>NW_012100320.1:4958757-4964431 GCF_000951045.1 Mandrillus leucophaeus | reverse complement strand
TGTATCTTTAGTAGAGATGGGGTTTCACCATGTTGGTCAGACTGGTCTCGAACTCCTGACCTCGTGATCCGCCCTCCTCGGCCTCCCAAAGTACTGGGATTACAGGCGTGAACCACCACGCCCAGCCAATCTTTTATATTTTTTAGAGATGGAATCTCACTATGTTGCTCAGGCTAGCCTTGAACTCTTGGGCTCAAGTGATCTTTCCCACCTCAGCCTCCCAAGTAGCTGGGAGTACAAGCGAGCACATCTTATTTTTAAAATGACACTTGAATTTCCTTTTGGTACACAGTTTACCTTATCCATCTTTCTACTGAGTTATTAATATTTCTCTTACTGAAACATATCCCCTTTTCTGAACATGGGTTGCCAATTTCTTTTTTTTGAGACAAAGTCTTGCTCTGTCACCCAGGCTAGAGTGCAGTGGTGTGATCTTGGCTCACAGCAACCTCCACCTCCCAGGTTCAAGTGATTCTCCTACCTCAGTCTCCCGAATTGCTGGGACTACAGGCATGTGCCACCACGCTGGGCTAATTTTGTGTATTTTTAGTAGAGACGGGGTTTTACCATGTTATCCAGGATGGTCTCGATCTCCTAACCTCGTGATCCGCTTGCCTTGGCCTCCCAAAGTGCTGGGATTACAGGCGTGAGCACCTGCGCCTGGCCTTTTTTGTATTTTTTTTAGTAGAGACAGGGTTTCACCATGCTGGCCAGACTAGTCTCAAATTCCTGACCTTGTGATCTGCCCACCTTGGCCTCCCAAAGTGCTGGGATTACAGGCGTGAGCCACAGTGCCCAGCCTGGGCTACAAATTTCTTTTCCTAGTTTATAATTTGTCTGTTTTGCCTCTGATATGTTTTGCCATGCAGAAATTTTTCTATTTTTACAGCTGATTCTCAGTCTTTTATCACTTACAGGGTTTATATCACACTTAAAAAAAACATAGCACAATTTTAACTGACAGCTCTCGAAAAATTCAGTTTGGTTATGACTTTTACAGTTCAACTACATGAACAGAGCCTCTAACTGACAGAAATTTCCATTATACCTAAATAAAAATATACTTGGGAGGGCAGGAGCACAAACACTTTCTGGAAAAATTTTTTGCAAATTATCAATCAGTAAAATAAAACTGTTTGTATTCCCAGCAGTGTAGGCCTTCGTAATCTAATTAACAGATTCTGTCTGAAAACTGTCAGATTTGTTTTCAAATAATCCCTACATATTTAAACGAAGGCATTTAAGACCTATATGAATAAGAGACAACAGCACCTTATAACTCACGTGCATAAAGATAGGAGTTTGAAAGGTACTTCCTGAAGCAGGAAGACTTGGTAGGCTAGCTAATTACACAAAGGGCTAAAAGACATTCTTTGCCTAATATGGACCATCTGTGATAGAATACTAGCAATCTCAACCCTTATTTTCACCATGGAGAAGATACTATGGCAGAAATACCATCATCGTTTCAACCAGTGCCCAAAAGTGTCAAGTATGAATCAGCATTTCCATCTTACAACCTATTTTTACTCCTATGTCCACATTGCTTGATCTCTTTTAGTAAAAGTTCCTCTATACAAGATAAGGAGAAAAAGCATTCTTTTGTGATTATAATACACTAAATGTTTCTGGGTATTACAGTTTTATAAAAATCATGATAGTTCTGTGTGCGTGTGCGTGTGGCTGTGTGGTGTGTTTCTGAGACAGGGTTTCACTCTGTTGCCCCGGCTAAACTGCAGTGGTGCGATCGGCTCACTGCAACCTCCACTTCCTGGGTTCATGTGATTCTCCAGCCTCAGCCTCCTGAGTAGCTGTAACTACAGGAACAAGTCACCAACACCCGGTTAATTTTTGTATTTTCTTTTTGTAGAGGTGGGGTTTCTCCATGTTGCCCAGGCTGGTCTCTAATTCCTGAGCTCAAAGTGATCCACCCGCCTCAGCCTCCCAAAGTGCTGGGATTACAGGCTTGAACCACCAGGCCAAGCAGTTTTCTTTTTTAAAGAATATGTTTTACACTTAGAGTTCAGGAAAATTACTTAAAACTGGACCCAGGCCGGGAGTGGCGGCTCACACCTCTAATCCCAGCATTTTGGGAGGCCAAGGCAGGCAGATCATGAGGTCAGGAGTTTGAGACCAGCCTGGCCAACATGGTAAAACCCGTCTCTACTAAAGACATAAAATATTAGCTGGGTGTGGTAGCGGGTACCTGTAATCCCAGCTACTTGGGAGGCTGAGGCAGGAAAATCACTTGAACCCAGGAGGCAGAGGTTGCAGTAAGCCAAGATCACACTATTGCACTCCAGCCTGGGCAACAGGGCAAGACTTCATCTCAAAAAAAAAAGAAAAAAAAACTGGGCACACAAAAGCTATAATAACAATCCATTCCAGTAAGATTTATTTTCTTTTTTTTTTTTGGAGGCAGAGTCTCACTCTGTCACCCAGGCTGGAGTACAGTGGCACGATCTCAGCTCACTGCAACCTCCACCTCCTGGGTTCAAGGAATTCTTGTACCTTAGTCACCTGAGTAGTTGGGACTATAGGCACATGCAACCATGCCTGGCTAATTTTTTGCATTTTTAGTAGATATGGGGTTTCACCATGTTGGCCAGGCTGGTCTCAAATTCCTGAGCTCAGACAATCTGCCCACCCCGGCCTCCCAAAGTGCTGGGATTACAGGTGTGAGCCACTGTGCCCAGCCAGACTTAGTTTATTTTCTATTGGAATTATTTATCTGAACAGATTATAAACCATCTTTACCAGGTTTGTGAAAATTCAGATGGTCTACGGGTGAGCTGTCACTCAGTTGCCAAACTGTCTTAATCTTCTTTTGACCACTATATATTTCCACTCTCCATTTCTGTGGCTTCTCACTAAGGAAAGAATAAAACAACAAAAGAAAAATTGTCAAAAACAGTAATTTTCTTCCTTCCCTCTAAAGCCATTTAGTGAAGTCCTCAAGTGATAAGCACTGAGGACAAAGAGGTAAATGGGTCACAATTCTCGCCCTTGAGGTGTATAGTCAAGAGAGGGAGAAAAACAAGAATAAAAGTAACAGTTTGGAAAAAAAAAATGCTACAAGAGAGAAATACTAGGTATGTTAGGGGAAAACAGAAGACAGGAATATAACTCAGATTGGGGATTGCAGAGTTGGAAAGAATCCTCAGACGCTGTAATGTGTGAGCTGAGTATGAAATAACAAGGAGTTAGTCAGGCAGATAAGGTCCAGGATGAAGGAATGAAGCATGAGTAGGCACCGAGGGTTAAAAGAGAAGAATGTCTGAAGAAATGCAGTAACAGAGCATCCCTGTGATAGGAGCCATTTAAAGAGGAGGAAGTCCTGGTGGGATCTGAACTTTTAGGAAGATCATTTTGGCAATGACATAGAAAAGATAACAGAGGCAGAGAACACAGTTAGGAAAAAGGGTTTTACCACAGTCCAGGTATGAAATGATTCGGATGTGAAACAAAGTTATGATGATGTGATGATGTGAAGATGTAGAGAAGGGGACAAATTCTAGAGTTACCAAGGTCTAGACTCAGTAATCTTTTTTTCTTTTTTTGAGACAGGATCTTGCTCTGTCACCCAGGCTGCAGTGCAGTGGCGTGATCACAGTTCACTACAGCCTCGACCTCCAGGCCTCAGGCAATCCTCCCACCTCAGCCTCCCTAGTAGCTGGGACTACAAGTGCATGCCACCATGCCTGGCTAATTTTTATACTTTTTTGTAGAGATAGGGTTTCACCATGTTGCCCAGGCTGTCGGTAACCATTTAAAGGAATGAGGAATGAGTGGAGGATAAGCACTAGCTTTATGTTTTGGGCATTAGGTAGAGATTAATGATGGTCATTTGAGAGACGAAGTATGGGAGGAGGAAAAAGCACTGAGAAAGAGATGAGGTGTTTGGCTTGACAGTTTGAACTGCTACTTCAATAAGCTGGGTATTCTCAGCTAATAAGCTTTTAGAAAAACGGGTCTGAAGCTCAGAGAAGCTGGAGGTGTAAGTTATGAATTATCGTTCGCCTAGATGAGTTGAAGCCTTGAGAATAAATGCAATCACCAAGGGAAGATAGGAAGTAATAAGAAAAGAAGGCAGAGGGTAGAGTCCTGGTGAAAAGCAGCAGAGGAAGAACAACTTGAAAAGAGAACTCTTCTCAGCCTTTCAGGTGGGCCAGAGAGGTAGAAATCAAATGAAGACAGATGCTATGTCACAGAAACTAAGGAGACAGGTTCAAGAAAGCAATAGTGCTAAATGCCAAACAGCCTTATAAGTGCTTACTGAAGTAGGCCGGGTGTGGTGGCTCACACCTGTAATCCCAGCACTTTATGAGGCCATGGTGGGCGGATTACGACGTCAGGAGTTAAGAGACCAGCCCGGCCAACACAGTGAAACCCCGTCTCTACTAAAAATACAAAAATTAGCCAGGTGTGGTGGCAGGTGCCTGTAATCCCAGCTACTTCAGAGGCTGAGGCAGGAGAATCACTTGAAACCAGAAGGCGGTGGTTGCAGCGAGCTGAGATTGCGCCACTGCACTCTAGCCTGGGCAACAAGAGCAAAACTCTCCCTCAAACAAACAAACAAAAAAAGTGCTTACTGAAGTAGGAAGAATTGGTGGGCCAACCAATTACACAAGGTGCTAGATAGAAAATAATCTTTTACTGAAATGCATCCACTGGCTTTGACAATTAGAAGGCCATTGGTGACCTTTGCCAGAGCAATTTCAGGGGGAATGATGGGAGTTTGACTAAGAACGAACTAAATAGAGTGGCTGTAGTATGAGAGAAATTTCAAGTATATCATATGCTGAGAGAAGAGTCAGGGAGACCCTCACTGGAGGTAACCTCAGTGTCCATGTGGATGAACAATCTATCATCTCAGCCTCACCATACTTTCTCTAATCCCAAACCCTTCTCTCACTCCCACAGTTATACCCTGGACCCTATTTTCACTATCCTGGCCATTTTTCTCCTCATCTGTCATTTCCTTTCGGGCTATACTTTCCACTCTTCTCTGAAGGAATAACAAATACAGAGAAAAATGAAAGACTAGAGGCCCAACGGTCTAGAGAGAGGTCTGAGAGAAGGAAGAGGGAGAACTCTGTCAGACTATGGTCACAGATGATTAAGGTTTCAGAGGTGACAAAGCTCTGGGTCATGAGGTCCCTACTGAATGTGAACACTGAAATCTTGCCTGGGATCATGGCTGGTATTATTATTATCGAGACGGAGTTTCGCTTTTGTTGCCCAGGCTGAAATGCAACGGCATGATCTCGGCTCACTGCAACCTCTGCACCCTAGGTTTAAGTGATTCTCCTGTCTCAGCCTCCCAAGTAGCTGGGATTACAGGTGCATGCCACCACACCTGGCTAATTTTTGTATTTTTAGGAGAGATGGGGTTTCACCATGTTGGCCAGGCTGGTCTCGAACTCCTGACCTCAGGGGATCCACCTGCCTCAGCCTCCGAGGCAATGCTGGGATTACAGGCGTGAGCCACCACGCCCAGCTACTATTATTTGTTAATAGAGACAGGGTCTCATTATGTTGCCCAGGTTGGTCTTGAACTCCTGAGCTCAAGTTATCCTCCCACCTCAGCCTCCCACAGTGCTAGGATTACCAGCATGAGCCACCACACCTAGCCAAAACTGCTTACCTTTGATATAAGTTCTTTACAGCAGTT
>NW_012100320.1:4952784-4958327 GCF_000951045.1 Mandrillus leucophaeus | reverse complement strand
TAATTTTTTGTATTTTTAGTAGAGATGGGGTTTCACCATGTTGGCCAGGCTGGTCTCGAGCTCCTGACCTCGTGATCCACCCATCTAGGCCTCCCAAAGTGCTGGGATTACAGGCGTGAGCTACCGTGCCCAGCTGGCAAATTCTAATTTTGGAAAATGTAATGGTACATTTCCTTACAGAGGGAAAAGAAACCCAGTCCTTCCACTGGACAGTTCATTTCCTAATTTGAGGCCTCAAATACACATAAGATACCAGCAGTCTGTGTCTGAGAATTATTCCAAATAACCTCTAGTCAAACTAATTGGAATCTTAAATTACAGCAGTCTCTACAATTGCAGCAGGGCTACTGACAGAGGTCTAGTAATCTATTTGATTCCATTATTATCATTTAGATGGCTGGCAAGGCTATTTTGACCCAAATTGACAGGGGTATAAAGAAGAGAAGGAACTAGTGTTTATTAAGCACCTATTAAGTATCAGGTATGTTATACACATTACATAATTTCATCCTTCCAACAAATACATGAGGTTATTAGATCCTTTTTACAGATGAGGAAACAGGATTCAGTGATGGAAACTTCCTAAGGAAGTTAGGAAGTGATGCAGCCAATGTCAAATCTGATTCCTTTTGAATCCAAAGCCTTTCCTGCCTATGGCACTGACTTAGACTCATGCTACTGTAAAGACAGGATGAAGAGGTTCTATCCTAATTGGTAATAAAAACTGCACATATTTAGGCTGCAACTATTTCAAAAGAAATACATTTATATATAAGTAAAGAATACAGATATACTTACTGTGTTAATGAAAAGAGGAGTTCATGTTGAGATTTAATGAAAGGCATGCAACTGACTAATATTTCTAGAATATGGTGGAGTTTTTGGACACGATAAACCTGTTCTTGTATATCTACTGATGGAGCAATGAAGTATTCCTGGAATGAAAAAATATAAGCAAAACAGAGATTTAAAGCACTAGTATAACCTTTGTAAAGAATATACACATGCCTGCTACACCTAAATTTGGATGCTTGATAATAGGGATTTAAAAAAAAAAAAGACCAAAAGCAGCTAGATAGAATTTCCCACCTTTCAATACTATTATTCAAAATAAATTACAGTCATGCACAATATAACTGTGTTTGAGTCAACAATGGATCACACATATTACAGTGGACTTTTTAATTTAATTTTATTTTGTTTTTTGAGACAGGGTCTCACTCTGCCACCTAGGTTGGAGTGCCATGGTGTGATCTTGGCTCACTGCAACCTCCACCTCCCAGATTCAAGTGATTCTCCCGCCTTAGCCTCCTGAGTAGCTGGGATCACAGGCGTGCACCACCATACCCAGTTAATTTTTGTATTTTTACTAGAGACGGGAATTCACCATGTTGGCCAGGCTGGTCTCGAACTCCTGAACTCAAGTGATCTGCCCACTTCGGCCTCCCAAAGTGCTGGGATTACAGGCATGAGCCACTGCGCCCAGCCTACAGTGGTCTTATAAGATCACAATAGAAATGAAAAATCCCTCTCGCCTAGTAGTGACTTTGTAGCTGTAATGGAGTGCAATGCATTATTCCCTTGTTTGCTGTGATATTGGTATGAACAAAACTATTCCTCAAAAAGAGCCTCAGGCAGATGTTTCAGGAGGTATTCCAGAAGGCACTGTTCTCATAGGTGGTAACAGTTCCATGTGTGTTCTTGCTCCTGGAGAGCTTCCAGTGGGACAAGATGTGGAGGCGGAAGACAGTGATACTAATGATCCTGACCCTGCGTAGGCCTAGGCTAATATGTGTGTCTATGTCTTAGTTTTTAACAAATAAATTTAAAACATAAAAAAAGTTAAAAATAGAAAAAAGCTCACAGAATAAGAATACAAAGAAAAAATATTTTTGTATACCTATACAATGTGTTTCTGTTTTAAGTGTTATTATAAAAAAATCAAAAGTTTAGAAAAATTTAAAAGTTTATAATGTAAAAAAGTTATAGTAAGTTATGGTTAATTTTTTATTGAAGAAACAAATTTTTAAATAAATTTGGTGTAGCCTAAGTGTACAGTGTTTATAGTCTACGGTAGAGTACAGTAATGTTCTACACCTTCACATTCACTCACCACTCACTCACTGACTCACCCAGAGCAACTTCCAGTCCTGCAAGCTCCATTCATGGTAAGTGCCCTGTACAGGTATCCACGTTTTTATCTTTTATACGTTATTTTTACTGTACCCCTTCTATGTTTAGATACACAAATACCATTATGTTACAATTACCTACAGTATTCAGTACAAAAATACGCTGTACAGGCCGGGCACGGTGGCTCAAGCCTGTAATCCCAGCACTTTGGGAGGCCGAGACAGGCGGATCATGAGGTCAGGAGATCGAGACCATCCTGGCTAACACGGTGAAACCCCATCTCTACTAAAAAATACAAAAAACTAGCCGGGCGAAGTGGCGGGCGCCTGTAGTCCCAGCTACTCGGGAGGCTGAGGCAGGAGAATGGCTAAACCCGGGAGGCGGAGCTTGCAGTGAGCTGAGATCCGGCCACTGCACTCCAGCCTGGGTGACAGAGTGACACTCCATCTCAAAAAAAAAAAAAAAAAAATGCTGTACAGGTTTATAGTCTAGGTGTGCAGTAGGTTATACCATCTAAGTTTGTTTATGCCACTCCCTGAAATTTGAACAATAAAGAAATCACTTAATGACACATTTAAAAAAATAATGACACATTTCTCAGAATGTATCCCCATCATTAAGTGAAGCATGACTGTATATACAGATACAGTTGTCCATTGGTATCCATGGAGGATTGGTACCAGGATCCCCCTCGTATACCAAAATCCATGGATACTCAAGTCCCTTATATAAAATAGTATAATATTTGCATATAACCTATGCACACCCTCCCGTATACTTTAAATCACTTCTATATTACTTCACTTCTAGATTACTTGTAATGCCTAATACAACGTAGATCCACATAAATAGTTGTTACACTTACTGTTTAGAGAATGACAAAAAAAAAAAAAAAAGAGAATAATGACAAGAAGTCCACACATACTCAGTACAGACATAATCATCCCTTTTCTTGAGACAGGGTCTTGCTCTGTCACCAACGCTGGAGTGCAGACAAACAAAAAAGTAGCCCATGATCACAGCTCACTGCAGCTTCAACTTCCCCCGCTCAAGTGAGCTTCCTACCTCAGCCTCCCAAAGTAGCTGGGATCACAGGCACAGACAACCATGCCTGGCTAAGTTTTTTATTTTTGTTGAGATGGAATCTCCCCATGTTACCCAGGCTGATCTCACACTCCTGGGCTCAAGTGATCCTCCCAAAGCGTTGGGATTACAGGTGGGAGCCACTGTGCCCAGCCTATTTTCTTTTTTTAAACGTTTTCAATCTGCAGTTGGTTGAATCCATGGATGCAGAACCCACAGACATGGAGGAACAAATGTGTGTGTATGTGTATGTAGTTTTTGTTAGAACATGTTTCCACTAAAAATATATACCCTTAATAAAATGTTTAAAATTTGAATAGTAAAAATTAAACCTCAGAAGGATCCAGTTGAGTCTATTTTGCACAACAGATACAGCTAGTTTTTCTATCTTGTATTTTCATGAGAGAAATGATAAACAAATTGATACCATAAATTCATTTTCAAAAGGATCTTCCAATGAACGTCAAAGATCATTACAGACAGTAGTCAACCTTCTAAAGTTTCTAAATGGGCTAGGAAAATACAACAAAGTTCATAATGATGACCCTGAAGCCCAGAAGTATATATTAAAGATTATGTATTTTTTGGAAAATAAACTTTCAAGTGTAATATAAATGGATAAGAAGAATATAAAACAAACATTGCTTTACAGAACCTATCAAAGAAAGGCATTCCCTAACCATTCTAGATAGATGAGATGTGTGGTAGTACATTGGCTTGAGCAGGATATAACTATATATAAGTATCACAAATTTATAGACAGTGAGAAATGACATTGAATGGGCTACTTTTTTGTCTATCTTACTACGCAGTAATAATTAAGGGCACTGACTTTTCTTATTTATCTGTTTCCTAGGATCTAGGAGAGTGGCTGGCATATTATTGGCAGTTAATAACTACACACAGAGTGACTGAATAAAAGAAAAACCAATTTTAGAATTAAAAAAACTCACCAAATGATTCAAAGATGCAAGTTCCTGACCTATTAAGAAAAAACACATACATGCAAAAACACTTCAGGTATTTTCTATTACATGTTAAGGAATCTATACATCCTATATGAAAGAGATTGTCAAGCTAAGTAGTTCCTCACAAAAGGCCAAGTTTTCTGTTATATTATACCATAAATAGATACTAATACTTATTCTAAAAATGATCACAGCTTCTTCCTCATAAAAACAACCAAGTGTGGAGTATTAAAACAGCCTCTCAAAAAAGGAATGTTTTATTTACAATACTAACTTCATAGAACCTCAAATGTTTGAACTAAAAACAAATAAATTATCAAGAACTATGGATATAATGAATTTGATATCTTTATTGGGGGGAAACTAAGGCCCAGAGATGGGAAATGCTCGTCTCATAGTGAACCAGGTACGAAGTCAGGAAGGACTACAGATGATGAGGGCCAAGCAGAGAGAGAAAATCTGAGAGTATCTGTGAGTGGTAACTGTGATGTGTTTTTTAATTTTTTGAGCCAGGAAAGAGACTTACCTATGAAAAAACTGATATAATCTTTCTTTAGTTTGTCCAAACCAATTTCCAAAAGCATTTGAACTGGAGTAGTCCCACTGAGAGAAACTGTGTCCATGGTTCCATGATAAGACTGATGAATGAGCTTACTTAGTAAACTGTTACTTCCACTATGGAGCTAGAAATCAAGGAAATTTTATAAAACCATGAATAAATACATACACAAACCCAGCAAGCAAAAAAGAAGCAAATTACAGTAGCTGCAAGCTAAAAATTATAAGCTTGCATTCTTAGTCTCCTAAGACTATAAACTGTTTGAACAAAACCCCCAAAGTTATGAACGTCAGTTTTTTGTTTTTTTTTGTGAGACAGTCTTGCTCTGTTGCCCAGGCTGGAGTGCAGTGGCACGATCTTGGCTTACAGCAACCTCCGCCTCTTGGGTTCAAGCTATTCTCCTGCTTTAGCCTCCTGAATAGCTGGGCTTACAGGAGCATGCCACCACGCCTGGCTAATTTTTGTATTTTCAGTAGAGATGGGGTTTCACCATGTTGGCCAGGCTGGTCTCAAACTCCTGACCTCATGATCCACCCGCCTCGGCCTCCCAAAGTGCTGGGATTACAGGGGTAAGCCACGGCGCCCAGCCTGAATGTCAGTTTTTAAAATTACATTCCTGGGACTGGGCGCAGCGGCTCACACCTGTAATTCCAGCACTTGGGAGGCTGGGAAGGGCAGATCACTTGAGGTCAGGAGTTTGAGACCAGCCTGGACAACATGGTGAAACCCCATCTCTAATAAAAATACAAAATTGGCCGGGCATGGTGGCTCACACCTGTAATCCCAACACTTTGGGAGGC
>NW_012100320.1:4934735-4951681 GCF_000951045.1 Mandrillus leucophaeus | reverse complement strand
AAAAAAAAAAAAAAAAAAGAAATTTTACAACTAGGAATTCTCTTCTCCTGGCTGATTTAAGTGCTATTGGGCATCTTTTCCACAACTGAACATCTTCATCTACACCACAAATCTGTTGCTGCAGTAAAACAAACTCCCTCAATGGTCCATGCATGATCACAAGGAACTCCTCATTGGCTACAATATCCAACATACGAACCTGATAATTTGTAAATTAAAAAGAGCTGTGAATTTACAATTTAATATGTGTTCCAAATGTTAATTCATTTCAGGTACATATAAAATATCTGTCATTTTCGCACTACTTTCTATTTCTCTACTTTAATTTTCATCATAATCTTTGCAAGGTCTTTTTACAATATATACATAAATAGTTTCACTTTGTTTGCACTCAGTACATGGTAAGGTTATACTTGTAAACATCTCATGAACACAGAAACTCTCAAGAGAAAAATTCAATGGCTAAAACTAAAATGTCTAGAATCACTAATACCCAATTAAGCAGAGCTTGCACGCCTTTACTCTGGAATGTACCTTTGTTCACACGTATAAAAGTTTATAACTTTTATAATTATGAATTGGCAGTCATATTATCTAAAGTAATTCCTATTAAAAATCTTTTTGTTTTTAACTTTTTACCTAGATTTTTCTTGACTATAAAAGTAGCACAAATTCATTGTGGAAAATTCATAAAGTAGATATAACACAGTTGGAAAAAATCTTTTTTTTTTTTTGAGGCGGAGTCTTACTCTGTTGCTCAGGCTGGAGTGGAGTGGTGCAATCTCAGCTCACTGCAACCTCCGCCTCCTAGGTTCAAGCAATTCTCCTGCCTCAGACTCCTGAGTATCTCGGATTACAGGTGCCTGCCACTATGCCCGGCTAATTTTTTTGATTTTCAGTAGAGGCGGGGTTTCACCATATTGACCAGGCTGGTCTTGAGCTCCTGACCTCAAGTGATCTGCCAGCCTCAGTCTCCCGAGTTGGAATTACAGGTGTGAGTCACCGCGCTTGACTGGAAAAAGTCATCTGTAACCCTTCCACCAGAGGTGACTGCTCTTAAGATTTTTAGCATATTTGTTTCCATATTTTTCTCTCCAAAAGTTACATTCACATAATTGTGTATATTCCTTTTTATTGAATATTGTTAAGCATTTCTCCATATCATTTGTCAGCATCATTTTTTCAGCAACTACTACATGTGCCATATACAGCTATATCATTATTTACTTAGCCATTCCATTAGCAAGGGAAATTTAAAATTTTATGCCAATATAAATGAGGCTGTGATGACTATTCTGATACATAAAGTCTTGATATATATTTATGTGTATGAGCTTAGGGTACATCCTAACAAAAGAATTCTTGGTTCAAAGGCCATGATACATTGTGAGGATCTCAATACATTACCAAAATTGCTTTTTAGAGAACATCCCAATTTGCATTTTCATCAGTAGTGTATGAGAATACTCATTCATAGCAACACTTAACAATGACAATATTAGTAGTTTACACACACTGGGCACTTAACTATGAGCTAGGCACTAGGTGCGTTACATGGATAACATTAGTCAATCCTGGAACACTACGAGGTAGATACTATTCTTACCTTTACTTTACAGATGAGGATGTTGGGACACAGAAAAGTAAAGGAACCTGGCCAACTTGACACCGCTAGAAAGTAGCAGAGCTGAAATTCAGACTCAGGCAGTCGGCTTCAGAGCCTGTGTCTTTAACCATCATGCCATGCTGCTGAGAAAATGATCTGACACACACTACGAAACCTACCCATGGCTGTATATCACCACGCTGTAGACTCTGGATGATCAATGTGAAACACTTCACCAAGTCTTGGTATGAAATCACACCTTGGAAAACAAGTCAGTGTAATATTATTTTCAGGGTATTTCTACAGATCAAAAATATCGTTAATCTTAAGGATACACAAATGAAGTAGAAAGCAAGAATCTGTACTTTATGGGTAGGGGAAAGGGAAATAAATTAAAGTGGCAAAAAAAAAAAAGATTTAATGCATTTCTAAAGAAAGAAATCAAACTCAGATTGCCAAAAAACAACACGCTTAGTAAAATACTAAAGAATATCTTTTCCTTTTTATAATAATTATAATTTCAGTAAGGTATATGTTTTGGTTCACATAAATAGAGCATGAAAATTACCTAAGTCTTATACTTAAAAAGGCAGGAGAAAAGGATAATTCTACAAATTACTTTGTCTTAGTACAATTCTTACGCAGAATGTACCAATGTATCATTAGAAATGAATTAGATAAAGTTAAGAACCAGACTTCCCCACAAGACTAGTGGTACACACTGTAGTATTTCCAAAGGACTTAAAAATAAACCTAAGAAATAAGAGGAAACATTTAAATAATGATGAACACCTACTACTGCTCATTTTGCACCACAGTTGCTCAGCAAAATCAAGATCACTCCGAGCTTTGAAAAGACGCTTGACGGAACGATCGACTGCAGCAGTGTCATGCTTCACTGTCTGAAAAAAAGGCAAGCTTCAGAGAATACTCAGTTTTTTTTTTTTAAGCGAAATAATTTAAGCCTTCAAATGCTGCTCTGAGAAATGGATTCATGAACACACACAAAGATATGAATGCATTTTCTACAACTTCATTCACTAATGAGGAGATACAAATCAACAGTGAAAAACAAGACCCTTAATATTGTTTTAAAACTATAATGCCTAAAAGTGAGCATTCAGCTTTCCTTTCGTGTAAAAAAAATAATTAAATTACCTTGGTCTCCATTTTCCTATTTGTCAGATGAGAATATATCTAGTTTAACAGTACGATCTTATAGTATACCAATATATGATGGTAGAGTCATCTTACAGTAATATTAACATGTTCATTTCTACTTCTCTGCAATTGAGCAACTAATAATACATATATATCAGTTCTCTTCAAAAATATTTATCAGTTCTGGCCAGGCAGTGGCTATGCCTGTAATCTCAGCACTTTGGGAGGCCAACGCAGGTGGACTGCTTGAGCCCACGAGTTCAAGACCAGCCTAGGCAATATAGTGAGACCCCCATCTCTACAAAAAATTAAAAAATTAGCCAGACATGGTGGTCCACACCAGTAGTCCCAGCTACTCAAGGACCTGAGGTGGGAGGATCGCTTGAGCCCTGGAGGTCAAAGCTGCAGTGAGCCGTGATGGAGTCACTGTATTCTAGCCTGGGTGACAGAGCAAGACCTTGTCTCAAAAAATAATAATAATAATAAAATTAAATTAAAATATTTATTAGTTCTTAAGGAAAACAATAACCAGTGCTGACAATAAAGATCAACAGAAATTCCCCCTAACATCATCACTGGCCATCAGAGAAATGCAAATCAAAACCACAATGAGATACCATCTCACACCAGTTAGAATGGCGATCATTAAAAAGTCAGGAAACAACAGGTGCTGGAGAGGATGTGGAGAAATAGGAATGCTTTTACACTGTTGGTGGGAGTGTAAACTAGTTCAACCATTGTGGAAGACAGTGTGGCGATTCCTCAAGGATCTAGAACTAGAAATACCATTTGACCCAGCAATCCCATTACTGGGCATATACCCAAAAGATTATAAATCATGCTGCTATAAAGACACACACACACATATGTTTACCAAGGCACTATTCACAATAGCAAAGACTTAGAACCAACCCAAATGTCCATCATTGATAGACTGGATTAAGAAAATGTGGCACATATACACCATGGAATACTATGCAGCCATAAAAAAGGATGAGTTCATGTCCTTTATAGGGACATGGGTGAAGCTGGAAACCATCATTCTGAGCAAACTATCACAAGGACAGAAAACCAAATACTGCATGTTCTCACTCATAGGTGGGAACTGAACAATGAGAACACATGGACACAGGGTGGGGAACGTCACACACTGGGGCCTGCTGCGGGTGGGGGAGAGTAGCATTAGGAGATATACCTAATGTAAATAACGAGTTAACGGGTGCAGCACACCAACATGGCACATGTATACATATGTAACAAACCTGCACGTTGTGCACATGTACCCTAGAACTTAAAGTAAAAAAAAAAAAAAAAATTCTCCCTAAATGCTGCCTTGATATACCAAATCCATTTGCAATGGTACAACATGAAAGATGTCGGCATAACTGAATTTTAAAAGCTATTTCTGTGTCTATTTCTAACTGATAATAATCACTTACCTCAACCTCAGTGTCTTTTTTTGTAGAATCACCAAATCCATCCAGCTTATTTAAGTCTAGAAAGTGGCAGAAGTGTATTAGCTCTTGATTTTTCTGCTTTCCAAATTATTTCCATCCTAATCCTATTTTCAAATGGTAAATGGGGACAGTAGAAGCATAACTGAGGATTTTAGCAAATCACTGAACTCTCTGGTGGAGACTATAATAGATACCCCTCAGGTGGGGGTGTGAAGATGAACCGAGGTAACAGAAAAGCCCCTGACACCTGGCATCAGGCACGTGCTAGATATACAGAGGCTACTGTTTCATCTCCTTTTTCCTTCAATCTCAAACATAAATTAAATTTTATTAATTCTTAGGATTACTTAGCTCTCTACCATCAGCAATTCAGAACAAAAGCTGTTCCTCTGACCATTACAGATCTCATAGCTTTGTATACATTCCAATCAAAAAAGAATATCAAGCTTAAAGAGAAACTTATATTTAAACAAAGCAAGTATAAATTCTCAATGAATAAAAACAAGTAATACACCATTCAGAAATTCCTGCACAAGTTCAACAGCAGATTTTGCTTCCAGAGGCTCGAGCCATTCAGTGACACCAGTCCTCAAACCATCAGCCAAAACCTACGGGAGATTTAAAAACCCCAAAAACTTGTTAGCAGAAAACACTGTTTAATCAATAAGGATGTATGTAATAAAAATATTAATTGCAGTAACATTTCTTGAGTGTTTATCACATCCCAGGTACTGCTGTGGTGCTTTATATATAGTACATGTTATTTAATCCTAACAAAACTCTACGGTAGATAATACTATTATTCTCATCTTACTGAGGCTAAGAGAGATTCAGTAACTTGCTCATGGTCACACAATTAGTAACTGACAGAGTCAGGACATATACTCCATGGTCTGATCCCAAAGATGGTGCTCTGAACAATGATGCCAAGTGCATAGGTGCTACAGAGGATACTGGGTTTGCCCTGGAGATGCTTGTAACTTTGGCAAAGACAGACAGATAAGACAAATGAAATAGTCTGGGGATGAATAAATGTAAATAGTAAGTGGAAGTTTATATTAAAATATAAAAATGTGTATGTACATACAATATGTCAACAGACTTAAGAAAAAGCAGTCAAGTTAGGCTGCAATAGCCAGTGAAACAACGTGGAACTTCAGTTGCAACTCAAATGTGGGAACCATAGGCTAGCAGGAAAACGGCATGAAATAAGATGAAGAGGATGGTATGATCCCAACCAGAGTAGAAAAAGCAACAAAGCAGCAGCAGGAAATAGAATTAGAAGAAACAACAGCTAAACCATTAAGGGATCTTCAAAAGTTTTTCAGTTTCATAGGCAGAAAACAGCCAATGTTGATTTTTTTGGCAGGAAAATGACATGATCTAGTTAAGAATTTCTCTATCAGAAGTACCAAGGATGGATTCCTAGGAAAGAGAAAATACAACATTTCCCAGTTGAAATGCTATCACCTCCCACTCCCCGGGGGAGGTCTTTAGAAAAATATGAAGATGGCTGAGCATGGTGGCTCATGCCTATAATCCCAGCACTTTGGGTGGCTGAGGCGGGTGGATCACTTGAGGTCAGGAGTTCAAGACCAGCCTAGCCAATGGGGCAATCCACGCTGTATTTTAGTGCAAACCTGCACTAAAAATACAAAAAAATTAGCTGGGCGTGGTGGTGGGTACCTGTAATCCCAGCTACTGGGGAGGCTGAGGCAGGAAAATCACTTGAACCTGGGAGGCGGAGGTTGTAGTGAGCACCACTGCACTCCAGGCTGGGTGACAGAGTGAGACTCCGTCTAAAAAAAAAAAAAAAAAAGAAAGAAAAATATGAATATAATTTTGTTGTCATAAATGACTGGGAGTACAAGAGCACTTGGGGCATGGAGTCTGGTGGGGGCCAGAGATGTTAAACATCTTGGTGTGCGCACCATGGTCTCAAATCACAAAGAATGTTCCTGCCCAAATGCCAATAGTGCCCCTGTTGAGAAACAATGAATCATCATTAGTGTGGTCCCAGAAGAAGATGGTAAAGATTTTGACTAAGATGAGCACAGTGAAAGAGACTTCAAAGGAGAAAAAGAATTGTATATGTATGGGGGGAGGGTAGCAAGGTATATGTGGAATTAAAGAAAAAATCCTATCCATTTATAAAATATAGGGGGTTGAACACAGAGAGACTATGGCCACATGTATATCTAAGATTCTGTGGCTTTTTAAGGGAGACTCGAATTAAGCAAACACACAATTAAATAAATTTGTGCCAGCTCTTCCATTCACCAGTTTGTCACCTTCAGGCAAAATAACTGAACCAGCTAGCACCATGCGTGGCACATAGCAGAGTGGCAGCTTCTAGCTATAGTAGTATGTAGTGGTGACAGAAATAATAGTTCTTACTAAAGTGAAATATGAGATTTCTAGCCTAGGAAACTGAAGGAATGATGGGACCACAGACAGAAATGCGGGCGTTTTCAAAGAGGATGTAGTCTGGAGAAGATAGTTTCATTTTCGACATACTGACTCTGGAAGCAATAGCACTCTACCCAAGTGGGAAATAATGTGGTGGAAGTTAGAAAGATGGGAAGTGCTATCAGCCTAAAGATGAGGGTTTGGAGCTTGCTCACAAAGGTGTCAGTCAAATCACTGAGTAGATCAGCTCTCTGCAGGGGTGTGGAGAGAGAAGGGCAGAGATGTGAGGGCAAAAGTATGATGGAGGCCCACAGTAAGGGTCCTAAAAGACGGGCTTTCAAGAAAGAAGAAAGGTGAGAAAGGTAGAAAAACTATCAGTTTTGTAAAAACAGGGAAATAGTACTTACTCATAGGAAGTAAAAGTATCAAAAATAATTGGTACTATGCTAGATGGTAAGGGCACAATAGGGAACCAGGCACTCAAGTTAGTAGAGGAGACAGATAAGGAAACAAATTACTGTGTTTTATAAACACACCAACAAGAGGTATGTGTGGAGTTCTACAGCAACACAAGCCATTCTGTGAGATCAGTACAACTATCATAGAGAGCTCACCTAGCAAGGAGGTAGGAGAAGTGCATACCAGGTAGATCAAGAGGCACATACCAGAAGGTGATAAGAGTATGACAGGATCTGAGCTACAAGCAAGGAGCTTGATGTGGTGAGGGTTGGGGGTTCAGTGGCAATGGAAGTAAAGGATGAGATTAAGCTAAAAAAATAAGCAGGAGCCAATGAGCACATGAAATCAAAACTACAAAGAGATACCACTTCACTACCGCTAGGATGACTATAATTAAAAAACAGACAATATCAAGTGTTGACAAAGATGAAGAGAAATCAGAACCCTCATATACTACTGAAAGAAATATAAAATAACATAACCACTTTGGACAATAGTTATACTTTGGCAGTTCCTCAAAAGGTAAATATACAGTTACCATATGATCTAGTAACTCCACCCAAGACATGTGAAAATATGTCTACACAAAAACTTGTATGTAAATGTTCATGGAGGCGTTATTCATCATAGCCAAAAAATAGAAACAACTAAGATGTCAATCGACTGATGAATGAACAAAATGTGGTGTATCCACACACAATGGAAAAATAAATAAATTAATTAAAAAAAAATAACACCACCACAAAAGGTAAGAGAAATGTAGCCAGTAACGACCTAATGCTCCCGTTAATTGTAAGGACAACTACCACATAAGTAAAATTAAACTGCCCAAACTGTCAAGAGTATCTAATGGATACATAACATCTGAACAAATTTTGAAGAATACAAACCTAAGTAAAAACAACAATAACACATATTTTTATAAAAACATGAGATTGAAGGAAAGGAATTCTGGAAGGATACTCACAAGAAGAAATTTAAGTTCTCTGTAGAGATGATTCAAAGGACCTCTGGGCTCTCCCGATTCCACTTTAATATTCTAAAAAGTTTCCAAAGTCCGTCAGTTTTCCACTGTTAATCCCATCTTCTCTACCTAAGTGTTATACTTGCATTTCAAACTATCCTTCACACATTAAAAAATATATTTCATAAAGGACCAGTGAATTGAAAAATGAGGTCAACACATCATTTAGAACATCTCACTCAGAGATTTTGCCATCTTGACCCAATAACCTAAGTTATAACCACTGTATCCTGTTTCTATGCCACAAACAATTGTACCTATGTGGAACAACTGCCCTCCTCACATGCTCTCCTGCCTTTTCCCAAGGAATTTCCAGGAGGACAAGGTAGGAGAAATTTAAATAAATATATCTCAAGATTCAGTGATAACTTATCATTATCACAAACCAAAATGAAGTCTCCAATAAATTTGTTTATTAGACTCCTTCTAACTAAACAAAGTGTGCTGTCCTAGCCAGAAGTCAATGTCTTACAAACCTAAGATTGCAAACATAAAAAAAGAAAAAGAATAATGTAAATGCCAATGTATGTAAATTCCTATTACAGGAAAAGTATAAATATAATTATCCATGACCGGGTGTGGTAGCTCACACCTGTAATTCTAGCACTCTGGGAGGCTGAGGCAAGTGGATCACTTGAGGTCACAAGTTCAAGACCAGCCTGGCCAACTTGGTGAAACCTGGTCTCTACTAAAATTACAAAAATTAGCCAGGTGTGGTGGCACGCCCCTGTAATCCCAGCTACTCAGGAGGCTGAGGCAGGAGAATTGCTTGAACCTGGGAGGCAGAGGTTGCAGTCAGCTGAGATCATGCCACTGCACTCCAGCCTGGGTGACAGTAAGACTGTCTCAAAAAAACAATATAATTATCCATAATCTTGCCATTCTGAAGGAACCACTATTAACACTATCCAGGCTTCTGTGTATATATATTTTTTAAAATATAATTGAGATCCCATTACATAAATAATTTTATACTTTTTCTTTTTTAGTTTTGCGTAATAAGCACATCCTATTATTAATATTCGACATTTTAAAACATGCTTTTAAAGACTGTAAAATATTTCATCATAAAATTTATTTTAGGCCAGGTATGGTGGCTCATGCCTGTAATCCCAGCACTTTGGGAGGCCGAGGCAGGCAGATCATTTGAGGTAAGTTCGAGACCAGCCTGGCCAACATGGTGAAACCCCGTCTCTACTACAAATACAAAAAATTTAGCTGGGCATTGTGGCATGCACCTGTAGTCCCACCTACTTGGGAGGCAGAGGCAGGAGAACTGCTTGAACCTGGGAGGGAGGCGAGGTTGCAGTAAGCCGAGATGACGCCACTGTACTCCAGCCTGGGAGACAGAGGGAGACACCATCTCAAAAAGAAAAGAAATCCATTTTAACTATACCCTACTGAACATTTTGGTTTTGTTTATAGTATTTTGGAAACACAGCTATATCACTGCAGTGAATATCTTACACATGAATTTCTGTTAGCAACTTTGACTAATTTCTTTTTTTTTTGAGACAGAGTCTCACTCTGTCGCCCAGGCTGGAGTGCAGTGACACGATCTTGGCTCACTGCAACGTCTGCCTTCCGGGTTCAAACGATTCTTCTGCCTCAGCGTCCCGGGTATTTGGGACTACAGGAGCGCAACACCACACCCAGCTAACTTTTGTATTTTTAGTAGAGACGGGGTTTCATCATATTGATCAGTCTGGTCTCGAACTCTTGCCCCTGTGATCTGTCCTCCTCGGTCTCCCAAAGTGCTGGGATTACAGGCGTGAGCCACTGTGCCTGGCCAATTTTGACTAATTTCTTAAGACAGATTCCTAGAAATGTACATATAGAGTGAAAGGGCTTAATATTATAATGATTCTTGATGTGTTACCAATATCTCTACCCTTTTAAGAATAAGAGGGCCAGGCACAGTGGCTCACGCCTGTAATCCCAGCGTGAGCCACTTTGGGAGGTGGAGGTGGGAGGATCACTTGAGCCCAGAGGTTTGAGACCAGCTTGGAAAACATAGGGAGACTCTGTCCTTACAAAAAAAGTTTAAAAAATTAGGTGTGGAGGCTTTTGCCTGTAGTCCTAGCTACTCAGGAGGCGGAGGTGGGAGGATTGCTTGAGCACAGGAGTTCGAGGCAGCAGTGAGCAGTGATCATGCCACTGCACTCCAGCCTGGGTGACAGAGTAAGACCCTGTCTCAAAACAAAACAAACAAAAAAACATGGATTCACTTGAGTCACCACTCAGGAGACTTTATTCGTCACTAGAAAATTCTTCAGTTATATTACTATAGGGCTGAGGGCAACTGATAGATCAGATCACCTGACAAAACCTTCACTGGCTGCCCTGGTGAGACGTTAGTGGCAAGGTGGGCCTTTCAGAGTTGTCCAAGCTCATACCCAGCAAGTGCCGAGACTAGAAGCATGGAGCACCAGCAACAAGCAAGTAAACCAACATTTAGGACTCTCATGAACCTGGAAACGAAATAGGGTCCACTCTTACCAGAGTTGCAGCTGAAGAGAGTGGAGGGATTTGAAGAATCTCATCCACAGGACTCCAGGAAATATCCAAAGTGATCGCAGTTTGTGATGCTGTGATTGTATCATCCAAGGCAGAGGACTTAAAGAGCTCGTACTGTGCAAAGCCTCTGGATGTTACCTGAAAAGAGTGCACCCAGCAGACCATTTAGCTGTGCTTCCACACGGCCAAAAGCCCATTACCCAAACTATTTTGATCCTTGTCCCCAAAGAAGAAAAAGCACACATGCCATACTTTTATCCCAAATGGAAAAGTAAGACAATTCTTTGAAACCACAAAGATGGCCAGGCGCGGTGGCTCAAGCCTGTAATCCCAGCACTTTGGGAGGCCGAGACGGGCGGATCATGAGGTTAGGAGATCGAGACCATCCTGGCTAACACAGTGAAACCCCGTCTCTACTAAAAAATACAGAAAAAAACCTAGCCGGGCGAGGTGGCGGGCGTCTGTAGTCCCAGCTACTCGGGAGGCTGAGGTAGGAGAATGGCCTAAGCCCGGGAGGCGGAGCTTGCAGTGAGCTGAGATCTGGCCACTGCACTCCAGCCTGGGCTACAGAGCGAGACTCCGTCTCAAAATAAAAATAAAAAAAAAAAACCCACAAAGATTAGCTAAAAGGCATGAAGGCATTTTAATTTTGGTCATTAGCTGATATGAAAAAAAACATAAACATATTCATACTACAGAAAGATATCTAGTCATCTTAGGAGTGAAAAAAAACCTGTAAACTAGGAAGGCAGGTTGATAACAATTTGAAGAAAATAATATGAGTAGAAGCAAAACACTTACAGTAGACAAGTGATGTCTTTTCTTGTGTAAATTTTTTAGGTTTTCAAGATTTGCAGAATAATTTTTATCAGCTATAGGAAATGAAAGAAAGACATGTAAAGGCACAACTCAAAATTACATTGTTAGAGCTACAAAACTGCAATCCCTCACATTCTCAGTGTACTGCAGCTCAACAAAATAACTGCTAAAATTAAATTTCAAATCATAGATAAGTGAAATGTTTATAAGAGAATGAAAGTGGGCTGGGTATGGTGGCTCACACATATAAACCCAGCACTTTAGGAGGCCGAGGAGGGAGGATCGTTTGAATCCAGGAGTTTGAGACCAGCCTGGGCAACATAGCAAGACCCTGTCTCTACAGAAAATTAAAAAAATAGCCAGGTGTGGTGGCATGTGCCTGTAGTCCCAGCTATTTGGGAGGCTGTGGTGACAGGATTGCCTGAGCCCAGGAGGTTGAGGCTGCAGTGAGTCATCATTGCGCCACTGCACTCCAGCCTGGGTGACAGTAAGATCCTACCTCAAAAAACTAAAAAAAAGAATATAAGTGGAACAGCCAGGCGCAGCAGCACTTGCCTATAATCCCAGCTACTCAGGAGGCTGAGGTGGGAGGACTGCTTCAGGCTAAGAGTTTAAGACCAGCCCGGGCAATATAGTGGGACCGTCTTTTAAAAACAAATTAAAAATAAAAATAAAATTAGCTGGGAATGGTTGTGCTCTCCTGTAGTCCCAGCTATTCAGGAGACTATGGTGGGAGGATCACTTGAGCCCAGGAGTTTGAGGCTGCAGTGACCTATGAAGGCACTATGGTACCCCAACCTGGGCTACAGAGTAAGGCCCTGTCTCTAAAAAAAAGTAAATAAAAAATAAAGTGGAGGTTGGGCGCGGTGGCTCATGCCTGTAATCCCAGCACTTTGGGAGGCCAAGGCGGGTGGATCATGAGGTCAGGAGTTCAAGACCAGCCTGACCAATACGGTAAAACCCCGTCTCCACTAAAAATACAAAAAAATTAGCCAGGCATGGTGGCGGATGGATGCCTGTAATCCCAGCTACTCTGGAAGCTGAGGCAGAGAACTGCTTGAACCCAGGAGGCGGAAGTTACAGTGAGCCGAGATTGTGCCACTGCACTCCAGCCTGGGTGACAGAGCGAGACTCCATCTCAAAAAAAATAAATAAATAAACAAATAAAAAATAAAGTGGAATGAGGGTCAATACTACTACCAAAAATACAATTAAATGTCTGAGACTGGAAACATATTGTCAGTTTGTATCTTCCAATGAAAATTTTCAATAATATACGCGTAGAAATAAAATGAAACCCAAATCAGACAAGTGTAAACCTCTTGTCCAGACTTTTGGAGATCTGTTTCTGGTGTTTCCGGAATACCTCCCACATGCTGCAAGTTACATACTAGAGTAGATTTATGGTGATTAATGCAAGTTCTACCTTATGTCATAACAATATCAATTTTCGTAAAAAAACATGAAACAGTAACTATACAAATGAATAAATACACACATACACACACACACACACTCTAGAGACAGCACTCACCTTTACAACTGACCACATATAAGACAATTCCTGTAATGCTGTTGTTTGTTGTGATAAGCTCAGCTCCTAGCCAACAAGTACCTTCAGGATCTGAACTGTCACATCTTACCCAAAGGGGAGGAAGGGCAGTAACTGGCAGATTAATCTTCAAATGGGTCATATTAGGATTGTGAGCCATGGTGTAAAGTCCAATTAACTGCCTTTAAAACAAGAGTAAGGACAAATTATAGACAGAGATTTCCAATTCAAGAATTTCTTTTTTTTCTGAGAGACAGGGTCTCACTCTGTTGCCCAGGCTGGAATGCAGTGGTGCAATCATAGTTCACTACAGCCTCGACCTCCTTGGCTCAAGTGATCCTCCTGTTTCAGCCTCCCAAGTAGCTGGGACTACAGACACAAGCCACTGCATCAGGCTTATTTTTATTTTTTGTAGAGAGAGAGTGTCTTGCAGTGTTGCCCAGGCTAGTCTCAAACTACTCGCTTCAAGCAATTCTTCTGCCTTAGCCTCCCAAAGTGTTGGGATTATAGTCGTGAGCCACCACGTCCAGCCAGAATTTTCTTTTAAAAGATACGAGGGGTCTTCCATCCTGGCTAACACGGTGAAATCCCATCTCTACTAAAAATACAAAAAAAATTAGCCTGGTGTGATGGCGGGTGCCTGTAGATCCAGTTACTCGAGGGGCTGAGAATGGCGTGAACCCAGGAGGCAGAGCTTGCAGTGAGCCCAGATCGTGCCACTGCACTCTAGCTTGGGTGACAGGGTAAGACACCATCTCAAAAAAAAAAAAAAAAAAGATATGAGAGGTCTCACAGAAACAACAACCTAAAACTTAAATAGCAAGATGTATATATATGTATACTTTATCCATTAATAGATTCACCAGGCAAATCAAAATGCATGCACCAGAAAGTGACAGAGTATGACAGGATTCGAGCTACTATGAGCAGGGAGCTTCAATATGGTGAGGACTGGGGGTTCAGCAGAAGTGGAAGTTCAGTAGAAGAGGTAGGATGTGAGATTAATCTAAAGAAGTAAGTAGGAGCCAGGCTGGGCGCAGTGGCTCATGCTTGTAATCCCAGCACTTTGGGAGGCCAAGGCAGGCGGATCACGAGGTCAGGAGTTGAGACCAGCCTGACCAACATGGTAAAACCCCATCTCTACTAAAAATACAAAAATTAGCCAGGCATGGTGGCAGGCACCTGAATCCCAGCTACTCAGGAGGCTGAAACAGGAGAATCACTTGAACTCAGGAGGCAAAGGTTGCAGGGAGCTGAGATCGCGCCATTGCACTTCAGCCTGGACAACGGAGTGAGACTCTGCCTCAAAAAAAACAGAAAGGAAAGAAGTAGGAGCCAATAAGCACAAAATGATGCTCAGTCATTAGTTAGTGAGACAGTTAACAAAATTTGAATATGGGCTCTGATTAGATAACGGTATTGTAATAATATTAGATTTCCAGATTCTGATCATTGTTCCATGGTTATGTAAAAGAATATATTTGTTCACAGAAAATACAAAGAGGAGTATTTAGGGGTAAAAGAGTACCATATCTTCACTACATTGTCAATACTTTCATTTTAAAAATGGTGTATGTGTGTATATTACCATATATATATACACACACATACACATACACACAGACTATAGTTATAAGAATATATAGTTATAAACGTATTGTTATAATGATATATAGTTGTAACAATATACATATTACCTATATATGAATACATATATAGCAATATACTGCTTTGCATATATCTATCTAGAAAGACATACAAGAGAGAGAAAAAGGAAAAGGGGAAGAAGAAGAAAAAGAAGCAAATGCTGCAAAATCTAAGCAACTGGTGAATCTGGATTAAGGATATACAGAAGTTCATGTACTATTCTTGTAACTTTCCTGTAAATTTGAAAGTATATCAAAATTAAAAGTCACCAAAAAATGTGGCTTACATTTTTATTTTTCAAAGACATGAAAACTAAATTGATTACCAACAGATGTCCAGGAAAAAAATTTCCAGGGGATTTTATTTCCAAAAAGAGGTGAAATAATCCCAGAAGGAAAATGCAAGAAGAAATGGAGAGCAAAGAAATAAGCACATCAATCAACCCACATAAACACTGGCTGGAGAAAATAATACAAATAAATAACATTAAAGTTGTAGGGAGAAAACAGGCCAAATATGACTAAAATCAAGGACCTATGAAGGAAAAGGCTGATTAAACTTTTAAAACTTCTAGGCTGGGCATGGTGGCTAACGCCTGTAATCCCAGCACTTTGGGAGGCCTAGGCAGGTGGATCCACCTGAGGTGAGAGTTCAAGACCAGCCTGGCTAACGTGGTGAAATCCCGTTTCTACTAAAAATACAAAAAGTTAGCCAGACATGGTGGTGTATGCCTGTAATCTCAGCTACTCAGGAGCCTGAGGCAGGAGAATCACTTGAACCCAGGAGGCAAGAGGATGCAGTGAGCTGAGATTGCACCATTGCATTCCAGCTTAGGCAATAAGAGCAAAACTCCGGATCAAAAAAAAAAAAGAAAAAAGAAACTTCCATAGAGGAAAATAAAAACCAGCATGAAGGAATCATTTTGTGAATGTTATTACAGTAGTTATCATTCTCATACCATTCTGTTAGTATTTCCATGACTATATCCACCAGAACATCTGGAAGACAAGGACTTTCTCGTTTTGGAGGCAGGCGGAGGCTGGACTGGGCTGGACAGAGGGAACTATGCATAGCCACACAGTGGGGAGGCAGGAAGCGAAGTTGGAGAGGTAGCCAGAGGCTCTCAGGTTTCTAACAGAGGCATTACTGGCACCTTGGGTGAGATAACTGCTCATTGTGCGGGAGAGTCCCATGCACTGCAGGATGTTTGCCATCCACGGCCCAGGGTCACTAAATGCCAGTAGCTCCCCTCAGTCACTGTGACAAACCAAATACTCCCCTATATTTCCAATTCCCTCTGGGTGTGGTACCACCCCTGGTGGAGGCCCAGTGGGGCTAGGCAATGAAGGTTCCTATATGTCATTCTTAAGGAATTTGGGTTTTATCATGAAGCCGATAAAGAACCACTAAAGGATTTTAAGCAGGAAAGAAGCTTGGTCAGGCTTTCACTTGGAAGAGTGAAAGAAAGACAGGAAGAAAGACTGGAGGGGAACCAGATTACACATAAGGAAAACAATTGAGAAACAACAATAAATTGGTATAGAGATGTAGAGAAAGGGAAGATAACTGCAGTATTCTTGGTCACATTTGGGATACCTATCAGATATTTAAGTAGAACTATCCTTAGTTGGGTATACTTATGGGGGGTTGGGGAGATGAAGGAAGATATAAGGGCTAGAGGCCTATTTTTCCCAATGTTTATAAGAATGTTTCAATTTAAATCCTAGTCACCACCCTTACTCAGCATAAGAGAAAACCTACCTTGCCTTCCCAACTGGTAAAGCAAGTGGTCCAACATTTTCGCCAGTAGAGAAATCAGATATGGCAGTTTCTTCAGATTGAAGTTCTTCAATATGACTTGTTTCTTCCTTTTCTAAAGGCTTTAAAAATGTTCTTAGTTATTTAACCAGACAAAAGAGCACTTAAAATAACAGTCGATTCTTTACTATGCTACAGAATAATGACAAGCAGAACATACAACAAGGGTACTTATTTCTATACCCTTAAGCACAAATGATTGGGTTTTGGCAAGAATAGCCACAAACTAGCATGGTACCAAAAAATCCATTAGGAGCATTTCCACTGTCCTATAAAAAGATACTGACCTTAGTTGCTAATGGCAAAGGAAGCAACCGATGCTTTTAGAAAAGGAAGTGCTCAGCAGGACATGGTGTCGCATGCCTGTAATCCCAGCATTCTGGGAGGCTGAGGAGGATCACTTAAGCCCAAGAGGTCGAGACAAACCTGGGCAACACAGGGAGACCTGTGTCTACCAAAAAAAAAAAAAAAAAAAAA
>NW_012100320.1:4915690-4933601 GCF_000951045.1 Mandrillus leucophaeus | reverse complement strand
GACAAGAGCGAGACTCTGTCTCAAAAAAAAGAAAGAAATAAGTCAATTTTATCGATTTATTGATACTTTTACTTGCTTCTTTCTTAACGAGGCTACTAGAAAATGTTAAATTGCATATATGGTTCATATTTATTTGTACTGGACAGCGCTATACTTACTCCTAAAAGAATGAAAACTCATTTTCACTGATGCTGATTTTAAAAGGTGTACATGTTAGATTATTCCCAAGAAACCATATTTGGTTATGGAGAATTAAACAATCACAAAGTCAAACCACTACTTACCACTTTTTCCACTATGAATACTAGGTCATTTTCATTTAGAATATTTTTCAAAGGATTTGGTTGGCCTTTGCTGATCAACTGCACTTGGACATCAGCCTGTTAAAACAGGTATCAAACAATGTTATATATACACTTGTATATTTCTACTATTTAAACACATAAAGACCAGTTCTATGCAAGTCAACGGAAAATGTCCTTAAGAGACAGAGTCTCGGCCAGGCGCGGTGGCTCACATCTATAATCCCAGCACTTTGGGAGGCCAAAGTGGGCGGATCACGAGGTCAGGAGATCGAGACCATCCTGGTTAACACAGTGAAACTCCGTCTCTACTAAAAATACAAAACATTAGCCAGGCGTGGTGGTGGGCGCCTGTAGTCCCAGTTGCTTGGGAGGCTGAGGCAGGAGAATGGTGTGAACCCAGGAGGCGGAGCTTATAGTGAGCCAAGATCGTGCCACTGCACTCCAGCCTGGGGGATAGAGTGAGACTCCGTCTCAAAAAAAAAAAAAAAAAAAAATGAAAAGAAAAAAAGAGACGGAGTCTCACTATATTGCCCAGGCTGGAGTGCAATGGCTATTCATAGGCACAGGCATAGTGCATTACAGCCTCAAACTCCTGGGCTCAAGCAATCCTCCCACTTCAGCCTCCCTAGTAGCTGGAACTTCAGGTGTGTGCCACCACACCTGGTTAATTATTTTATTTTTCATACAGATGGGGTCTCGCTATATTGTCCAGGCTGGTCTCAAAATTCTTGCCTCAAGCAATCCTCCCACCTCAGTCTCCCAAAGTGCTGAGATTACAGGCATGAGCCACTGTCCTGGCCAAAACTTTATACATTCTCATTCCAACTGGAAGTTTATTCAAAAGTTTGAAAACAGGCTGGGTGCAGCAGCTCACGCATGTAATCCCAGCACTTTGGGAGGCCGAGGCAGGCAGATCACTTGAGGTCAGGAGCTTGAGACCAGCCTGCCAACATGCAGAAACCCTGTCTCTACTAAAAATACAAAAATTAGGCCAGGCACAGTGGCTCCCGCCTGTAATCCCAGAACATTGGGAGGCTGAGGCAGGTGGATTGCTTGAGGTCAGGACTTCAAGACCAGCCTGCCCAAACTGGTGAAACCCCATCTCTAAGACTACAAAATATTAGGCAGGCATGGTGGTGGAGGCCTGTAATCCCAGCTACTCAAGAGTCTGGGGCAGAAATCGCTTGAACCTGGAATGTGGAGCTTGCAGCGGGCCAAAATGTGCCACTGCACTCCAGCCTGGGCAACAGAGCGAGACTCCATCTTAAAAAATAAGAAAAAATAAGTAAATAAAAATGCAAAAATTAGCTGGGCATAGTGGTGGGTGCCTATAATCCCAGCTACTTGGGAGGCTGAGGCAGGAGAATTGCTTGAATCCAGAAGGTAGAGGTTGCAGTGAGTCGATATCATGCCACTGCACTCCAGCCTGGGCAATGGAGTGAGATTCTGCCCAAGATAATCATTACTGTTATTAGCCTGGTTTATTTAAATGTATTTAAATATAACTCTATTTAAATACAAATGTATGCTGCACACAGTGGCACCTATAATCCCAGCTAATCGGGAGGCTGAGATGGGAGGATGGTTTGAGGCCAGGAATTTGAGACAAGTTACAACACAGCAAGACTATGTCTCTAAAAAAAAGAAAAGAAAGAAAAAAAAAATTAGCCAGGTATGGTGGTGCACTGGTAGTCCCAGTTACTTGGGAGGCTGAGGTGTGAGGATCACTTGAGCCCAGGAGTTTGAGGCTGCAGTGAACTTTGATCACACTACTGAACTTCAGCCTGGGCAACAGAGTAAGATCCCATCTCTTTAAAACATCCTAATAAAAATAGAAATGCATCTATTTAGATATCTAGATAGGATTTTGCCTAATAAAAACAGGATTCTAATAGTTTTATATCATGAATGTCTATGTCATTCAATGTTCTTTGGCAGTCTAGTACCACAGCTCTTTTGTCACATAACTAACTCCATATTGTATGACACTTTAGTAGTTTCCAGTTTTTTGCTATTATAAACAATTGATGACATCAATTCAAGTGAACACTTTTGAATTATTTTCTTAAGATGAATACCTAAAATCACACTGATACTATCAGACTGCCTTTCAAAATGTTGCACCTACACATTTATACTTTCCATCACTTATATCAGCACATTAAGCATTTTCATGGCAGGGCACAGTGGCTCACGACTATAATCCGAGTACTTTGGGAGGCCAAGGCAGATGGATCACCTGAGGTGGGGAGTTTGAGACCAGCCTGGCTAAGATGGTGAAACTCCGTCTCCACTAAAAATACAAAATTAGCAGGGCATGGTGGCGGGTGCCTATAATCCCAGCTACTTGGGAGGCTGAGGCAGTAGAATCACTTGAACCTGGGAGGCAGAGGTGCAGTGAGCTGGGATCATGCCACTGCACCCCAGCCTGGATGACAGAGTGACTCCATCTCAAAAAAAAAAAGAAAGAAAGAAAAAAAGCATTTTCACTGTTTATTTTTACCATCTCACAATAAAACATAAGATCTTACTGTTTTGTCATGTTTGATCAATAATGACGGTGAACAGTTTCTTTTTATCTTTTTTTTTTTTTTTTTTGAAGACAGGGTCTCGCTCTGTCACCCAACTGGAGTGCAGTGGCACGATCTTGGCTCATTGCAGCCTTAACCTCCCAGGCTCAAGTGATCCTCCCACCTCAGCCTCCCAGTAGTAGTAGCTGGGACTATAGGTGCGTGACACTACACCCAGCTAATGTTTTTGCTTTTTGTAGAGACAAGGTCTCACCATATTGCCCAGGCTGGTCTCAAACTCCTCAGCTCAAGCAATCTTCCCATCTCAGCCTCCCAATGTGCTAGGATTACAGGTGTGAGCCACCACACTTGGCCAAGGTAAACAGCAGTTTCTAATATGCTTATTAATCATAAATATCTCTCATTATTTGAAACCATTTGGCTTCTTAGTTTGGATACTAAAGCATGAAGAAACCAAACACAGAGAGCCAAAGATACTGTGTTATTCTAATCTACTAGGTTCTACTCTACTGAGTTTCAGGTACTATTGTGGGTTGAATTGTGTCCCCCAAAATGGTATCTTAAGGATCTAATCTCCAGTTCTTATACATGTGACTCTACTTGGAAATAAAATCTTGGAAATGTAATCAAGATGAGGATTAATTTGGATTAGGGCAAGCCCGAAATCCAATGACTGGTATACTTAAAAGGAAAGAGAGTTAGAGGCATAGACACACAGGGCGAGTACCACGTGTCTACAGAAGCAGAGATTGGAGTAATGTGTTTACAAGCCAAGCAACACCAAAGTTTGCTGGAAATCATCAGAAGCTAGAAAGAGGCAAGGAAAGATTCTTTCTTAGAGAATTCAGACAAAGCATGCCCCTGCTGACACCTTAATTTCAGAATTTTAGTCTCCCGAACAGGGAGAGAATAAATTTTTGTGTTTGAAGCTGCCTAATTTGCAGTATTTTGCTATAGCAGCTCTAGGAAACTAATACAGATATCAAGCAACAAAAGTTCAGGCAGGAAGGGATAAATGAGTTTACGCAGATATATCTGATTCTTGAGTTTGGTTAGTGAGAATTCAGACAGTGAAGGGTAACTCTATTTGTATGTTTCTTTCTTGATTACTTACTCATGTCCTTTGCCTATTCTTCTTTTATAGTTTTTTGTCTTTCTCATTGATTTTTATTTTTTTGAGATAGTCTTGCTCTGTCACCCAGGCTGGAGTGCAGTGGTGCGATCTCTGCTCACTGCAACCTCTGCTTCCCAGGTTCAAGCAATTCTTCTGCCTCAGCCTCCCAAGTAACTGGGACTACAGACACGAGCTACCGCACCTGGCATTTTATTTTATTTTATTATTATTATTTTTTGAGATAGAGTCTCACTCTGTCGCCCAGGCTGGAGTACAATGGCTTAATCTTGGCTCACTGCAACGTCTGTCTCCCAGGTTCAAGTGATTCTCCTGCCTCAGCCTCCCGAGTAGCTGCGACTACAGGCACATGCCACGATGCCCAGCTAATTTTTGTGTCTTTTAGTAGAGCTGGGGTTTCACCATGTTAGCCAGGCTGGTATCGAACTCCTGACTTCAGGTGATCCACCCACTTCAGCCTCCCAAAGTGCTGCAATTACAGGCATAAGCCATCATGCCCGGCCATCTTTCTTATTGATTTTAAGAGCTATATATCATTATATATATATGTGCGTGTGTATTATGTGTGTGTGTGTATATATATATATACAGATAAATATAGATAGTACAGCTTCTCATTCATGAGTATTTCCCCCCAGCTTGTCTGTTAACATATACTTCATTTTAGTTTGCTAATTATTTCATGGACATAGGTTTTATCTCCCCGACTATGGAGAGTTTACTTATGAAACACTTAGCACATATTAGATGCTAAATAAATACATGAATGTTTATAGCAGCTTTCGTAATCATCAAAAACTGGAAACAACCCAATGTCCTTCAACTGGTGAACAGATAACCAAACTACGGTACATCCATACAACGGAATACTACTCAGAAACAGAATGAACTGCTGACACACACAACAACATAGGTGAATCTTAAATGCATTATACTAATTGAAAGAAGCCAGAATCAAAGGCTGTATGATTTTATTTATAGGACATTCTGGAAAAGGTAAAACTACAGAGACAAAAACTAGATTAATTTTTGCCAGGAACTAAGGGATGGGAAAGGGCTGACTGTAAAGGGACAAAAGAACATTTTTTGAGATGATAGAAATATTCTATATCTTGATTACAGGGTGATGACCAAATAATTTATCAGAAGTCATCGAACAGGCTGGGTGTAGCGGCTCATGCCTGTAATCCCAGCACTTTGGGAGGCCAAGGCAGGTGGATTGTTTGAGGTCAGGAGTTGGAGACCAGCCTGGTCAACATGGTGAAACCGTCTCTACTAAAAATACAAAATTAGCCAGGTGTGGTGGCACATGCCTGTAGTCCCAGCTACTCAGGAGGCTGAGACAGGAGAATTGCTTGAATCCGGGAGCAGAGGGTGCAGTGAACTGAGATCGCACCACTGCACTCCAGCCTGGTCGAGACACAGCAAGACTTCATCTCAAAAAAAAAAAAAAAAAAGGTCATAGAACGGTACCCTAAAAGGATAAAATTTACTGTATATAAATTAACTTCAATAAACTTGACTTTTAAAAACAGACAACTGGCCAGGCGTGGTGGCTCATGCCTGTAAGCCCAGCACTTTGGGAGGCCAAGGCGGGTGGATCACCTGAGGTTGAGAGTTGGAGACCAGCCTGGCCTGACCAATGTGGTGAAACCCTGTCTCTACTAAAAATACAATAATGAGCCAGTTGTGGTGGCCTGTGTCTGTGTTCCCAGCTACTCAGGAGGCTGAGATAGGACAGTTTCTTGAACCTGGGAGGTAGAGGTTGCAGTGAGCCAAGATCATGCCATTGCACTCCAGCCTGGGTGACAGAGCGAGGCTCCGTCTCAAAATAAAAATAAAAATAAAAATAAAAACAGATAATTTTAGGATTATAGTTGTGTTTAAAAACCAAATTGTTCATACCTCATAGAGAAATGGGTCTTTATGGACTCCTTTCTTTTCTTCATTAAATGCCCTGAAATGCAGAACCACATGTGAAAAATAGAACATTATCTCTCCTGTTATCACACTCAGGAGTCAGTCATCACTTTATCTCTGCAGGACACCTATGGGAAAGGCAAAAAGCACATACTTACAGCAGCCCTAAGATGTAGTTGGGGAGAGAGAAAAAAAGCAGAAAAGAAGCATTAGGTTAAGAAGAAAAGAGAAACAAAAAAGAAACCTGGGATAGAGATGAATAGACTGTTGCCCTCAATTGGGTACAACTGATTCTCAGAGGCAGCAGGAAATTGGGGTGCCTACCTCTACTCTGTGTCTTTTCAAACACATCACCAGTTAAAATTAAAATGTAACTTGCCACATGACCTTTCGAAGTAAAACTGATTGGATTCTGATCTGTTACGGAATCAGTAGGTCACCACAGAGAAGTTACTTAAGGGTCCTGGGCCTTAGATTTCTAGGGCTAAAATGGAAGCATCTGTCCTCCATTTTTAAAACTTGTTACTCAAAGTTAGTAGATTTGATTATGTTGAACATCTCCTTTTCAAAATGTAAGCATGAAACTCTAGGATATCATTTAATTATTATCCTTTAATTCAAGAAAGTTTTAAAATAGTGAATCTAAAGCACTTAAACTGTAATCCGTTAACATGCCAAAATGCACACCAGCCTGATCTACACTGAAAACAAATCTTTAGTCATTGAAGGAACCCAACAGAACTGTTTCAAGAAACCATTTATATCTATATTTGATCTAATACTATATGACTTCCTGAAACAGAAACAGAAGAGGAAGGCCTATGACTAATTCACTTTTGCCATATTGTGAAAGATTGTGATTTATCCTTACAGATGTTTATGTCTTATAACTCAGGGATGTTATTTAATCAGTCTTTTTTTTTTTTTTTTGAGATGGAGTCTCGCTCTGTCGCTCAGGCTGGAGTTGGAGTGCAGTGGTGCGATCTGGGTTCACTGCAAGCTCCGCCTCCCGGGTTCACGCCATTCTCCTGCTTCAGCCTCCCTAGCAGCTGGGACTACAGGAGCCTGCCACCACGCCTGGCTAATTTTGTTTTTGTAGAGATGGGGTTTCACCGTGTATTTCATCAGTCTTGCAATAATGTCTCAAGCATGTGTAATACAGGCCAGTCACTCCTGCTAGATGCTGAGAATATCAAACAAAAGCATAGTCCCTGGTTCATAGTCCTAACTGGATTCCAACAAGTAAACCACAGTTCCATGGTGATAAGTGCTCCGAGAGGCAAGCATAGGAAGCTATGGTAGAAATTTAGCTATAGGGCTTAAAATTTATCCTGAAAGCCAAGAGGAACTCACTAAATGACTTTAAATGGGAAAGATCTGACAGTAACGTGGAGGGTAATAACTTGCAGTCCAGGAAAATAGCTGTGAAAAACTTGCAGCACTTCAGAGAACTGAGAATGGCCTGAATGAAAACAGCATGGATGGAGGGAGAATAAGAGGATCGACTAGATAAGGCAGGGGTGGGGGTTTTGGAATTAGAACTCTTCAGAGACAGAATTCAGAAGTAGACTGTCCGCTTGGAGGAAAGGATTAATTCAGCTTTGCAGATACTGATCTGAGGTCCCATGTGAAAATTCCCAGTCGGGGGAGGGGGAACAGTGTTATACTTTCTATGTGAAGTATAAAGGGTTTAAACAGGTGGGGCACGATGGCTCATGCCTGTAATCCCAGCACTTTGGGAGGCCGAGGTGGGCGGATCACGAGGTAAAGAGACCGACACCATCCTGGCCAACATGGTGAAACCTCAACTCTACTAAAAATACAAAAATCAGCTAGGCGTGGTGGCACGCGCCTGTAGTCCCAGCTACTCGGGAGGCTGAGGCAGGAGAATCGCTTGAGCCCAGGAGGTAGAGGTTGCAGTGAGCCAAAATCGCGCCACTGCACCCCAGCCTGGCAACACAGCAAGACTCCGTCTCAAAAAAAAAAAAAGGGGGAGTCTAAGTAAAGTTGTATCAATAGAGAACTTATTTATTTTTCGAGACGGGTTCTCACTATGCTGCCCAGGCTGGTCTCCAACTCCTGGGCTCAAGCAATCCTCCTGCTTCAGCCTCCAGAGTAGCTAGGATTACAGGTATGCACCACCATGCCTAGTTAATAGGAAATTTTTATGGTTTTGTTTTTTTTTTTGAGACAGTCTTGCTCTGTTGCCCAGGCTGGAGTGCAGTGGCACGATCTTGGCTCACTGCAACCTCTGCCTCCCGAGTTCAAGCAATTCTCCCAAGTAGCTGGGATTACAGATGCCCGCCACCATGCCCGGCTAATTTTTATATTTTTAGTAGAGATGGGGTCTCGCCATGTTGGCCAGGCTGGTCTAGAACTCCTGACAAGTGATCCGCCCGTCTCGGCCTCCCAAAGTGCTGGGATTACAGGCGTGAACCATCGCACCCGGCCTTATCTTAAATAAAGATGAAACAGCCATAGAATGAAATACTCTAAAGCAGTTAAAAACAATGAAATAGATCTATAAGGTGTCACAATGAAAGATGTCCAAGACATGCCAGTTTTTTTTTAAAAAGCTAGTGCTCTTTCTATTCAAAACGTTTACAAGCAAGACTACTTTTGTAAGCAGGAAAAAAAGCAATGAAGATAAACAATGAAAAATTACAACATTTAGGAAATCATGGGCTAGATTACACAGTGGTTCTTAAAGTGTGATGCCCAGCCAGCCATATCCGTTACACCTAGCATTTGTCAGGAGGGCAAATTATTTCGCCCCATCTCAAATCTATTAAATCAGAGACCCTGGAGGGGGTGCCCAGCAATGTGTGTTTTGACAATCCCCCGGTGCTTCTGATGCATGCTAAATTTGAGAACTATGGGTTAGACTTTTACAGAGGATGCAGAACTTGATGGAATCCCCTTGGTAGGAGTACTTCACCATAAGAATAAAATGAAGTCTCGGAGCACAGTGAAAATAAAGGTGGTTTCAAAACGCAACACACCAATCAGGTATCATCACAATTGCAGCTCAGGTGGCAACTACCTCGAATTATAAAGATTAACAGACTAACCACGACATTTCACTCTTAGAAGTCAACAAGGCTTTAAACAGGGGAAGGACGCCAACACCTAGTTTTTCGTATCCCAGGTGGGGCCTCTACTTTCGGCAAGTGTGTCCATCAGCAGAAAGAATAAATCGCCTCATGGAACACTTGCCACCTTCCACCTCGTCTGATGACGTACACTTTTTCTCCTGACACAAGCAAGCTCCCACACGGTCAACTCCACACTGGAGCTCAGAGCCGGCCTCTCCCCAACTCTTGGACCCCAGGAAAGCTGGCAAAGCGCTGATCCCCAAACAGTGGCAAGAGGCTTAGGGCGGGGATCCAGATACCCAGGGAAAGAAGTGCCGTCCTAGGACCCCAGCCAAAAGAAGAGACTAGACTCACTGAAGGAGACGAGAATAAAACTCCTCAGCCGCGCAATTCAGTCGCTCCCACATCCCGCCCCAATGTGAGAGCGGGACCGGAACCGCAAAACTGAACTGCGCGCCGGGAGGCAGACGTCAGGAGTCATGGCCCCGCCCCGCCGGGACTACTTTGACCCCTCACCATAAGTCCCATTTGTCCGCAAAGTTAAACTTTTGTTTCAAATAGCCACCCAAAGCTATTTACTATGTCAATAGTCTTCAATTTCCGTCTGCAATAATTAAAATAAGCGTGGTGGTTGGGGAGAAAATACCCTGACTCGCGAGAGTTGGCCACGCCCCCTATGGATTATTCCGCGAAAAGGAGTCCCTATTTTCTAAGAATTATTATTAGCTTTGGAAGAAAATAGATACCGTAATTTCCCACAAATAAAGAAATAACACTCTCGTTTTTATTTTTGTAATGTGGTAGAGAGATATTTTGTGTATCCGTCTTGGTTCTAAGGCGGGGCAAAGTGGGGCGGTCTAGGGGAAGGTGACATATACAGCGGAAGGTGACATATACGGCGGAAGGCGTAAGTACATCCTTTTCCTGTAGCAGCATCCGGGGTGAGAGGAACGTGGTTTTCTCCTCTCTCCGCCATGGTGAGTGGAAATGATTTTCGCTGGCCTTACCCCCTATCTCGGGGCCAGTAAAGAAGGATTTGGGGTTTGGAACATAGAATCTGTAGGAGATAGAGCGAGGAGAACGAGATGAGGACCAAAGACGTCTTTTTCTGGTGTGGAACTGGGATGTGCGGCGATACGGCAGCCATCTTAAAGGCAACGTGGGGTTCCTAGCACAGGACGCGCCGGGAAGCAGTAGTGGAAAGCAATGGGTCATTCTCAGGAGCAGTGGAACCTTTTCTTAGAATACTTGACTATTTAGTCTTTTTCTGAATGCTCATCTCTGCCCAGCTTAGGAATCATCTCTATTAAAAGTTTTCTGGTTCTCTTCACTTAAAAATTGTTCTGTTTGGTGTCATCAAAATCTTTGAATTCTTAGTCAACTCATAAGACGACCAGTGTTATATGTGTACTGCTTTTCCACAAATAGCGTCCGTATATGCTACCTAGTGTTGTGTAGGCCAGCCTCAGGATTTTGATTTTACTCACAGATGGGAAGCCTTTGGAGGTTTAAACAAAAAGTAGTATCACCCAGTCTTTCTACTGGTGAGCTTTGGAAACGTGTTTAGTAGAGGGTGAGGGTGAGTGGGACAGGGATGGAAGTTGGGATGAGTAGAGCCTGGGTAGACAGGATTTGCTGATTAATTGGCATTAAACAGCATCTCCAAACCTTGCAATATGGTTTTGATTTAGCTATTGTGCTTTATAAGGCTTGCTTTGAAAGTTTTACAATAAACAATTCTCTTTGAAAATAAAAATGTACGGTAGAGTTTGAGCTTATAAGGGCTCTAGTCATTTACTGCTATTTTGGTTTAAGCGTTGTTTGCCCCACCATACCAGTCTTTTCTGCAATTGAGTATTTAATGGTATTGTTGGCATAGGAGAAGAGTTTGCTTCCAACATTACTTGTCAATAAAAATAATCCTTTCCTTTTTTTTTTTAGGCGTGTGCTCGCCCACTGATATCGGTGTACTCCGAAAAGGGGGAGTCATCTGGCAAAAATGTCACTTTGCCTGCTGTATTCAAGGCTCCTATTCGACCAGATATTGTGAACTTTGTTCACACCAACCTGCGCAAAAACAACAGACAGCCCTACGCTGTCAGTGAATTAGCAGGTATGGATTTATACCTTCTGCAGATATTTTAGGGACTGCTTTACAGTAGTGATGAAATTCCACTTCATTGGTCCGTGTTTCTGAACCACATGATTTTCTCGGATGTTCTGATGCTGTTTGCTACCATGTGTAATAATCATAGGTTGGTATTTATGATGAAGCAGCTAGAGTTTTTCTCTCTCGATTTTAGGTCATCAGACCAGTGCTGAGTCTTGGGGTACTGGCAGAGCTGTGGCTCGAATTCCCAGAGTTCGAGGTGGTGGGACTCACCGCTCTGGCCAGGGTGCTTTTGGAAACGTATCCTTTGTTTCACTACCTAAGACTGATCAGCTCTGATGGAATTTAGCAGACTGGGTCTGGTTTATTGATGATAATACAGTGTAAAAATACTACCTTTTTTGTCTTGAAGAAAGGGGCTTCGTTTATATGGGGTTATTTTGCTTGCAATGATGTCGTAATTTGCGTCTTACTCTGTTCTCAGCGACAGTTGCCTGCTGTCAGTAAGCTGGTACAGAAGGTTGACGAAAATTTTTACTGAGCAAGAAATAACCTTATTTTAATTACTAAAATTTGAGAAATGTGATTCTTGACTGGAAAAATAGATGTGTCGTGGAGGCCGAATGTTTGCACCAACCAAAACCTGGCGCCGTTGGCATCGTAGAGTGAACACAACCCAAAAACGATATGCCATCTGTTCTGCCCTGGCTGCCTCAGCCCTACCAGCACTGGTCATGTCTAAAGGTTTGTAACACTTGTATTATAAAAGAGTTTGATAGAAGAAATAAGACACCTACTGTTTGATGATTAGGGTGGTGGTTATTCACAGTAACCCATTTCAAGATGGCTAGAAGAGAATAATTTGAATGTTTTTAGCATAAAATGTTTTAGTTAATGGATATTCCAGTTGACAAATGAGGGCATTCAGTTATTAAATGTACTCCAGAAATACATGTTACATACCAGTTTAAAAAAATTTTATATCAGAGTGATACAAAATGCCCCACTTTTCTTTCACATGAATGTTTGTTAAAATTGCACATTCTTTTCATCCTGCAGTGTCTGATTAAATTTTAATCCTTTACTAAATATTGGGTCTGACTACTTAAATCTGACAAATCAATCAACAGCGAATACTAGTTTAACTGGGGAACTAATTATTCAAGTAGTGGTTTAGTATAATCCTTAGAAAACTGTCTACTTAAACTTGCCTATTATGTTCCCCACCGCATTTTTATTTAACTGTCAAAATGATGAGATTCCACTTAATTGGTCCGTGTTTCTGAAACACATGATATTTGTGGAAATTCTGACTTGGCAAATTGAATGCCATTTTGCTTTTATTGGTTGTATAAAATGTTTGATTTTTGTTTTTTATTTCCCAAAAGGTTCAGGATAACCAAGTAAGTGTCAAATTGGTTTTTGTTAGGTCATCGTATTGAGGAAGTTCCTGAACTTCCTTTGGTAGTGGAAGATAAAGTTGAAGGCTACAAGAAGACCAAGGAAGCTGTTTTGCTCCTTAAGAAACTTAAAGCCTGGAATGATATCAAAAAGGTCCGTTTAATGAACACATTTACAGTTTGGTACTCCTTGTTCACAATTTGTCACTTTGAATTTCAGAAGATAAGGGTGGTATGGCTAAGCCTTAATGTGTGAGAGAACAAGAACCTCAGAGCCCAATTACTTGGGTTTAAATCCTAACTGCCGTTTAAGGCTCTGTGTAACCTTGGCAAGTTATTGTGCCCAGTTTAATCATCTGTAAAATGGAATTAAGACTCTGAAGATCTATTGGAGAAATTGTATCTTAATCAAAATACTAAAACTGCTCACTTTGTAGGTCTATGCCTCTCAGCGAATGAGAGCTGGCAAAGGCAAAATGAGAAACCGTCGCCGTATCCAGCGCAGGGGGCCGTGCATCATCTATAATGAGGATAATGGTATCATCAAGGCCTTCAGAAACATCCCTGGTAATTAAACTGCTTACATATATTGACTAGGTATAGTCTGCAACTCTACTCAGCTTTTGTTATGATGAGATTCCACTTCATGGTCCGTGTTTCTGAAACACATGATTTTGTGGAAGTTCTGATTTATGGCTGAAAGAGTTGCACCATTGATGGTTGAAACTTCGTAATTAATAAGTTCTCAGGTACCTTTTGTAGCTCTTAAGCCATAAAGATGATTTGTGTTTCTTTTGTTGAAATACAGGCTCCCTAATGTTTCTTTCCCTTTAAAAGGAATTACTCTGCTTAATGTAAGCAAACTGAACATTTTGAAGCTTGCTCCTGGTGGGCATGTGGGACGTTTCTGCATTTGGACTGAGAGTGCTTTCCGGAAGTTAGATGAATTGTATGGCACTTGGCGTAAAGCCGCTTCCCTCAAGAGTAACTACAAGTGAGTATCTTTCATATACTAAGCACAGATGTTTATATTGTGGATATTAACATTCAGAATTGGCTTACATGTTTTCTAGATAATTTTGTTCCCATTTGCCCTTATGTGCAGCAACAATATGCCAAAATGGAACTCATCTGGTCCGTGTTTTTGGTTTTTGTTGGTTTGGTTTTTGAGACAGTCTTGCTCGCTCTCTCCCACGCTGGAGTGATCTCGGCTTACTGCAGCCTCCACCTCCCGGGTTCTTCTGTCTCAGCCTCCCGAGTACCTGGGAATACAGGTGTGTACCACCACACCTGGCTAATTTTATATTTTTGTAGAGTTGGGGTTTCACCATGTTGGCCAGGCTGGTCTCGAACTCCTGACCTCAGGTGATCCAACCGCCTCGGCCTCACCAAGTGCTGGGATTATAGGGCTGAGCCACTGCACCCGGCCTGGTCCATGTTTAATGAGAAGCGATAGTGTAGTAGATATTTTGGAGAGCATAGTGGTTAAAAATAAAGCTTCAGTTGAGCTTCATGTTCTTTGGTTGATTACTTTTACACGTACATGTCAATCTTTCCCTTTCAGTCTTCCCATGCACAAGATGATTAATACAGATCTTAGCAGAATCTTGAAAAGCCCAGAGATCCAAAGAGCCCTTCGAGCACCACGGTAAAGTGACACTTAGAGTGTAATTCTTGCCCTAACCGTATACTATTGGTTGTTTCAAAAATTTGTATGTGTATAAAGTTAAGTGTTGATCCAGTGTCTGCCTTTTTATAGCAAGAAGATTCATCGCAGAGTCCTAAAGAAGAACCCACTGAAAAACCTGAGAATCATGTTGAAGCTAAACCCATATGCAAAGACCATGCGCCGGAATACCATTCTTCGCCAGGCCAGGAATGTGAGTGGTTTTGTTGTTGTTTGTTTTAGACGGAATCTTGCTCTGTCACCCAGGCTGGAGTGCAGTGGTGCAATCTTGGCTCACTGCAGCCTCCACCTCCCAGGTTCAAGCAATTCTCCTGTCTCCGCCTTCCGAGTAGCTGGCACTACAGGCGCACGCCACCATTCCAGCTAAATTTTTCATTTTCAGTAGAGACGGGGTTTCACCATGTTGGTGGGGCTGGTCTCAAACTCCTGACCTCAGGTGATTCACCCGCCTCAGCCTCCCAAAGTGCTGGGATTACAGGCGTGAGCCACCGCGCCTGGCTGGGTTTTTTTTTTTTTTCTACTGATACATTAAGTTCTTAGAATAATTTGATTCTTACTGTTTTCTGCCTAATTTGTTGCAGCACAAGCTCCGGGTGGATAAGGCAGCTGCTGCAGCAGCAGCACTAGAAGCCAAATCAGATGAGAAGGCGGCGGTTGCAGGCAAGAAGCCTGTGGTAGGTAAGAAAGGAAAGAAGGCTGCTGTTGGTGTTAAGAAGCAGAAGAAGCCTCTGGTGGGAAAAAAGGCAGCAGCTACCAAGAAACCGGCCCCTGAAAAGAAGCCTGCAGAAAAGAAACCTACTACAGAGGAAAAGAAGCCTGCTGCATGAACTCTTAAATTTGATTATTCCATAAGGGTCACATCATTTTGGACAGCTTCTCTTGAATAAATACCTGATCATACAGGCAGTGAGAAACATGGCTTGTTGGTGTGTTCTGTAAAGCTTGGTTATAATTTTTTTAAAGTGACATTTTGTTGGCCATAATTTAGACTGTTCCATTTTATACTGAGTCCATGGAGTTCAATGGAAGGGGAATGATTAAAAAATTACGATTTTTTAAAATAATGTGGCTTAAAAGTAAGTGTAACAGGACTTGGTGAGAAACGCAGAGGCTGTTCAAGTTTAGCTCCCCACCAGGTGGAAAATAGGTTAAATTCTGTAAATATTTAACACTTTAACCACAAGAGGGCACAATTGGAGAACAATTTTTTTGGTACTGCAGTAAAATTGATTACCTTTTGAAAAGTGTTCTTTTTAACCAGCTATGACAGTAGAGTTGAATATTTTCACCCATGGTTTGAAAAAATGCCAGAAGGCCACACCTGTAATCCCAACACTGGGACCCTAAGGTGGGCAAAGCACTTGAGGCCATGAGTTCAAGACCAGCCTGGCCAACATGATGAAATTCCATCTCTACTGAAAATAAAAAAAAATAGCTGGTCATGGTACACGTCTGTAACCCCAGCTACTGGGGAAGCTGAGGCAGGAGAATCACTTGAACCTGGGAGGTGGAAGTTGCAATGAACCAAGATTGTACCATTGTCCTCCAGCCTGGGTGTCAGAGGGAGACTGCCCCAAAAGTACCAGAAGCATTTTTCAGGACTTACGTGTGTCTTGGTGATTATGTTAACCAAGTGTGTCCAAAAGAAATACCCATGAAATGCCTCCAATGGCCTCCAGATACAAGGGGCCCGCTTTTTTTTAAACTCATAAAGCTAAACTGCAAATAATACCCTAGAATTAACCTCTTGTCCTGTATCAAAGTCTTGTTTTGCATCTGGATTGTTAAACTCAGCTTCCCTGTGACAGTCTCAAACTGTCAGACATTCTCAAAGTTCATAGCCAAGGTGATCTGTTACCTTCCCCATTTCCAGGGCCAAATCTCAGTTCTTAAGCACATCATTTCTTAGCACGGCTTTATTTTCATGCTCTTTAGTTCTCTATTTTGTGCAGCTTTACCCCTTTAAAGTCCACTGTGAGTCCTACCCTGCAGACCCTCTTAACACAGTAGAGTTCATGTGCTACTGATTTGGTGCCTGCCTTCAAATACATCTGCAGGTTTTGTGGGGTTAAAAATAGCCACTTGCTGGAACACCACATTGGAAGTGCTGTTCACCCAGTTATTTGAAATGGTGTTTGACCACTTGGTGTGGAAATGGCCTATCGGATTAAAGGATGGCCAAACCCAAGATTTCCTCAGGTTCTTTGCCGCTCCATGGATCTAATTTCGAAATCCTGATCATTACTCATGAATCAAGGTGTTTTGACACAGGCACCCTTCCTGCAGCTCGTCGCCCGCGGAGTGGCCACGTTACGGCGGGCGCCGGAAGGGGGCGCATCCCTCGCCTTTCCCCAATGTGGCGGGCAGCCCCGTCTCCCCGCTCGGTTTCCGGGAGTCGGTGGCGATGGCGTCATCACCGAGCGCCGGGCCGACGGCATCGCGGAGGTCGGCTATGTGACCAGGAAACATGCTGAGCCGGCTTCAGGAACTGCGCAAGGAGGAGGAGACGCTGCTGCGGTTGAAGGCAGCCCTGCACGACCAGCTGAACCGCCTCAAGGTGACCCCGCGGCCCTCTCCCGCTCCTCCTCCATTCCTCCCGAGCGACCCCCCAACCTGGGCCTCTGCGGTGCAGACCCCCCAACCCCAACCTCGGCCTCTGCGGTGACCACCTGCTGCGGTCAGTTCTCCCCTACTCACTATCTGTGGTGGCGCCAGTTTACAGGTTTACAAACAAACAGGTATCTGAATCACCTGGGGAGTTTGCTGTGGGCTTCTTAGGCCCCACCTCTCAGAAATTTGACCTCGCAAGTCTAGGGTGAGGCCCAGGGATGTGTGTTTGGCAAGTGCAGTCCTACCTGCTGCTTCCTGTAAATGTTAATGGCCCTCAGACAGCAGTCTGAGGAAGTGCTCCCTCCCGAAGGCTCGCCTAGACCCCTCTGGCCACCGACCCCTTCCTCCTGAGCTGCTGTTTTCTGGTTTGCCTTGGCGCTTGAAACGGCTCTAGTTTTGCCAAGCCAGAAGGAACTCCCAGATCCTCCCATGCTACCAAGGAAGACACTGAGGCCATGGGGGAAGAGACTTGTCCTAACGTTTGGAGCTTCCAGACGCCATGGCCTTGAGGAGTCGGGATTTAGGCCCACGTGGGCCACTTCCCACACCTGTGCTTAATGCAGCCCCTCAGCCCGGGGTATATAGTGAGACCTCGTCTCTACAAAAAATTGAGACAGGGCCTCACTCTGTCGCCCAGGCTGGAATGCAGTGACACGATCTCGGCTCACTGCAACCTCTGCCTTCTGGGTTCAAGCGAGTCTCGTGCTTCACCTTCCCAAGTAACTGGGATTACAGGCGTGCACCACCATGCCCGGCTAATTTTTGTATTTTTAGTAGAGACGGGGTTTCGCCATGTTGCTCAGGCTGGTTTCGAGCTCCTGAGCTCAAGCCATTAGCCACCTCGGCCTTCCAAAGTGCTGAGATTACAGACTTGAGCCACCACGGCCGGCCTTACAAAAAAAAATTAAAATTAGCTGAGCGTGATGGTGCGTGCCTGTAGTCCAGCTACTTGGGAAACTGAGGTGGGAGGATAGCCAGAGCCCAGGAGGTCAAGCTGCAGAGAGTCCAGATTGTGCCACTGCACTTCAGCATGCGCTATACGGGGAGACTCTGCCTTTAAAAAAAAAAAAAAAAGTCCTGGGGAGGTTATTATGCTAATCCCTGCTCAGCATCCTTTTCAG
>NW_012100320.1:4892336-4915640 GCF_000951045.1 Mandrillus leucophaeus | reverse complement strand
TTTTTTTTTTTTTTTTTTTTTTTTGGAGACAGAGTTTCACTGTTGTTGCTCAGGCTAGAGTGCAATGGCGCGATCTTGGCTCACTGCAACCTCCACCTCCTGGATTCAAGGGATTCTGCCTCAGCCTCCCAAGTAGCTGGGATTACAGGCATGTGCCACCACGCCGGGCTAATTTTTTGTATTTAGTAGAGACTGGGTTTCACCATGTTGGCCAGGGTGTACTCGAACTCCTGACCTCAGGTGATTACCCACCTCCAGCTCCCTAAGTGCTGGGATTACAGGTATGAGCCACTGGGCTTGGCCCTTTTTCAGAAACTTTAAGTCCATATGAGGTGAGGATTACCAAAGCCCTTTGTAAAATGAAAAGTACACCTATGACATATCAAAATCATAAGCATTTTTCTTTGGGGAAGTTGTATTTTTAGTAGAGACGGGGTTTCACAGTGTTAGCCAGGATGTTCTCGATCTCCTGACCTCATGATCCGCCTGCCTCGGCCTCCCAAAGTGCTGGGATTACAGGCATGAGCCACTGCACCTGGCCTCCTTAGGGAAGTCATAATGCCCTCCACTTATTTGTGTCCCTGTATTCCCACAGTACCCAGTACCTAATGAGTGTATCGATGACCACCTCCAAAGCCCAGATTTCCTTATGCTTCAGATGACACCTCTGTTTTCTATTCTTTCCTTCACCTTCTCATTACTGAGTTGACAGCCTCAGGTCCAGGGAATCTCTGAGGAATCAGATGACACTTGGCTGTTTTAATGACACACTTGTACTTTGAGTTGCTAGGTCTGGGGAAGTGGAAGCCATGACTCAGCCAGAGCACCTGTTCAGCCCAGGGGAAAAGGGCTGGAGTCTTTCTTTACTCATCTCCTTAAAAGAGAGAAAACCTAAGAGCCTCCAACTTTCCCTCTAGAGCAACAGAGATAGTTTTCATTCCCTCTCTTGATGCAAACCTTTCATAGTGTGCCCAGCAGTTTAACCACATCCAGTGAAATAGTAAGGAAAAGTGTCCCCAACTCTTCTTTTCTAGGTTGAAGAATTAGCCCTCCAATCAATGATCAGTTCTAGAAGAGGGGATGAGATGCTGTCTTCTCACACTGTACCTGAACAGTCACATGATGTAAGCTTAATCAAGTGCAGGCCTAGGAGAGAATGCAAAGTCTGCTCTGCTCCTATGCTGCTTGGGTGGTGAAGAACTGTTGTAAATCACATTACCTAGCCCAAAGGGCTCTGGAAAGTGCTGATAAGAATTTTCTGGTTTAATAAGGTGGCAACTCTACATTACCCACCTTCCTACTAGCTGGTTATACACTAATTAATTTATTAAGTAGTTACTAATGTTTTACCTCTATCCTCCTCGTCATCCATTCTGTCTAGTTACTCAGATGAACCCGGGGGAGAGTGATTTTTGTAGGGATATGTCAAAACTCTTGCTTTTTTGTGAATAAGTAACCTTGGGAATCAAGAGTGTGGCTTCAAGTACAAAGCACAGTGCTAAAAGATGAGTTCCAGTCCTCATCATACTCATCTCTTACCAAATGCCCTCAAGTCAGTCAGCAAAATCATATTTCTAAGTACACAATATTTGAGTTCTCCCAGATTTTGTGTGTTAAGACATTTAAAACCATGATACAGCAGCACATGTAAGTTGGCACAAATCTTATGGAGCTTTCTGTAATAATGTTTGTAAATGAGGTAACATTCTAGTGAATCAGGGGCATTTACCTTTGCCCCATTTTGGTAATGGAGGTGGGGGTATAAAAGGAAAGTGGCCATACCTCTTAGTCATAAGTACTGGGGATACGCAATTGAGATCTGATTTTAAATCATTTTTAAGAATTTGCTGTTTTGAGGCCAGCAGCTTTCCTACTAATCTGTGATGCCCTTGGCCAATACAGATGTTGGTGCATGTAGACAATGAAGCATCAATCAACCAAACGACCCTGGAGTTGAGCACAAAGAGTCATGTGACGGAAGAGGAGGAAGAAGAGGAAGAAGAAGAATCAGATTCCTAAAGAAGGGGGAAAGCCAGGCTGGTCAGTTATACAAATTGCATTTCTAAGTCTCAGGCACTTCTCCTCAAGGAACTCATCTTGCCCTGGGCCCTGTGATCTGCTTGAAAGGAAAGCAAGAACTATAAGGAGGATGTGTAGTTGCAAAAATGGCTCCATCAGTAACTCAAGCTTCAGAATGTTATGACATACAGAAAATCAAAGATGCTGTGTCTTAGCATTGAGCAATATGGGTGGTGCTGTCTGTAATCTGGTCAGATTCGGTTAACTGTTCAAAACAATTTCCTCTGAAATACTGTTGGGAAAGTCTGGCATTTGCAAAAAGAGCAGAGTTTAAATACAAGCCAGTCTTTCCCGTCAACAATGCCTCTTTGAAGAAAACCAATTAAAGGCTGTTTGCATGCCGCTGAATCCTTGTGAGCAGTTAGCTCACAGTCTAGGACAGAAAGATGACAAGGGGAAGGACTGAGGGCCATCTGAGAGCACAAGCTTGCTACCTCTCAGAGGCATTGAAATACTGCATGCTATAAACTGCTTTGTGTAGCTGTTATCACCTCTCACTTGAGACATCACTCACTGGTAAAATGTTTTTATAAATAAATTATAAATAGCCATCATGGAGCCTGCTGGTTTCTAGATCGTGACAGAGAGAAGCAGCAGTTCCTTCTCTGAGGAAAAGATACAACAGGATGGTTTGAAATCCATTTCTAGCCCTTAGGAGAGATGTGCCATGCTTGGAAGACTGGATTTTTTTTTGTTATTTGTTTGAGACAGTTTCACTCGTTGCCCAGGCTGGAGTGCAATGGTGTGATCTCAGCTCACCGCAACCTCCCCCTTCTGGGTTCAAGTGATTCTCCTGCCTCAGCCTCCCGAGTAGCTGGGATTACAGGCATGCATCACCATGCCCGGCTAATTTTGTATTTTTAGTAGAGACAGGGTCTCTCCATGTGGTCAGGCTGCTCTCGAACTCCCAACGTCAGGTTTTCTGTCCGCCTCGACCTCCAAAAGTGCTGGGATTACAGGCGTGAGCCACTACACCAGGCCGGAAGACTGGATTTATGTAACAGAGTAAGAGTTTTTACTTCGTATTTGAAGTTGAGGTTCATTTCTGCATACTGTCCCTTTTCCACTAACTACTATACTGTGAAATAAGTAGTTCTTTAATTTTATAAAATTAATTTCCCCTGCTCAAGCAACAGTAAAAGCCAAACAAAACACAAAGAATCATGTCAAGCAGAACTTATGCAGCAGTTCCCAAATAAAGCAAAGAATACCTTTTTTTGTTAATCCACATTTCATTGAAGTTATTTTGAGCTGCTCTTAGAGGAAACAGCCAGAAGTTTAAATGAGCATGTTCCTTAGAACACACAATGGAAAGATAGGTTGGGAACAAAAAGCATCAAGGTACATAAATTTTGGGGGTCTAATTTAAAATACGAACATGGGTTTGCAAAGTTGGAAAGACTGACTATGAATTCCAGCTCTACCACTAACTGGTCCCTCGTCCTCCCACCTCTTTGCAACTCACTTTCCCATCTGTAAGGTGAAGATACTCACGTGTTCTAGCAGTTTTCACAGGTTGCTATGAGGTGCTAACGAGATCATTTGAAACTCCTACTATCATTGGTATCTCAGTAAGAATCTGGCATTGGGAGCTCAAAACACTGCAAGATTCATGCGGGGATCATAATTCTTGGTTAAAAATTTAAAAACAAAAAAATCTAAGCACCCCTCAAAAGACACCGAGCATGAAAGTAGTCAGATCTGGGTTTTGGATACCAGTTCATAACATTTCTCCTAAGGATGTAGTCTTCTCATTTTAATGAAACATTCTCAGTAGTGGTGGTATCCTGTCATTTGTAAAAGACACAGGGTGTAAATGTTAAAACCCAGCCTGAATGTTTATGTGTTGAAAATGTGTAAGTTGAACTGTTGACTTAGAAAAGCTATACCTCACGGTGAGAAAAAAAAAAAAAGCTGACTAGCTTAGGCAGCAGTATATACAACACTGATCATTTTTTAAAAATCCTGGCAGTATCCCAATTTCTGGTACCTCTAGATTGGAACTACCTACTTAGAAGATTATTTACTCAAGTTTTGTTTTTAATCTAAAAAGGAATGGGCCTTTTATTTATAAATATACATGTTGCTTTTAGTTTCTATAACCTGCCCTTTCAAAGAAAATAATGAGGGGAGAGGTATTGACCAGGCAGCCTCAAATGTACCTAAAAGTTCCCAAAGACTTCTCAGCTAAGGAAAGGGATCCTGTGGCCAGTGGGCCATGGCTTTGTGACATCACTGCCACCTCACAGGCATGACAAAGCCAGCATCAGGCACATTCCTCCTTTCCAGGAAGGTGTGCTTAAGTGGTGAAAGAAGGGAAACCATTGCTTAATGTCGCAAACAGACTATGCTGTCGTGCAGAAAGCTCCCACACCAGGTAGGCAAGCTGGTTACCAGCAAGGCCCTCCTGTGGGCATGACAGCCTGGAAGTGCAGACAGGCCCTCAGCTCAACTATTGGTATATGGAAAATGAGAAATGTTCTGTGAGATAAGAAATATTTTGTGATTTTTCTCAGATTTGCTCCCAGACCCCCATCTCCTGCTTTTCCTTTGTATAAAGAGATCAAAGGAATATACAGGATCTATTCACAGGTCCCACAAGGAAGGGGGTTGGACGAACAGAGAAGGGTATGGGATGAGAAGCGGTGGACTGAGTCCAGAGACTGAAATTACAGGAAGCCCCATTAGTCCAAAGCACTGAACTTGGTGTGGTAGTTCTGCCTTCCAGCCTCCTCCTCATCTTCACCTTTCCCCTTCACCAATAATGCTTGGCTCAACCAGTATTTCTTGCGTACTAAAGAAATTGAAAAGCTTACCACAAAAGCAAAAGTAGCTTTCATCCTTTTTTTTTTAAACTTCATAGTATATTTATTAGAATAAGAGATTAGATTTGTTAAACATCTAGGTTAAAATGGTTAAAAGGATTTTCATACAATTTTAGGCACTATACACGTTGTTTACAACAGCATTGGTACTCGGATATGGGGAAAGATAAATCTGACCTTTTAATGCCTTGATCAATTTGTGACATTCAAAATAATTCCACCATTTAAGAAACATTAATCAAAACTTAAAGAGACATACCACTAAGTATCCCACACAGTATATTGAAAATAAATATAGAAATATAACCAGAAGTCTACAGATCACCACAGTAGACAGACTGGTGAAGCCCCAGCTATCATGGCAGTGAAGGGCTCTGGCTAGATTTGGATGTAAACTGCTGAATTCTACATGAAAAGCTAATAATAATAAAATAACATGATGTACACTTTCTGATGCTCATTTTCATAGCAGCAAAGCATGCTTCACATGCACTGCCTGTGAAGGATCTCACAAGGCTCCCTCCTACTCAGAGAGAAAGTATGCCCAGCAAGAATAAAGTACCACCAAATGTCAAAGAATCCCGAAAATACAGGCAGCCAGCCAGTCATAGAGCAGGAACAGCAGTGCAATTGTAAGAATGACTACCCACAGTCACCAAAATTTCACTGTAATTCAGCCTGGCACGCGTTTTGATCATCAACATACACACAAATAGCCCCAAGCACAAAGCCAATCCACTTAGGGGAACAATAATAGTAATAAGAATAAAGACAGTAATATTAAAAATGACAAGAGTAGAATCTTGGCACATGCTGTGTTCTTCATCCTTTGTCACAGGTGAAATGCACATCTGAACAGAGACAGGCATGGGAAGGAGGCCTGAAAGTGACATGGCAAACCACTGGGCAGGGGACTCGCTCTTTGCTGCTTCCTAAACACTTAGACGCCAGCAGCATGGGTTGGTGTGCTGGGCTGGTGAAGGCCGATAGTGGAGCAGAGCCAACCTGCAAAATCCACTTCCTCAGCATCAGATCTCTTGATAAAAGCATGAACCTGCATGTAAGGAAACGAGAGAACGTGGTGTTAAAAAGAAACAACAACAAAAACACCCACCAGGAAGGAAAATCCCAAGAGTTTCAGGTCTAGAGCTTGTGCTGCACTTGGAAGGAGCACCTGGCACCTGCCCCTAAGCAGCAGTGGGGCCAACTGCAGACCCAAAGACCCGCTCCATCAGCCATAGCAGCTGTGAGGCCTTGGGCAAGTCACCTCTTGGAGCCTACTCTTGCAGTATGGACACAGTAACTCTGCCTTAAATGCTTCACCGGCTTGTTAGAAGGGACAACGAAAATGATGGACTTAGTGCATACTATGCACAGTCTGGCTCTCCAGATATTTACAGTATTACTTAGCTAACCCCACTGCCACCAAACGAAACAGCAGGCGGAGGGTGACTCAGGAAGGAGGCTGAATGTAAGGTGAGGCCGTCAGTATTAGGGAAAGGCTCCATCCCCATGAAGGGGGTGGGCTGACCTTTTCTTTCCCATGGCCCCCTAAGGCCTTTCTCTGGCATGCTTACTCAGGCTGCAGGGGTCACCCCAGCTTTCCCTTAAACTGATGGGAGGGCAGAGGAGACTGGTGTTTGGTATTCTGCAGCCCCAGGCTCAGCTGGACCACAGTGGGCAGGGAATGAATGGGCTCTGGAAGTACTGCACAGGTGACTGACAGAGAACAACAAATGAATAAACAGGTACTGTAAGAATCTGGAATAAATGGACTCACCATGAGTTGCTTCAAATCTGCTCTCTCTGCGGGGTTTTTTATTAAGCTTAAAGGAAGAAAGACAAGGTGAGAGCTATTGCCTGGCACTGGTTCTAGCTCAAATAACATGTTTGCATGCCTGTCTTCTCTGCACACTAGAGGCTGAGGATTGCCTGGGCTTGACTCATCCTCCGGTTCTAAGCACAATATCATGCCCACAGTAAGTTAATACATTCTTGCTGAATCAAAAAGCAATGTGCCAATCCCTGGAGAGCAAGTACCAAAAGGAGCAGCTACTACATCCATGATGTAGTTAGACCTGTCACATAAGTCTTGGCACTCTAAAAAAGGGCTTATGGCAGCAGCTGAGAATCATCAGAGCTGGGAGGGGAAAGGGCAAAGCTGTGCCTGCAGAAGCAAAGCTAGTGCTTCCAGAAATGGGGTGGGGAGCCTGACAAATCCAGAGTACCCTTCCAGAGAACAAGGAGCCAACTTACCATTTATTCACAAAATCTTGAAATTCCAGACTGAAAACTCCACTGGGCAATTTTGGAGGAGGCTGCAAACACATGTTGAGATAAGAAAAATGCCTGGCTCCTTGCTCCAGCCATCTCCTCTCCCCATCCCACCCCCTCCTGCCAGCCAGTGCTATTTTTTTAAAGTCTTCTCTGCAGTCCAAAGGCAGTGCTACTCTCATCCAGTCAAGGAAAGGTGGAAGGCCAGTGCTGCCTTTTGGGTAACCATCTTGGAACCACTGGTCTCAAATAGCACACTTAGAACTGGGACCAAGTCAAGTCCACTCACTTGTCTGGTGATTTTGAACTAACCACTGTTCCTCTCTGAGCCTCAGTTTACTCTTCTATGACATGAAGAGGTTGGGCCTAATGATCTCAGGGACCCTTTTAAGCTCTGAAACTCTACAATGGTAAATCTTGGAGTGCGACATGGAAACGTAACTAGCAATTTACTGGCAGCAACAGCTAGGGGCACATGCAAACCACCAGGCTGGCCCAGGTCTGACAGCACCTGCAGAAGCAAACCGGTTTTTAAAAATCCCTTTTCTGAGCCCTAGAGAGGCAGTGCAAAGTTGATGAAACATTAACTGACAGGGCTGGGTCTGGAAGAATGTTACCTACACACTCCACAGCGAGGCTGTTGTCAGATCCCAGAGCGATCACGCAGCGCTATACACTACAAGGCTCTGAAGCACTGGGCGCACGGTGTTCCATGCAGTCCAGGAAATGTGGGCCAACTTACACACCCAGGCTGGGAGCTGCGTGTAGCTTCTTTGGGAGGTGCTGACCCACGGACATAATGTCCATGATGTCACTGCTCTGATGTACAGCCCCAAATCTCATTTTTAATCTCAAATTAAAATGAGATTAAAAATGAGACACTGATCCCCACCACCACAAAGCCCAACCTAGTGCTCTTCCTCTGAGGGCCATGTCAGTCTGATCTGAGGTGAGGACTAGAACTCAGCTCTTAGAACAGTGACCCAGAGCAAGTCCTACTCTGCAGACTGTCCCTGCTGCTGAGGGAATCAAGGGACTATTCAAGGGAGAGAGGAGACCAGCAGCTTGGCCTCCAGAGGCAGCATCCATTCCTTCTGAACAGGAAAGAGCTAGGCAACAGAGGGGCTGTGTGTCAGCAGAGGCTGCAGTGGATCAACTGCCATGCGGCCAAGCCTCCTAGGAGGTAAGAGTGGGAGGTGGGAGGTGGTGAGGAAGAAAGAGCACTGGGTGGGAATGACGTGGGCTACTTTTCATCTTAGAGGCTCAATTTCCTCACCTGTTTGAAAAGGAACCAATTTGGCCTACCTCAGCAATGCTTGGGAGAATCACATGGGAAATTAATGTGAAAATTTGGAAGAGAGCAGTGCACGCTAGGAGACCAGCAATGGCATATCTAACCTCAGATATCCCTTCCCTTAATATGACTACCACCCGGAACCACCCAGCTTAGGTCCACAGCAGTAGAGGATAGATGGCTTTTTTTCTGACTCCTACAAATGCAACATCCTCTGCCTCCCTCATTATCCTTAAGCAGCAATGATCTGATCCTGAAACTGCTTTTCTACAGCCCGTGGTGCTTAGTATAAAGCTGTGCATATAGTAAAGAGAGGTATATTAAACTTCTAGTAGACTGAACCTGTGACAGGGATGTTTTTTGGTTTTTGTTTTTTTCAGAGCCAACCTCTGCCTCCCAGGTTCAAGCAATTCTTATGCCTCAGCCTTCCAAGTAGCTGGGACTACAGACGTGCACCACCATGCCCAGCTAATTTTCATATTTTTAGTACAAATGGGGTTTTGCCATGTTGGCCAGGCTGGTCTCGAACTCCTTAGCTCATGTGATCCACCTGCCTCAGCCTCCCTAACTGCTGGGATTACAGGCATAAGTCACCGCGCCCAGGATCTGAGTGTTTTCTTAAGATGAGCAAGTAAATTCTAAGGTGAAGGAAACCAGGCGGTACTTACCTCATTGACTATGTAATCCAACAACTCAAAAATTGCCATGGGAGGTCGGCTGTCCATTCCATATGCTACAAATTTTATAAAAAGAAAAAATACTTCTCAGAAACAGATTACTTCTTAACATGAGGCAAGGGGTTGGGTATAGATCCCTGGGACCAGAACAGGGTCATGGACAATAAAAATTAAACATCCACAGATAAGGCTTGAACACAGAGGGGACCAGCAAAGGCAGGGTACAAGTCTGGGCTCTGCCACATCTTAAGTTCATAACCTTTGGCAAATCGGTTCATTGCTGAGCCAAAGTTCTGAGTTTTGTAAAGCACAGACATAATTATGTCTGTCCTTTCCCCCTTCCTTCTACTGAGAGAGGCACAAATGAGATAGCAGCTAAATAACTAAAGGACTTAGTTTTAATTCTCTATGAACTTGCATTTCTTCCTTTTGTCTCCTAGAGTCACAGGCCAGCCTCAGAGGCCACAGCCACCAGCCCCTCCAATGACCTGCCATCAGCTACCCCTAGCCCCCTCTGCTTTCCCCTTTATACAAGCTCTCTCTCATGTGGACCTCATGGAGGTATAGGGCAGGTATCCCTGGCCAGACAGGAGCTACATAAAAAACAGTTGGCTAGGTCAGGCTATTCCCTGAGTACCAGGTTTACTTTCCAATATTCACATTCAGAGAGGCAGGTGGTACTGCACAGTGTTTATCATCTTGGGAGTCAGACTTGGCCACTTACAAGCCTATGTGGCCTTGACAAGGGCCCTGTGCCTCAGTTTCCTCATCTTTAAAATGGAGATTATAATCATATTCACAAATGAAATGCTACTAAAATTCTATAATGCTAGGCAAATCCATGGACACAAAGTAGATTAGGGGTTGTCAGCGGATCAGGTGAGGGGGAGTGGGAGATGGGGTTTCTTTCTGGGGTAATGAAAATGTTCCAGAATGCGACAGTGGTGATGGCTGCACAACATGGAACAATGTACTAAAAACCACTGAACTACATACTTTAAAATGTGAATTTTGTCTTACGTGAATTCTATCTCAATAAAAAAAAAAACTACCAAAAGTCATGATTAAAAAATTAGAACGCAGTGGCTCACGCCTAAAATCCCAACACTTTGGGAGGCCAAGGCAGGAGGATCACTTGAACCCAGGAGTTCCAGACCAGCCTAGTCAACATAGCGAGACCTCATCTATACAAAAAATTTTAAAAATTAGCCAGGCATGCCGGGCGCGGTGGCTCACACCTGTAATCCCAGCACTTTGGGAGTCTGAGGGTGGCGGATCACCTGAGGGTCAGGAGTTCCAGACCAGTCTGACCAACGTGGAGAAATGCCATCTCTACTAAAAATACAAAAACTTAGCCGGGCGTGGTGGCACACACCTGTAATCCCAGCTACTCGGGAGGCTGAGGCAGGAGAATCGCTTGAGCCCGGGAGACGGAGGTTGCAGTGAGCTGAGATCACACCACTGCACTTCAGCCTGGGCAGCAAGAGTGAGACTCCATCTCAAAAAAAACCCAAAAAACTAGCCAGGCATGGTAGCACGGTGGCACATGCCTGTGGTCTCAGGTACTCAGGAGGCTGAGACAGAAGGATCACTTGAGCCCAAGAGGTCAAGGCTGCAGTAAGTCATGATGGCACCACTGCACTCCACCCTGGGTGACAGAGCAAGACCCAGTATCAAAACAAAAACAAAAACAAAAAAACCCCAGAAATTAGAAGCCAGGCATGGTGGATCATGCCTGTAATCTCAGCACTTTGGGAGGCTGAGGCAGGAGGACTGCTTGAGCCCTAAAGTTAGAGACTAACCTGAGCAACATAAGGAGACTATGTCTCTACAAAATAAAAAACAACCTAGCTGGGCATGGTGGCATGTGACTGTGGTCCCAGCTACTCAGGAGGCTGAGGTAGGACAATCACTTGGGCCTGGGAAGTTAAGGCTGCAGTGAACTGTGATCGTGCCATTGCACTCCAGACAGAGTGAGCCCCTTCTCTCCCAACCCCCCAGATAAATTATAGCCTGTAGTCCCAGCTACTCTGGAGGCAGAGGGAGGAAGACTGCTTGAGCCCAGGAGTTGAAGACTGTGACTAGCCACTGCACTGGGCAACACAGCAAGACCCTTAATAATAAAAATAATACAAAAGGTTAAATAATGTATACAAAGTCCTAAGTGCAGTGCCTAGAACATAGTACATACTCAACAAATGGTAGGAAGTAGTTGGTAATAACAACACCCACCTGGAGACCCTTGCTGCTTCCTCCTAGCCCTAGCCTGGCATCCAGGGACAGAGAAATCAGTCTTGGCAGACTGTACAGAGAATCAGCCCTCCAGAAACCCCTGAAAGTAAGGGACCCCCCAACACACAGTCCAAGATGGGGACACACCAGGCTACTCACAGCTAAGGGGCCTCCCGGGGGTCCTTGGCCTAGGTGGGGTCTCAGCCGCATCTCCCTCCACCTGGCACCCAAACATCAGTTCCAGCTCCTTGGCATCTGGAGGAGGGATGGGATACCTCCCAACCGCCATCTCTACCAGAGAGAGTCCCATGCTCCAGATGTCTGACTGCACAGAGTAATGAGTCCCCTGGAGTCTTTCTGGCTGCAGGAGAGACAGACAGTTATAAATACCTGACCTAACATGGACCCCTGGGTCTGCTAATGCATTTTCTCTTCTGTCTCTTCTCAATAGTTCATATCCTGTTTCAAGAGCTCCACTAACCTCTTGAATTTGGCCTTCCACCTACCCCCAAACATTGTGTTTACCAAATCCTAGCTGGCTTCTGTGGCTTTGACCCCTCATCCCTGCTCTCTCTCTCCTATAATCTGGCCTAAACTGACAGACCACATGTAATCAGCTGGGCCCTGGCTGCCACTTCAGCCTGTGGTTCCAGCTTTACCCAGCTTGGCCACAGTCTTGCACGCACAGGGCAGCCTGTCCGAACCCCAGCATGAGTGGCTCATCTTGTCACTGAATGTGAAACATGAACCTTGTGGAACGCGGGTTGGGAATGAGGTGTGCCGTGGATACATAGAACAAAAGATCTTGGGTCAGTGGGCCTGAGACTTAAATCCCAGTTCCGGGACTTACAAGCTAAAGGATCCTGACTATCAGCCTCATCTATAAAATGGGGCTGCTGCTGGGCCAGGGCGCAGTGGCTCACGCCTGTAATCCCAGCACTTTGGGAGGCTGAGGCAGGAGGATCACATGAGATCAGGAGTTCGAGACCAGCCTGGTCAACATAGCGAAACCCTGGTCTCTACTAAAAATACAAAAATTAGCTGGACGTGGTGGTGCATCCCTGTAATTCCAGCTACTTGGGAAGCTGAGGTAGGAGAATCATTTGAACCCGGGAGGCAGAGGTTGCAGTGAGCCAAAATCACGCCACCACACTCCAGCCTGGGCAAGAAGAGCGAAAACACCGTGTCGGAAAAAAAAAGGTGGGGGAGTGGGGGGGGTCAGCTGCTGATGATGAAAATGACAGTAACAATGACATAAGAAAACTCTACTTAGGGTTACTAAGAAGATCAAATGACAATGTATGTCACATGTTGTAAAATGCTGTACAAATATTGGTTGATATTGGTGGGAAGAGCCAAAGAGAAAAAATGTATACAGTGCTATGTAAAAGCATTATTTTTAATGAGCATTATTTGAAATAGCACATGTATTTCAAGAACCCTATCGAAAAAATATTCATTCTGGCCATAGTATATTCATTTAGACATTAACTTCTCCTGTAGCATTTTTCACTAACTCCAACACTGGACTATTTTGGAACTGACCATATAACCACAAAAACCCAAACCATTAAACCCTTGACCAGTAACTCCGAGGGCCTGTTAATGGATTTTGAACTTGAGAGTTGGCAGTCAAATGGCCCAGGATGCCAGCTGCTCAGTTACTAGACATTTAGGGAAGAAACAATAAGGAGATGACAGAGAAGGAGTTCTGCTGTGGATCACTGGAGTGGAGGGGTGGGGATGTGGGTCAGTGCCAGGTGAGTGATGTTGACAGTGGCTGGAGTCACAGTGGGGGGTAGGCGCCAGCAAGAAGGAATGAGGATGTGTTCACACTGGGATCTGGGCACAGGTGCCAAATCCTCCCTAAGAGGCAAATGAGGGTGTGCTGTGCAAAGGGCATCTGCCTGGCAAGGGGGCAGCTAGCTTTCAATCCTGGCTCAGCAAGGTTAAGCAGGCAGGTTGCTTAACCTCCCTGAATCTAGACTTCCTCACCTCTAAAATGGGAACAATAATCTTTATTTCCTGGGACAACCACATGGATCAAATGAGACCTTCCAGGGACATGACATGTGCTTTGACAGAGAACACATAAAATGTGATCTCAGTTAAGATCTGAGCCTCTGCGCCTGTCCCCCCTTCCACACGGGCCTGCACTCCCTGCCACTTCTGTAAAGACTGCCTACTCACTCCAACGCTTCTCCACTCTGCCACACTTCAGCACTGGCCCAGACTCACGTTTCCACCTTTCCGAATCATTCTCAGAAATGTGCTATCCATGCACCCTCCCACTCAGCCAACTAAACATCTACCCACTTGCCAAGCATTCCCTGAACACCTACCACATGCCAGGCCCCACGCCAGGCACTAGGGACAAGAGAGACACCTTGTCCCTGTCCCCAAGGAACTGGTGATATGGAGGAGGGAAGAGAACATGCTGGTGCTGCCATAGTGTGAGGATAGCCCCACACAACACTCTGGTAACAGTGGGAGCCAGCAGAGCTGGGAGCAGGAGGGAAGACGCCCAACACTGGGTGTTGGCTGAAATGGAGCAGAGACTCTGGCGAGGGGTCCAGGTGTGCTGCAGTTAGAGGGAGGAGTAAATGACTGACAGACATAGTGAGGAGGGAGAAAAGAGGCTGGACAATTCTGAACAGACTCTCAGGAGTTGGGAGCTACAAGATACTGAAAGGATGGGCTGCTGAGAAGGCACATTAAAAGCCAATGCTCAGGTTTCTACCTTGGGAAACCAGGAAGATGATGCTGTCTATTTACTGCTAAGAGAAAAGGAGGAGGTGAGGTAGTTTGGGGTGGGTCATATCTGAGCATCCTGGGTTTGTGGAGCTAAAGACGATCATGTAGAGATGCCCAGAGGAGAGCTGGAGCTCACAATCCTTCAGAATGAAAAGCTGCATTCTGGAGCTGCACAATCCTCTCAGTGAGTCAAGGCCCCAATATCCCAGTTATGCTCCAAGGCCTAAGAAAGACCAAGACCATCTTCCCATTCAACTTCATCTCCTCAGGGAGGACCACTGTGCCTCCTCCCTCACTTCTCATCCCCCACCCAGCACAAGACTCTGGCTCCACAGGAAAGATACCCACTGGGCTCCTATCCCTGACCGTACAAGAAGCTCAAGCAATGGAAACTTCTGTTCATACCGACATGTAGGACCTTGTGCCCACGAAGGAGTTGGCCATGGAGTCGATGAGCTGCCCACTGACCCCAAAGTCACAGAGCTTGATCTCCCCACGGGAGTTGACTAGGATGTTGGAGGGCTTGACATCTGCAAGGAAGAGAAAATAGAAAAGGAAGGAATTGACACAGGTAGATTGGGGAAGAGAAGGGTCAGCATTCCACACAGACCAGCCCTGACCCTGAGTCCCAGGACAACACCCCGTCCGCCATCAGGCAGCCCTTGGCTTGCAAACACTGTACACCAAGGCCCCTTGTTCCAAGTTCAAGAAGCAACTGACAGGAGATGAAATGAGCAGCTGCTTTAGAAGTAGAATAGAAAGACAGTCGATTTCCACTCTGAGAATGCAGACTTGGCCAGATGACCCACAGGAAGGAGTCTGTTATCATGAACAGTCAGGATTTCGAAGTCTGTTGCTTCAACCACCCATACTGGTAAGACATACTATCTATGGTTGGATCATGAAGGAGGCAGGAAAAAAACAATAAAACCTATCTGCTTGCTGAAGCTACACAGGCTAGAAGGGGACAGGGTTTGGCGGGAATTCCCATTCTAGACCTCTGCACCAGGCACAGAGCATGTGGGTCTTTTTCTTATGAGTATGTGTGGCAGGGGTGGGAGCTGAGTGATGATTCCATTGCACTGGAGTCACTCACCTAACAGCCTACACAGCTACATCTACCCTGCCAGTCAAGGGGAACCCCTTGCTATCTGGCGCTGGAACGTGAGAGGGCTTAAAGCTGCTCCTCAGAGGCAAAACAATGTTCCCATCCCCCTTCCTTGTACTCTTATTATCACCCCATCCCACCCATCTGGTCACTGTCACAAATACCAGTACATTGGCCCTTAGTTTGCAGAGACCTAAATTTCCAAACTTTTTTTTTTTCCCACTGTATCCTCTGATTCATAAAGTGTCCTGTAAAGTGCATAGACCAGGGTCAATTATCCTCATTTATAAGTGAGAAAACCAAGGCTGGGACTTGGTGAAGGTCCCTGGAGCAGGGCTTTGTGGAGCAGACATCAGCAATGAGACTCACTTTGAGGGCAGACCATGTCTAGGGAAATCCTTAATAGTCATAATATAAACACCACATAGGAGATCTAGAAAATCACAGAAAAAATCCAAACCTCCTATGATACAACCCAGCAGAGTCACTACTAACGTTTCATTATTTTTCCCTTCAACACTGTGTTATATGAATGCATTTATTTATTATTTCTTTTTTAGACACAGAGTCTCACTAAATTGCCCAGGCTGGGCTTGAACTCCTGGGCTCAAGCAATACTCCCGCCTCAGCCTCCCAAGTAGCTGGGAGGATAGGTGCGGGTCACCATGGCCGGCTATTTATTCTTAAACAGATTCAAACAGGTCTATTTAAGTATCTTTCCAAGGGCAAATTGAAAAACAAAAGCTGGCGGTGCCTCATGCCTATAATCCCAGCACTTTGGGAGGCCGAGACAGGAGGATCACCTGAGGTCAGGAGTTCAAGACCAGCCTGGCCAACATAGTGAAACCTTGTCTCTAATAAAGATACAAAAATTAGCCAGGTGTGGTGGTGCACACCTGTAACCCCTAGCTATTCAAGAGGCTGAGGCAGGAGAATCATTTGAACCCAGGAAGCAGAGGTTGCAGTGAGCCAAGATCGTGCCACTGCACCCCAGCCTGGTGACAGAGTGAGACTCTGTCTCCAAGAAAAACAAAAAAAGGCTAAGGCCCAAGAGATCCAGCAACTTGTTCAAAGTCACACAGCAAAAACTGGGTAAAGCTGAAAGCAGATCCCAGGCCCTCTGACACTTAACACCTGTCCTCTTCTACCCACCCTACTGCCATGGTCTAACAGTCGCCACCTACTGTCCACTGAGCACCTGCTACCTTACCTGTGGGCTCTGTGTGGGCACCAGGCAGACAGCAGGCAAGAAACTGACCAAGTCCCCCACTGTCATGAAGCTTCAATTTTAGTGTGAGGAGACAGACAATAAATCAATCAATGAACAAATGTGTAACATCAGGTGGTCTTAAGTGGCACAAAGAGAAACATAAAACCCAGCTGGGCATGGTGGCTTACACCTGTAATCCCAGCATTTTGGGAGGTTGAGGTAGGCGCATCATTTGAGGTCAGCATGGTGAAACCCTGTCTTTACTAAAAATACAAAAATTGGCTGGGTGTGGTAGCACAAGCCTGTAATCCCAGCTACTCAGGAGGCCGAGACAGGAGAATCGCTTGAACCCAGGAGGTGGAAGTTGCAGTGAGCCAAGATCATGCCACTGCACTCCAGCCTGAGCAATAGAGTGAAACTCCGTCTCAAAAAAAATTAACAAAACAAAACCCTGTGAGGGCAGAGAGAGTAAGGGGGGTACTGCCATGACAAGGTGGAAGAAACGGCCCTGTGAGGAGAGGACACTTGAGCAACTATGTGAACAGAGAGAGGGAGTGAGCCACGCAGCCTCTCAGAGAACCATGGGGAGATTCTGAACTTCGGGAGGAGAGGGGCGAGTCCTGTTCTTTCCCTGGGCCTAGTGTTAGGACAGGGCGCACAAACACTTCAGCCGAGGCATGAGTCCAGCAGTTGCTTGTTGGAGTTGTACCTCCTCATCCCACCATGCCCATGGCCCCTCAGAGGACAGGCGTTGGGTGCCTGGCCTCTGGAGGTCAGGAGGTCAGGATTTGGAAAATCATGCTGAGAATGGAACGAGACTGAGAAGGGTAAGGGGTGTGACAGCGCCTGCTGGAGTGGCACACCAGGGCGCTCTGACACAAGCCCTCTTCCACACCTCCCACCCAGTGCCATCGCCTCTCATCCATGCCAGGCCACACGGCACCAGGCTCCCTCACCTGGCCCATACTCTCCCCATGGGCTGTTTAGGCATGACCTGTTAGGCCTGTTTTAGAGTAAAAGAGTAGCACTGGCTAGTGACACAGAAGCCCTGTGTCAAATCCTGACCCTGCCACTTACTCTCCACGCAGCCCCGAGCAAGTCACTTGACTTTTCTGGGCCATGGTTTGCCATGAATGAAAGAGTCACAATGGCGGTTCTCATACCATCACAGACCAGGATCGATGTAATAAGGCGTGGCATATGAGCAGCACACCACGTTATAGGAATAGAGAATGACTGCTTCACAGGCTGCCCTCCGAGATCAGCAGTTCACAGAACCAGACACCTCTCCTTCCCCACAAGAACACAGTCTCCTCCACCCAGGCCAGCAGCTTCTTCCTTTGCTGGCTCAGACACCTCTCTTCAGGCTGCAGCTACTGCTCAGGCATGACTGTGCTGCATCTAGCTGTCCTTGTATCTGATCTCTATTCACATGGCAAGCAAGCCTCCCTTTTTCAAACTTACATAACACAGCTTGCCGCCATCCCTGGCTGTGAGCTCCAGCTTCTCCCACCCGTTCCAGGAAACAATACTGCCTAGGAGGCAGCAGAGATGCAAGGGGTTGGAGAGGAAGAGAAGGGAAATTCTAAGGGGCTTTTCACTGCTGGACCACATTGGTCCTGGGAGCCAGATCCCAGAGGGCCTCACAAGAAGCCACCTGGAAACCTGGGCACATGAGATCACTGAACCCCAGAGCACGCTGCCGGAGCTGCCAGGCTAGGACATCCCTCTTGTCCCTGCGCCTGCCACACCCAAGTCTAGCTCTTCTCTGGGGATGGAAGAGAGGCACGTGATGGCAGACAAGTCCAGAGAGAGTTCATTTCTTGACCTCCCTCAGCACCCCACACTTGCTTCCCACAATAGCCAGGTGCTTCACACACTGTTCCTGTCTCCAGCATTTTCTCCCTCCACCTGCCTGCACAGAAACCAGCACTCCTCCAGCGGGACAGCCCCTGCACAGAGCCTGCCATGGCTCCCCTCTGCCTCAGAGCACAGTCCCAAGCCCCTCTGCCCAGGTTTCCATGCCCTTCACTGTTTCCTCCTTTCCTCTCCAACTTCTCACCACAACACATCTCCACATCCACTTTCTCCTGGTTGGAGCTGCTCTGCCTCTCTAACTGCCCCTGTGTAAGGAGTCTCGCCTTCTCTTGTGCTGGTCCTTGCATCTAACAAGTAGTCCTTTCAAATCACCCTGTCACCTCTACTCCTAGGTGCCTAGTTCTTCTGAATCCCCTTCTCAACTTGGGATAATGCCCTGCTCCTGGAGTCCTGGGAGGATTAACTGGGCTTCCTCTCATTCTCCTAGCAGAGCCCTCAAACATTCGAATCACAGGCCCAGTCCTTCTCTACTTAATGAGGCCACCTCTGGGCCTTGGGTTCTCTTTCTGATCCTTTGTTAACCGAAAGGTGATGCTGAGAGGGCCCCCAGCAGCTGGTGGGCCAGGCTGCATTCTGGAGGAAGCATCAACCACCCAGTAGACTCCCAGGCTCATAAGCTTCCCTAGGAATCCCACAGGAGGCTGAGATCTAATAACCCCAATTCTGCTCAGCTTCTGTGACAATGAGTATGGGTAACCCCTCCTTCCTCAAAAATGAACAAGGAGGTTTTATGAAAAACTCAGAAAGTATGTTCTTCTCCGGTATTTTCTGTCCCAAAATAACACTATTCAAAGCCTCCTGATTTTTCCCTCAAGAGCACATATTTTGAAGTTTAACTATTAAGTATTTTCTAACCCTCTAAAATAAGGTGTTTGGATAAAATAATTTAGGGAGTTGTTTATTCTAGAAACACAGAGTATCTGCACTGAGCTATGAGTAAAAAGGACACAGGGATTGTTACCATCAGGGGAGACAGAATCCAACAAATGACAAGAAAACGTGCACGTGTAAAGGCAAAGATGAAGATGTGGTCAAGGCCCCGTGGACTAGTCTAAATTCTTCCAACTAGGTGGGATGGGTGCCACCCACTGGATGATAGCCTGAGTAGCTGACAACGCCCTGGCAGGCAGATGAATCAAGGTGAATCTCAGCCTTCTATGTGTTTCCACTATATCCTAATACCTTCATTTTGTTTGGTTTAGGCTAATATTAAAAGCAACTTAATTCCCTAAGGCAAGATGGAAGATGATGGGGCCTGGAAGAAAAGAAAGGCAGAGGAGGGGTGGAAGTGGGGAGCCCAAAAGAAAGAGAAGAGGTGGGGCTGGGCGCAGTGGCTCACACCTGTAATCCCAGCACTTTGGGAGGCCGAGGCGGATGGATCACGGTCAGGAGATCGAGACTGTCCCGGCTAACATAGCGAAACCCCATCTCTACTAAAAATACGAAGAATTAGCCAGGCGTGGTTGCAGGTGCCTGTAGTCCCAGCTACTCGGGAGGCCGAGGCCGGAGAATGGCCTGAACCTGGAAGGCAGAGCTTGCAGTGAGCTGAGATCATGCAACTGCACTCCAGCCTGGGTGACAGAGCAAGACTCCCTCTCAAAAAAAAAAAAAAGAAGAGGTGGAAGGAAGGAGTGAGGGGCTGCTGAGAAGCAGAGTGACACAGGGAAGCTGCATTCTTGCTTATTTGTGACAAAGGCTGAATCCAAAAGTAGATAAGCAACAGTTAAAGGATTTAAAAAATAAAAAAACAAAGGCAAATGATTTTTTTAAAAGGCAACTTGAGGCTTCAAACGACCTCTTCTTAGCATCCTTGGCAGAGCCTTAATAACTCTCCCCACTGAAGATGAAGAAACAGAAAGGGAGCTGACTGGATGAGTCAAATTGCACCCTCTACAGAGCCCCTCCAGCCATCCATGGCCTCGGGGAGCTAGTTAAGTAGCAGAGATAATTAAATTCAGAGAAAATCCCCAACTCTTCAATTAGCCATTACTCATAACCTCTTTTCCCCCACCCAAATTTCCTTCCCCAGGAGCACTGGAAAAAAAGCCAGAATGCAGCTGGGAGACTAGGTGGGAGAATGAGAGGTGCAGGTGAGCCTAGCAGGCCTACGAAGATCCTACAGCAGCTCTGGTTTATGGAACACCTGCTGTGGCAGGCCTTTTAAATATACTAGCCTCTGTTTTTGTTTTTTGGGGGGTGTTTTTGTTTTGTTTTTCTGAGACAAAGTCTTACTCTGTCACCCAGGCTAGAGTGCAGTGGCATGATCTCGGCTCATTGCAACCTCTGCCGCCTCCCCAGTTCAAACACACTATCTTCTTTAATCCTTACAGTAACACTGTGAGAGAAGCATTATAAACCACTGCACACAGATGAGAAACACTGAGGCCCAGAGTAGGGAGGCGTCACCTGTCAGGGTGGCACAGGGAGCTAACGATAGGGCCTAGGGTTAGAACTCAGACCTCTGAGGGAGCATTCTCTCCAGGATCTAGAAAATCAGGGCCCAGACAACAGGACTAAAGGCAACCCATAAGAAGCTGTACTCCAAAGTTTCAGAAGAGGCGTTATTGAGCTGTGGCTGGGGAACGAATCACTCACATTACAGATGTAACGAGCTTTACTTCTGGGAACAAGGATTTGACTTGGGACAGGCTGAAATCCCTGAAATTCAGTAAGGAGAGAATAATTCTCCACTCCAGTTTAGCGAGTGAGCACGATGCTTCTTTCTCAGCTCCAGCCCATTATCCTTCTTGACAAGGCCAACTGCAAGAAATGTGCTAGCAGCAGGAACCACTTTCAAGTTTATCTCCCTCACTTTCAAGATTTTCACAACCAAGCCCAGCAACTGCATTTTCTTTTCTTCCTTCCAAGCCTCATTAGTTTTGAAATGCTTTCCTTCTCTACCTTCCCTACACTTCTCTCTGCCAATTCACTGCTCATCCTCTGACCCAGAGGGCCCATAAACCCTGACAATTAAACACAGGATGATGTTGCAGGAGTTTAGGATTTGCTTTTCATTAGCACACAACATTCCAATAAATTATCTAAATTTTGAGGCCGGGCATGGCCGCTCAGGCCTGTAATCCCAGCACTTCAAGAGGCTAAGGCGGGTGAACTGCTAGAGGCCAGGAGTTCGAGACCAGCCTGGGCACCATGGCAAAACTCTAGCAAAAATACCAAAAAAAATTATCTAGGCATGGTGGTGTGCACCGGTAGTCCCAGCTACTCAGGAGGCTGAGGCATGAGAACTGATTGAACCTAGGAAGCAGAGGTTGCAGTGAGCTGAGATCGCGCCACTGCACTCCAGCCTGGGTGACAGTGAGACTTTGTCTCAAAAAAGTAAAATAACATAAAATAAATTATCTAAAATTTTAATACAGAATGTAACAAAAGCCAGAGCAAAAGGTATAGGGGGTTACAGAGAGAAGAGAGGTGTAATAAAAGGAGAAAGAAAGGAAAGAAGAGCAGTCAAGGGAAATGCTTATGAATCCCAGATTCCCTGACAGCACTCTTTTTTTTTTTTTTTTTTTTTTGCTGAAGTGATACGATCATGGCTCACTGCAGCCTCGACCTCCTAGGCTCAAGCGATCCTCCCACTTCAGTGCACGCCACCATGCCCAAGTAACTGTTTCTGTTTTTGGTACACAGGGTCTCCCTGCTTTGCCCAGGCTGGTCTCAAACCCCTGGGCCCAAGTGAGCCTACTGCCTCAACCTCCCAAAGTGCTGAGATTACAATTGTGAGCCACTACGCCCAGCCTGATTTCTCGTTTTTAATGACCCTTCATAATATTTGGCAGAATACCCCTAGTTTACAGAGATGGAAATTGCGGCTGGAGGATAAAATCTCTTGCCAAAGGTCACAAAATAACATGAAAACAGCATATTTCCCCCCAACCAGATTTGGACTACCTCAGAAGAGCAGATACGCAATGTATCACAAAGCCAATCAACCACCTACAGGCAGCAGAACAAACTTGGCTAACTTGAGTACTTCTCATATGCTATTCAAGAAACGGAAATTAGCTAAAAATCTGTTTTGACCTGCTGAAGGCTAATTTTGTTCAGCAGGAGAAGTGGGAGGTAGTGAGGTGGGTGTTAAAACAATGACAAAAGAAGATAGGCCAGAGTTCTGTTCATTATTAAACAATGAGTAGGAAAGAATTTCTAGTAATGTCACCATATTTATGTGACCCTGCTCCACCAAAGTACGGCCTCCCCATTTGTGCCTGGGTCACAGCTTAACATAATTCACCAAAAAAGGTCTGGAAAAAAGGTCAGGAAACTACTCACCAGTTATTTCTAGCTTGGGATAACCCCTAATGGAAAGACTTAGAAGAATGTGTTTGACAATTTAAAGACAGATGTCAGGCATTCCTTGTCTCCCCATCACACATACTTCTTTGGGGCAAATGCAGCTTTAGGTGGAGACTAACAATCAGAGAACCTTGTCCCTGGCTACAGGGCAGCCCCCTGACCTAGGCTCGGCTACTCATAGCTCCCTATCCCCTGGCCATGGTGATCTCATAGGTCTGGGCACATGACCCCTAAGAGTCCAATCAGGAGTCCTCGCTCAGAACTTTCTAATTGAAGTGAGAAAATTCTTCTGATAACAAAACTGTAAAGCAGGAAACCATGGTTCCATCTGGTAGACAGCTGGCCCGAGAGAAGAAAGCCAACATCGAAAAGGAAACGAGAGAGAGAGAGATCTAACAGCTTTTTATTTTTTTTTTTTTGAGACGAAGTCTCACTCTGTCGCCCAGGCTGGAGTGCAGCAGCATGATCTCAGCTCACTACATCCTCTGCCTCCCAGGTTCAAGCAATTCTCCCTGCCTCAGCCTCCCGAATAGCTGGGACTACAGGCACCTGCCACGATGCCCAGCTCATTTTTGTATTTTTTAGTAGAGATGGTGTTTCGCCATGTTGGCTAGGCTAGCTAAGAGCATCTTTTTTTTTTTTTTTTTTTTTTTTTTTTTTTT
>NW_012100320.1:4880608-4892286 GCF_000951045.1 Mandrillus leucophaeus | reverse complement strand
TTTTTTTGAGACGGAGTCTCGCTCTGTTGCCAGGCCAAATTGCAGTGGCGCAATCTCGACTCAATGCAACCTCCCGCCTCCCAGGTTCAACCGATTCTCCTGCCTCAGCCTCCTGAGTAGCTGGGACTACAGGCACCTGACACCAGGCCCAGCTAATTTTTGTATTTTTAGTAGAGACGGGGTTTTACCATGTTGGCCAGACTGGTCTCAATCTCTTGACCTCGTGATCTGCCCGCCTGGGCCTCCCAAAGTGCTGGGATTACAGGCGTGAGCCACCATGCCCAGTAGCTAACAGCATCTTTTAAAAGCACATTTTAATCAAAGAATAAGAGCTAATGACATTTGAGCCCCTAGATACAATTATCCATCAGGCCAGCTGTATTCCTATCCTTTCTGGAGTTTGGTTAGCTGATACAAAAAAACAAAACAAAACAAAAAATCATTCTTTATTGTTTGAGCTAATTCAAGTTCACTAGCAACCAAGAATCTTAACACCCAGTGATTCTTACCATCAGCTGGCATCACAAATTTCATTATTAAGTAGGTCGTTTAGTGTGGTGTGGAAACAGCACCACTAACCTAGATCTGGAGTTAGACAGATCTGGGTTTGAATCCTAGCTCTATCATCTACTAGCTCTGTGGCTCCAGCCCAGTTCCAGAACCTCTCTGAGCCTTTCCTTGACTGTCAGGTGGGAATAGTAACTCCTACCTGCTAATGTCTGGTGGTACTAAGTACTCAAATCAGGAGGCTTTAAATGTGAGAAGCACAGAAGTTAGAGTTCAATGGCTCTTGCAGCTTGGAGGGAAAATAAAAGCTAACATTTATTTCAGAAAAAAAAATACAACCAATATAAGGAATCAGATTCCTTCTCAGCCTGGCTTCTACAGACTAACACGGCCCCTGTGAAAGGAAAAGAAATCTTGGGGCCCCAAAAATCACTAAGCTAAAGGGAAGTCAAGCTGGGAACTGCTTAGGGCAAACCTGCCTCTCATTCTATTCAAAGTCATCCCTCTGCTCACTGAGATAAATGCATATCTGATTGCCTCCTTTGCAAAGGCTAACCAGAAACTCGAAAGAATCCAACTGTTTGTCTCTCACCTACCTGTGACCTCGAAGCTCCCTCCCTGCTTCAAGTTGTCCTGCCATTCCCAACAGAACCAAGGAACATCTTACATATACTGATGTCTCATGTCTCCCTAAAATGTATAAAACCAACCTGTGCTTGGACCACCTTGGGCACATGTCATCAGGACCTCCTGGGGCTGTGTCACAGGGTCCTCAACTTTGGCAAAATAAACCTAAATTAACTGAGACCTGTCTCAGTTATTCAGGGTTCATGTTTTGGTAACCACAAAGGGATTCTGAGTCGAGGTGCCCCTGACCTTTGACAAATCTCCCATTGGTGCCTGGTACCAGCTTGAGCTATCTTTATGGCTCAAACCAACTGGACAATTTGCTGAGGCCTAGAAGCACCTCCTCCAGAGAATCCCTGATCTCCCAAAATCAGGGAGTGGTCTAAAGTTTATTTTGCTGTACAACTCCTTTTTTTAAATTTTTTTTCAGTTTTACTTACTTCCAACACAAGGCAGGCAAGTTTTCCTGCTTCCGTGACAATGGAAGGCAAGTAACTCCTTTATGGAGTTTTGAGCTTGTTTCCAACAGGGAGGGCAAGTTTGAGTCTCCTCCTGCTTCTAGGATGGTAGAGGGCAGTCTTCAGCATGAAACCCATCCCTAAGTAACTGAATTAGGGTTTGTCTTGGCTACAGTTAAGATTAACAACCAGCTGGTCTTATTTTCTCCTTATCATGAGACCTCTAAGTACATTGTATAGGTTGTGTGATCATTTGTTTTGCTTTACTGTTTCTTTTTGTTGTATCTGTTTTTGTTGTTATTTCGGTCTTTTTCCCATTGGGATTGACCAACTCCATGCAACCTGATCAAATTTGAAGGAAAGTTCCAAATTATGGGGAATGAGGCCTATGAAATGGCTAAATTCCTACAAAAAAACAAGCGCAAAAAAAAGTGGCATGGGGGCGGGGGAGAAAAATGGCCAGCAAAAGAAAAGGAAAAAAAGGAAAGATAATGGCTATCACCTCAGGTTGCAGTTCCATACCTAAGGTTCCGCCTTCTTTTTTTCATGACAGCCTAGGTTTGGTTCCCAAATCAAGCGCTTTCTGAAAGGTTTGATATTTGGTACTTCTGAAATAGCAAAAATTTGTCCAAGCAGAAATATGGCAATGAGATCTAAACAGATTTTTTTAAGGGAGTTCAATGGTTAAAAGTCAGCTTAATGAAAAGCTAACATCCAAGATATGTGTGTGTGTGTGTGTGTGTGTGTGTGTGTGTGTGTGTGTGTGTGTGTGTGTGTCTTTAAAAGCACTTTATGTTTTGAGTTTGTTTTTTCTCTGTCTAGGACCTTGTCTTTTTTTGAGACAAACTTTTCTTCTTCTCAGTGGACAGAATTCTGTTTTCTTAATTGATTTCTGCTCTCTCTCCTTTCTCTTGCACCCCCTGCTGCATGAGAAACCTAAAATAGTTTATAATAGCCTGGAGTTCCTTAAAGAAAACAAAGAAGGCACCAGACTCCCTTTGGGGGAGAAACCTTTTTCTTATGGGTCCCCAAGAGTGTAAACAAACAAGTTCCTCTCAGCTATTAAACTGCTTTTGTATTGTGTTACCTGATTTTCTGACTAAAATAGTTATTGCAACAGAGGCTACTCTTGGGTTTTTAAGGAAGAGTGTAGTTTAGACACTTAGAAATGTCTTTGTTTAAAAAAAAAATTTTTTTTTTGAGACGGAGACTCGCTCGGTTGTCCAGGCTAGAGTGCAATGGCGCGGTCTTGGCTCACTGCAACCTCTGCCTCCTGGGTTCAAGCGATTCTCCTGCCTCAGCCTCCGGAATAGCTGGGGTTACAGGTGCCTGCCACCATGCCTGGCTAATTGTTATTTTTAGTAGAGACGGGTTTTCACCAGGTTGGCCAGGCTGGTCTCGAACTGCTGACCTCGTGATCCGCCCACCTCAGCTTCCCAAAGTGTTGGGATTACAGGCGTGAGCCACTGTGCCCGGCCAAAAACAAATTTTTTCTTTTTTTTTTTTTTTTTTTTTTGAGACGGAGTCTTGCTCTGTTGTCAGGCTGGAGCACAGTGGCGCGGTCTCGGCTCACTGCAACCTCCACGTCCTGGGTTAAAGCGATTTTCCTGCCTCAGCCTCCCAAGTAGCTGGGATTACAGGCACCCGCCACCATGCCCATCTAATTTTTGTATTTTTAGTAGAGATAGGGTTTCATCATGTTGGCCAGGCTGGTCTTGAACTCCTGACCTCGTGATCACCCACCTTGGCCTCCCAAAGTGCTGGGATTATAGGCATGAGGCACTGCACCTGGCCAAAAACAATTTTTTTTAAAGCATCATGTGGTCTAGCCTCCTTTTTGGAGACCCAGGATTCAGTGTGGGCTCTACCCAGAGCTCAGAGATCCAGTTATGATAGGTAGTACCTATCTAAATAAATTGGTCTCCTTATAGAATCCTATGATAGATTTCTATAATTGTATGTTTGATTTGGTATCCACCTTTAACCTTCCTCTGCACCAGAGTTTTCCTCTCTGTACTTTATGATGTAAATTTTGCTATCTGATTTTTCACCTTAGCGTTGTGTCCTTCAATACACAGATTTAGGAGCTATTTAGCTGACAACTGCCAAGCATAATGAAACAGGTTATCAAGAGTTTGCAAGTCTGACAGAAGGGGGAAAAAAAAAGGAGGTCTGTCTTACCTTTAAGATGTACTTTTATTGGTATAGCTAATATGTCCATGTATTTATGTGTTGTGCACACAATGATTTACTACTAAAAAATATATAAAACAGCTCTAATTAATTGGCCTAAGGAAAAATAAAGCACAAATCAAATACTTTATCAGAAAATGAAAGACTAGTCAAAAGTTTCTCAAGTTTACATGGTTTAAGTAAAATCTTTAATAGATAAGCTACCTTTAAGATTGTTGGTAAAGTACTTACTATTAGAAATGCCTTAAGAATAGCCAGGGTACATTTTTGTTTGCATTTTTTGACCAAGAAATTTCATACGTATCCCTGCCAAATACTATAAGGTGTCAAAATTTGGCATAGGGGTTACAAAACTATAAACCCAGCCCAAAACAGGATGATCTTTGCTTGTGAGCCACCAGACGCGGTGGCTCATGCCTGTAATCCCAGCACTTTGAGAGGCCAAGACAGGCAGATCACTTGAGGTCAGAAGTTCAAGGCCAGCCTGACCAACATGGTAAAACCCAATCTCTACTAAAAATACAAAAATTAGTTGGGCGTGGTGGCAGGCACCTGTAATTCCAGTTACTCAGAAAGCTGAGGCAGGAGAATCACTTGAACCCAGGAGGCACAGGTTGCAGTGAGCTGAGATCATGTCACTGCACTCTAGCCTGACAGAGCCAGACTTCGTTAAAAAAAAGAAAAAAAAAAATCTTTGCTTCTGTAAATATTGATAAGACACTGATATTGGTTTAGTGAAAATAGCTAAGTCTTGAATTATTTAGTAAAACAACCATAACTTCTAATCATGTGGTTTTAGGCAGCCTAGTCCCCAGGCAGGAAGGGGGTTTGTTTGGGGAAAGGGCTGTTATCGTCTTTGTTTCAAAGCTCATCTATAAACTAAGTTCCTCCCAAAGTTAGTACTGTCTATGCCCAGGAATAAACAAGGACAGCCTGGAGATTAGAAGCAAGATGGAGTTAGTTAGGTCAGATCTTTTTCACTGTCTCAGTTATAATTTTGCAATGACAGTTTCTCTTTTTTTTCTTTTTGAGATGGAGTTTCGCTCTTATTGCCCAGGCTGGAGTGCAATGGCACGATCTTGGCTCACGGCAACCTCTGCCTCCTGGGTTCAAGCAATTTTCCTACCTCAGCCTCCTGAGTAGCAGGGATTACAGGTGCTCACCAGCATGCCAGACTAATTTCTTATATTTTTGTAGAGATGGGCTTTCACAGCGTTGGCCAGCTGGTCTCGAACTCCTGACCTCAGGTGATACACTATGCCCGGCCCTGCGGTTTCTCTTTAAAAGGTGGTTTTATAATCAACTATAAAATTCTAACAGGTGCTCTTGAATACAGGTTTCTGATAACTTTAAAGGCTGTGACATCAAAACAGAGGAAAAACTTTCATGACTCATGGAGAGCTGAAATGTTCATGAATATCAAGCAGAACAGGAATTAGCTGCATGAACTGAACTTACAGGAGACTGGTGTAATCTTTTTATTTTTTGCTTAAAATGCTGCTGATTCTTTGTGTTCTTTTTCAGAGTCAAGGAAACTTTTCTTTTGAGCTATTGACAGGTTTTAACAATTTGTTTTTTGAGATGCAGTCTCGCTCTGTTGCCCAGGATGGAATGCAGTAGCATGATCTCAGTTCACTGCAACCTCCACCTTTAGGGTTCAAGTGATTCTTCGTTCTCAAACTCCTGAGTAGCTGGGACTACAGGCACACACCACCACGCCCAGCTAATTTTTTGTATTTTTAGTAGAGACGGGGTTTCACCATGTTTGCCAGGCTGGTCTTGAACTCCTGACCTCAAATGATCCACCCACCTCAGCCTCCCAAAGTGCTGTGATTACAGGCAGGAGCCACCACACCTGAACAGGTTTTAACAATAAAGTATACATACGCTCATGAAAAAAAACTGAAGCATATTTCTCTCCACCTGATTTCTCCAGAATTTGGAAACTATGTGGGAGTATTCTTAACTTACGGCAATATAGTTATCAGCAGAAGTGCAAAAAAATCTGTTTTCATTTGTAACAGGACACGATTGGAGAAACTGGTTATTTTACCAAGGTTTTGACTAGAATGGTGTGCTTTCCTTTAAGGAATCCAACTCGACTTATAGAGCCAATAAAAGTCCCTTGGGAAAACTGGTCTCATACCTTGTCTACACAGTCCCTGTACAGGGATCATGGCCTGTGATAAGTAAAGAATGTCACTTTCTGATAGGCCCAGGAGCCCCAAGTTATCTTGGGACATCAAGAGGAGATGAATTCACCCAACTCGTATGTATTTGATGGTACAAATCCATGGCTGGGCTTAGCTTTAAAAAAGTCTTATCTGAGAGTCCTTCTACAGAGCAAAGTTTCATCAAAGCCAATTTTAAAAGCCTATGTGAAAAATAATTATTCTTACTGCACTTTATAGAAATAATATGCCCAAGTATAATAAAGCAAATTGGTCCTACCATGATTTGTCTTCAGTAAAAACGGGAAAGTGGAGAGAGAAAAAACCCGTTTCAAAAACTATAGTACAGTTTGTTGTTGTTGTTTGTTTGTTTTTTTTTTTCTTGAGACAGAGTTTCACTCTTGTTGCCCAGGCTGGAGTGCGGTGGTGAGGGAGGAGACCACCCCTCATATTGTCTTACACCCAATTTCTGCCTCCAAAGAAAGAAGAAGTAAAAACTAAAAGGCAGAAATGAAATCCACAAGCAGGCGGCCCGGCGCCACACCCTGGGCCTCGAAGTTAAAAGATCGACCCCTGACCTAATCGGTTATGTTATCTATAGATTACAGACAGTGTATAGAAAAGCACTGTGAAAATCCCTGTCCTGTTCTGCTCCTATCTGATTACCGGTGCGTGCAACCCCCAGTCACGTACTGGCTGCTTGCTCAATCGATCGGTTCCCAGCTGAATAAAGCCCTTCCTTCTTTAATTCGGTGTCTGAGGGGTTTTGTCTGCGGCTTGTCCTGTTACAGTGGCACAATCTCGGTTCTCTGCAACCTCCGCCTCCCAGGTTCAAGGATTCTCCTGCCTCAGCCTCCCAAGTAGCTGAGTTTGCAGGCATGTGCCACCATGCCCGGCTAATTTTTTTGTATTTTTGGTAGAGATGGGGTTGGCCATCTGTTGGCCAGGCTGGTCTCGAACTCCTGACCTCAGGTGATCCACCCACCTCTACCTCCCAAAGTGCTGGGATTACAGGTGTGAGCCACTGTGCCCGGCTAGATTCTAGTCTTACCTAGTTTTTCAACTTTTATCATTTTTTACAGTTTGGACTTAATTCTAATTTTTCCTGGCTACAAGTCTGTAAAACAATGTTTTTGGCCAGGCACGGTGGCTCATGCCTGTAATCCCAGCACTTTGGGAGGCCGAGGTGGGTGGATCAGCTGAGGTCGAGAGTTCGAGACCACAGCCTGACTCAACATGGAGCAATCCAGTCTCTACTAAAAATACAAAATTAGCTGGGCGTGTTGGCACACGCCTGTAATCCCAGCTACTCAGGAAGGCTGAGGGAGGAGAATCGCTTGACTCCGGAAGGCAGAGGTTGCGGTGAGCCAAGATCGCGCCACTGCACTCCAGCCTGGGCAACAAGAGCAAAACTTCGTCTCAAAACAAAAACAAAAACAAAAAAGAACAATGTTTTCAATTTTTTTTCTTTTCCTTTTTCCCATTTTTCCTAATTTGAAATTACTGAAAACTAAGCTGTGCTTTCTTAAAGCCCTGTGAACTGAAGCTAGACAACTTCAAAAGAAAATAACAGCATACATAAGCCACTTTCATACCTGTATGGACTTCAGAATAATGTGCCCTATCTCACTTTTCCAGGATTATTCTTCTGTTTATTGTAGTTTTTCTCCCTTTCTCCCCCTATTTTTTGTCACAGGACATGAGACCATAACCTGTAAAAATGAGCTTTCCTAGTAACTTGGGACCTACCTGTCTAGGAATAAACTGTCCTAGCTGTGAGAGATCCGATGAAACCTGAGATAAAAGATTCATTTTCTTCTAAAATGCTTTCTCAAAAGTTTTTAAAAAGAAAAGGGGAGAAATGTGAAAGAAAATAAATCTCGGGGTCCCCAAAAATCACTAAGCTAAAGGGAAAAGTCAAGCTGGGAATTGTTTCTGGCGAACCTGCCTCCCATTCTATTCAAAGTCACTGAGATAAATGCGTATCTGATTGCCTCCTCTGGAGAGGCTAATCAGAAACTCAAAAGAAAACAACCATTTGTCTCTCAGCTACCTGTGACCTGAAAGCCCCCTCCCTGCTTTGAGCAGTCCTGCCTTTCCGGACAGAACCAGTGTACATCTTACGTATAATGACTGATGTCTCATGACTCCCTCAAATGTATAAAACCAACCCCTGGCCAGGCGCACTGGCTCACACCTGTAATCCAAGCACTTTGGGAGGCCGAAGCAGGCGGATCACCAGAGGTCAGGAGTTCGAGGCCAGCCTGGCTAACATGGTGAAACCCCGTTTCTACTAAAAATACAAGAAATTAGCCAGGCGTAGTGGCAGGCGCCTGTAATCCCGGCTACTCGGGAGGCTGACGCAGAGGAGAATCGCTTGAACCCAGGAGGTGGAGGTTGCAGTGAGCCAACATTGCACCACTGCACTCCAGCTTGGGCGACAAGAGCGAGACTCCATTTAAAAAATTAATTAAAAAACCCCTTCTCTGACCACCTTGGGCACATGTCATCAGGACCTCCTGAGGCTGTGTCACAGGCATGCATCCTCCACCTAGGCAAAACAAACTTTCTAAATTAACTGAGACCAGTCTCAGATATTTGGGGTTCATACCCCCTCAGTGCCAGGAGGGTCTATACTGTTCCATAAATATTCCCTTCATGTTTGACTCTGAAGTACTTACTGTTCAATCAAGATATCTTCTCTTCACATACATCCTACTGTCCTTCCAGTCTGATTCAGACAAATGAGGGAGAAGGGAAGGCTGCCTAATTCAGATGTATCCCCCTAATTACCTCCCCTCATTACAGGAAGGAGCCCCACCAACAATATACACTATATAAGTTTTGGTGGATTACTCAGAGACTTGGGAATTGTGCTAAGAGGGTCAGGTTGAATCTGGGCTGTGTCTGGGAGGGACCTGTTACACACTGGTTGCTGAGGGGTGGTGTCTTCCTCCTGCCCTCTGGACAAAGCAAAGAAACAGGTGCAGAGCACGCAGAATAAGCAGGAAGGCTGCCTAGAATTCCAATGGCTTTCTGGTCCCTGTTCTTGTCCCATCCCTTCCTGAGCACTGACTACATCTGGCCCTCACGTTCCCTAAGGGCCCCCTGGATCCCTATAAGGAAGTCCCCTGTTCTGTTTACACCAGCTCAAGTTGGTTTCTGTTACGTGTAACCAAGAATCCTCACTGAAACAAAGCCCAGCTCCGAGCTCCCTTGTGAAGCCTCGCCTGACAGCTGTCCACCCACAAGAGTCCCTCTCCTTGGAATCCTTGAGGTTTTTCATCATGTATGTCACTTGTTATGTCAGTACATATGCTACTTTCTTTTAGCCAATTTTTTTTCTGAAAAATCTAAATATTCACAAAAGTAGAGACAATAATCATGTACCTATCACCCATATTCAACAATAATCCATTTTTTTATCAATCTTTTTTTTTTCTTTTTTGAGACAGAGTCTTGCTCTGTTGCCCAGGGTGGAGTGCACTGGTGCGATTTTGGCTCGCTGCAACCTCCACCTCCCGGGTTCAAGCAATTCTGTCTCAGCCTCCCAAGTAGCTAGGACTACAGGCATGTGCCACCACGCCCAGCTAAATTTTTGTATTTTTAGTAGAGATGGGGTTTCACCATGTTGGCCAGGCTATTCTCGAACTCCTGACCTCAGGTGATCCACCCACCTCAGCTCCCGAAGTGCTGGGATTACAGGTGTGAGTCACTGTGCCCAGCCCCAATCTTATTTCATTATAACCCCCAGCTCTTTCTTTGCAGAGTGGGAAGGAGTGGAATGTCTTAAGGCAAATCCCAGACCTCATGTGTTAATTCACCCATAAACCTTTCATCTAACTTTTAAAATACAGTCTTGCTTTTCCAACTAGGACTCACAGCTCTAAGAGGATAGGAACTATCTCTTCTGCCTCCTTGGAGCCCAGCATTGTATGCACAATATGTGCTTTTAAATGCCATAACTTCAATGCTATTACACAACACTTGGTCAGAGTTTCATCTGATCCTGAGGACAGTTCCAGGAAGCGGAAAAGGAATTGAGATTATCTCTAAAAGAAGGTAAGATTCAGAATAAACAACTCTGCCAGGATCACCCAGGAAGTCAACAGCCAGGCTAGAAGGAAACTTCCCTAAGATTCTATGCACAGCCAGAAAGGTAAAGGGAGAGGACACAGTGGCTCTGAGGTCACTTGGTGGGTAGCAGCTTCTTAGGGATTTGGTGCCTGTTACCACCACCTAATGACAGCCCTGCACACACTTCAGAGGGTGGTAAGCACTTACCTCCAACAGTAAACTTTGAAATGTTTTTTCAAATGAAAAAAGAAAATTCCATCGTGTTTGTTTCTAATTAGTTTGGTCTTATCAAGCCTTATGCTGGTTCCCACCCTCAAACTGAGTTATATCACTAGACTCTATTATTTTATTACTTATTTATTTATAGACAGAGTCTCGCTGTGTCACTCAGGCTGGAGTGCAGTGGCGCAATCTTGACTCACTGCAACCTCCATCTCCCGGGTTCAAACAAGTGTTGTGCCTAAGCCTCCTGGGATTACAGGCACCCACCACCACGCCCGGCTAATTTTTGTATTTTTAGTTGAGATGGGGTTTCGCCATGTTGGCCAGGCTGGTTTCAAACTCCTGCCCTCCCATGATCCACCTCCCTCGGCCTCCCAAAGTGCTGAGATTACAGGCGTGAGCCACTGTGCCCGGCCTACTCTTGTTGCTCTATGGTGTCGGGCATCATGAGCTAAGTTCTATCTTGCTTTGGGTAGTGGTTAATAAAATTCACTCTGAGTTTCATCCCTATGTGTCCAGATTTCCAAATCAAACCAGCTCTCTTGGGGCTGGGATCCTCCTCAGGAAGTAATCTGTAACTTAGGAAAGGGCAGCCCCAGCCTCAGGTTTCCATTAGAAATGAGGCTTTGTGATCTGAGGAGGAGGAGGACACAGTTCTCCAGGTACAGCCCTGGGGAACGGTCATGGGCCTCAGGCTCCTTCCCACCACAACCACCCCAGGAAGGGCTATGGCCAAGTCTCCCTGTTACTCCCCTACCCATCTTCCCACACCAGTCCGTGCCCTTTGCACCACCTCTCTCCCATCTGTCTCTCTCCTGTCCCTTCACTCTGCTACTATCCTAACTCAGACCCCCCTTATCTCTCACTGGCCCATAGCAAAACGGCCTCCTAATTAACCTCTCCCCTCTCCAGCTCACCTTAGCCACGACAGTAGAGTCCTCTTCCTTAAAGCACAGCGCATCTCACTTCTCTGTGCAGGATCATTCCGCTGCTTTTCGTTGCCCATGATAAAATCCATTTCCTGAACACAGCAGTGAAGACCCTCCTCACTGCTTCAACTATTTCTTCCTTTAATTCTCACCCCTTGCCATCAGGAACCCTTTGTTCTAGATAACTTGAACCACTTGCTATTTCCTGTAAAAACACATCTGCCTTTTCCTGCCTCTATGCCATGATTCATGCTTCCCTCTACCTGGAGTTCCTTTCCCTGACCCTGCCACATATATAACTTCTACCTACGCTTCAAAGCTCAGCTCAAATGCCACCTCCTCCATGCTTCCCTAAAGAGATCTAAGCCTCTCTTGAGGAGTGAAGAGACAAACTTACCTGGAGCTATAATCCATCACTGTGAATCTAGCAGATGAAATAGTTCTAAATAAAACGAGACTCACATTTCTAACTAAGAGACCAGCATACTGAATTC
>NW_012100320.1:4876460-4879473 GCF_000951045.1 Mandrillus leucophaeus | reverse complement strand
GCCTCCCTAGTAGCTGGGATTACAGGCACGTGCCACCATGCCCGGCTAATTTTTAGTAGAGACAGGGTTTCACTGTGTTGGCCAGGATGGTCTCTATCTCCTGACCTCATGATCCACCCACCTTGTAATCCCAAAGTGCTGGGATTACAGGTGTGAGCCACTGCGCCCGGCCCAAAAACACTTTCATATAGGCTCTGCAGAAGCCTTAAATCTCATTCTGACCTGAGAGCCCTGTTTTTACATAACTCTCTGACCTAGGGAATAAAGGAACACTTTTGAGACACACTCCAAGCAGGATGGCCCCAAGGTATAATAAGCTACTCTGGCTCTGAAGAGAGGCATCCAATTATAGTGGGCTATGTACCCCTCAAAAATCTAAGCTGGCGGCTGAACACAGTGGATCACACCTGTAATCCCACACTTAGGAAGGCCCAGACAGGTGGATTACTTGAGCCCAGGAGTTCAAGACCAACCTGGGCAACAGAGAGAGACCCCATCTCTACAAAAGAAAATTTTTTAAATTAGCCAGGCATGATGGCACACATCTGTAGTCCTAGCTACTCAGAAGGCTGAGGTGAGAGGATCGCTTGAGCCGGGGAGGTGGAGGATGCAGTGAGCCATGATCGCACCACCACATTCCAGCCTGGGTGACACAGCGAGACCTGTCATTCATTCATTTATACATACATACATACATGTCATACATAAATACATAAAATTTAAAAATCTAGCTTACACATGGTTTCATCAGATAGAAGGAAAAGAAAAACAAGTTGAGTTATAATTTAAAAACTGTTCTTAGCATTTATTGATCTTTATCAGCTAACAACTTCAAGGCAGAAATAATTCACAGGCTCAAGTTGGATGAACTGTGTATTGATCTAAATCATGCAATGCTTTTTCAGGGTCTTAGTCAAAATAAGGCCTTGATAATTAGAGCAGGTTAAGAATGGCAGGGTGGCAATGCAAATTATTGCTTTAAATAGCATGAAAGAGAGCAGTATCCTAGCACCCTCTCCACCTCCAACCATTTTTAACTCACAGCACAACTACCTACTTGGTTCAGCTTTGGATGAAAAGCCTCAATATAAATTTTGGCAGCTAATTCTTTTCAGAGCTCCGGTATCAGGAAAAATAATCCTCTCTCCTACCCATGTCACCTATCATGTTTTCCTTGAGAACTTAAAACTGACGCATTTAAAAGTTTAGTTTTGTGTTTAAATTCTTTTTTTTTTTTTTTTGAGACGGAGTCTTGCTCTTGTTACCCAGGCTGGAGTGCAGTGACACAATCTCGGCTCACTGCAACCTCTGCCTCCTGGGTTCAAGTGATTCTCCTGCCTCAGGATCCTGAGTAGCTGGGATTACAGGCGTCTGCCACCATGCCTGATTTATTTTTTGTATTTTTAGTAGAGACAGTTTTACCACATTGGCCAGGCTGGTCTCGAACCCCTGACCTGAGGTGATCCACCCACCTTGGTCTCCCAAAGTGCTGGGATTACAGGCTACAGCCACCGTAGTTTTGTGCTTAAAAGCCCAATTTTGTGCTTAAATTCTAAAGCTTCCTCTGTCAAGGTATTCTCCTTCCCCTTTTGGTTAGGAAGCTTTTTCTGTAAAGGACCAGAGAGTAAATATTTTTGGCTTTGAGGGCCACACAGTCATCTCTTTCATAAGTAACTACTCGAATTTACCATTACAGCACAAAAGCAGCCACAGACAACATTTACACAAGCATGGCTGTGATCCATTACAATTTATTTATGGACACAATAATCTGAATTTCCGGCCAGGCACAGTGGCACATGCCTGTAATCCCAGCACTTTGGGAAGCCAAGGTGGGTGGATCACTTGAGCCCAGGAGTTCGAGATCAGGCTAGGCAACATAGCAAAACCCTGTCTCCATTAAAAATACAAAAAAATTAGCAGGCGTGGTGGCACATGCCTGTAATCCCCGCTACTCAGGAGGCTGGGGCACGAGAATATCTTGAACCTGAGGGGCAGAGGTTGCAGTGAGCCGAGATTACGCCACTGCACTCTGGCCTGGGTGACAGAGCGAGACTCGGTCTCAAAAAAATAAAAATAATAATAAATTGAATTTTGTATAATTGTTACATGTCACAAAATTTTGAAAACTATTCTTAGCCTGCAAGCCATACAAAAACAGGCAGCAGGCCAAATTTGGCCCATGAACCAGTTTGCTCACACCTGTGTTAATGGCTTGTTGTTTTCATTCTATGTTAGTGTTTTGTCTTTCTGACCCAATGCTTAACAGAATTTGTAGGGGGAAAACTTTTTTCAAATTTGCTTGCTTTCAGCACCCATTCATTCTCCGCATCTCCTGGTAACAAAGCCCCTCGTTTTCATTTGGGATACGCTCCTCCCCAGCATCAAGTGTTTCTGCTAGGGTGTTCACCAAGAGGCGCCATCTGTTGTGCCACAGTGGTGAGTGTATAACCCAGGGTGGCCCACCAGGCAACACTAGTCCCCTGGACACAGTGAATGATCCAGGAATGGGCAAGCACTCCAAGCAGAGGCACTGCCAATCAGTGGTTCAAACGCTGATCTGGATGCCAGGAAGAGTGGGTGGAGTACTTTCCCTGGGATAGGCAGCACTAAGGACTAGATGTGTCTGGGGCTAGTGAGGTCCACCCTGCCTCCAATTAAGAGAATCTGACTGAAAAGGAAGCCCACACAAGAATGAACAAAGATGAAAGGTGACCTGAGGCCATCATTTCAACCTCATATTCATCCCTGCCTTCCGACCTCTTGGTGACCCAAACCATACATCCCCTCTTCTGATTAAGTAATCTTGAGTTGGTCGGGCGCGGTGGCTCAAGCCTGTAATCCCAGCACTTTGGGAGGCCGAGACGGGTGGATCACGAGGTCAGGAGATCGAGACCAGCCTGGCTAACACGGTGAAACCCCGTCTCTACCAAAAAAAATACCAAAAACTAGCCGGGCGAGGTGGCGGGCGCCTGTAGTCCCAGCTACTCGGGAGGCTGAGGCAGGAGAATGG
>NW_012100320.1:4874232-4875415 GCF_000951045.1 Mandrillus leucophaeus | reverse complement strand
TCACTTGAGCCCAGGAGTTCGAGATCAGGCTAGGCAACATAGCAAAACCCTGTCTCCATTAAAAATACAAAAAAATTAGCAGGCGTGGTGGCACACACCTATAGTCCTGTCTCTTATACACATCTAGATGTGTATAAGAGACAGCTCTAATGCAGATCTTCTCTCATCTTTTAAAGGCTCAGCTCAAATGCCACCTCCTCCATGCTTCCCTAAAGAGATCTAAGCCTCTCTTGAGGAGTGAAGAGACAAACTTACCTGGAGCTATAATCCATCACTGTGAATCTAGCAGATGAAATAGTTCTAAATAAAACGAGACTCACATTTCTAACTAAGAGACCAGCATACTGAATTCTCCACTACTAATGGGCCACTCTGTCTCCCTCCATCTTTAAGGCAGGGCAGTCTAGACATGGTCAAAAGGAATCGCTTCCTGTGTCAGCCACACAGCTATGGGATGGGTGTGATGGGTAAAGGAAGAGAGATGTAGCCAGGAACACCTTGTGAATACCACGGGCAACCTTCTATGTTTCAAGGATCAGACAACAGTCCTTTGTCATACACAGATAGGAACCGTGCTCAGAACAGGACCCTGTGTGTAGCCTCAGGATGGTGGAGGCAGGGGCCACTCTGACTTCTGCTCAGGGATGCCTGGCAGAGGCAGCATAGTTCCTTGTAAAGATTGCAGAAGAAACCACTCAAATCATTACATGTGAGTCTGCTACAAACAGCTTATAAAACAACAAAACCAAACCAAACAAGCCACTTCAGATCTTGCTATCAGTGCCAACAAGTCTGAATGGAGAGGAAGAATTTAGAGGTTGCAATCCTGACCGTTGCTGAAGACCCCATTTGCTGGAGGCTGTCACTGGGACATTGTAAGATGCTTTGGAGACTCCTAGCTCTCCCCAGGAAAAGGATACAAAAATCGTGGGGTTTTTTTGTTTTTTCGTTGTTTTTTTTTTTTTTTTTTTGAGATGGTGTCTTGTTCTGTCATCCAGACTGGAGTGCAGTGGTGTGATCTTGGCTCCCTGCAACCTCCGCCTCCCAGGTTCAAGCGATTCTCCTGCCTCAGCCTCCCAAGTAGCTGGGATTACAGGCGTGAGCCACTGTGCCCGGCCTACTCTTGTTGCTCTATGGTGTCGGGCATCATGAGTTAAGTTCTATCTTGCTTTGGGTAGTGGTT
>NW_012100320.1:4851894-4867512 GCF_000951045.1 Mandrillus leucophaeus | reverse complement strand
AAAAAAAAAAAAAAAAGTAATCTTGAGTTGGGTTTCTGCCACACCAAAGAATTCTGACTAATAAACTATGTCACTATGTCACATCGGATTCTGTTTGAAAGTTGGCAGGGTAGTGATTCATGCACAAAACAATGATACTGGCTGTGTTCCACTATATACAAGAGTCATTTACAGATATGTCTCTTTCCCATTAGACTCAGCTCCTGGAGGGCACAATTCATTTATGAGCCCATTCTATGCCTAACGAGTAATTCACCTAGTACCTTGCACTTGGCAGGTATTCTATAAATATTTTACAAAATGAATTACTTCTCTTTGATGGGGGAAAAGACTGTGAGGAGGTAGGCGAATAGATACGGAGGAGCATATACCTGTACCTACCTATGACTGTCAGAATGTCACCCAGAGATTTCAGAGAAACTTACTCCCCAAAGGGGTAACAGCTCTATACCCACCCCGATCAACAGCTCACAAATCACATACACCAGGCTAAACTGCACAGATTGCTTCTCCCTTTGAACACCCAGGGGAAATAGAATGCAATGTTCTGTATAACACCAGGACAAATCACAGTGGACCAGTTGAGCTAGCCAAGCTGAACTTATTTTGCCCAAGAAGTCCTGCTCCATTATGGCAGAGACAAATCACTTCAGGAATGAGGGTGAGAACGTGCTTGCCTTTGTGTCCCCACCTGATGCAGACATATTAGAAATGTAGGAAAGCTACCATGTGTACAACCAAGGCAACGTACCAAACTAGGACCAGGACATACTCACCCAGTTGAAGAAAGATAACCGAAAAATGTTCAAAAGGCTACTACCTCGGTGGAAAAACAGTAACTAAATGGTACCTGAAAACAGCTAACCTTCCTCAAAATACCACGAGGCACTTCTCACTTAAAACTTTGTAAGTACGGGAATACCTACGTTTAAATCACTGACATATTTCTAAGAAGGAATGTATGAATCAAATTGATGTAATTTGCTTGCCTTTTTCAAGATTCTATGAAAACTTATATTTGAAGAATCCTACCTACAGTGAATGCTTTGAAAGAGCAAAACATTGGCCCCAGAGCACCTTTGTTATCTCGGCTCACTGCAAGCTCCACCTCCCGGGTTCACGCCATTCTCCTGCCTCAGCCTCCCAAGTAGCCGGGACTACAGGTGCCCGCCACCTCGCCCGGCTAGTTTTTTTGTATTTTTTAGTAGAGACGGGGTTTCACCATGTTAGCCAGCATGGTCTCGATCTCCTGACCTCGTGATCCACCCGCCTCAGCCTTCCAAAGTGCTGGGACTACAGGCTTGAGCCACCGCGCCCGGCCTTGTACATTAGTTTTAATTAGAGCAGGGAACACCCAGAAATCACTTTCAACCTGGACTAGGTAATGGGACCACCAACTAGCCCCCAGCACTGAGCAGGAGAGGATGATGTCCCTTGACATCTGCATGACTGTGGTGAGAGTGGATGCTTCAGAGGCAATGACTCTGGACCCGTCTGGGAGGTCACTGAGCCCATGCCTACCCCCTAAACGAGGCTAGGAGAGGACAGTTGGCCCAGCAGCAATAGCACTGTTACAGTTGTGTGCCAGGGAGCTATTTTTCTGCCTGAGTGAGCCAACCTCCTAACCAGAGTAGCCTTGGTTCCTACCCTACCGTGGTTTGTAGGATCAGCTTTTCAAAGGACTCTCTGAACTTCCCTTGGATCCTTCTAATGAATAAGTTTTAAGAAGCTTAAACCAAGTCAGGCTGGTTTCTGTTGCTGGTAATCATAAAAACCTCTACCAATTTATCTAAGCAACATGTAAAATGCATTAAGTACCTACTACGTGTCAAGCACTATTCTAAGTGCTTTGTGTGTGTTAATTAATCTGCACACAACCCTTTAGGTAGGTTCTGTTTTCTCTATTTTCCCGAGGTTTGGAGAAGTTAAATGAGTCATCCAAGGTTACACAATAAGTAGCACAGTCACGATTTGAACCTTCAACTTTATCATTGTGATAGAGTGGAAAAATAGGGGCTACCATATTTCATAGCTCCTCCCAACAAGAGATGGAGACTTCACTCTACTTTTTAAATCTTGGCTTGAAACACATGACTTGCTTTAGCCAACAGGACATGAACAAACGTGACATAAGCAGAGGCTTAAAGGGTACTTGAGTACTAAGGTTTACCCCCACTTGCTACTGGAAGAAACCAGGGCTTTAGCCTCACAGAGGATGGAGAAAGAGGACCTGCCAACCCACAGAAAAAGTAATAAATTGTATAAAGTAGTAAATTGTTATTTTAATCTACTAAGTTTTGGAGGCTTGTTACATAGCAAATGGTAATTGAAATAATCAAGTCTAGCCTAGCAGCTCATGCCTGTAGTCTCAGCACTTCGGAAGGCTGAGGCAGGAGAATTGCTTTAGCCTAGGAGGCCAAGGCTACAGTGAGCCATGACTGCACCACTGCACTCCTAGTCTGGGCACCACAGCGAGACCCTGTCTCAAAAAGAAAAAGAAAAAAACACTAAGCTATGTCCAGCAAATAAATATAACAAATAAGAACAAACAAAAATTTGAGGCAGAGAAAAGACCTCTTTACTCTTCCCTATTTTTCCTAAAGGACAGAAGAAGAAATGAAGTTGAAATTTCATCAGGGAAGAATATATTTAGACCAGAGGTAGAACTGGCCATGAGGAAGCCCATACGCAGGGACAAGGAGACTGTTCTCTCTCATTTTCACCTGAACTCAGGTTTCCAGGAATCATTTACTCACTGTGCTGCTTGCTCGGGAACTGCTTGTGCACAAGTACCATTCCACAGTCCAGGCCTTACAGTTAATTCTTCCAGGGCTTCTGCAGAAGACTTGTAAACAACAGGAGTCTGAAATGCTGAGCAGCCAGGCCAGCCCACACAGAAGTCCTTCTAGTGACTTGCCTTTCTTGGCTGTGCAAGTGGTAAACTCTCCACTAAAGACATCTGTTCAGAGACCCATCTGGCTCACAAAGCAGCTCTTCATGCCAAAGAGCAACAATTGGTGAAGTCAGAAAAGAAAGCCCTAAGATGGTGGGGGCAGCACTAGGCGGAAGGGAAAAGAAAGCTGGTTGTTCCAGGAATGTGCTGAAACCTCCCTCTCCTTGGAGCAGAAATAAAGTTAGAGCTCTTCATTGAAAAACACAGGGCATGCTCCATAGTAGGTACATAGTAGAGAAAAACATAGGACTACAAAGAAACACTGTATTAAGAGCAAGAGACACGGGTCCTTCGCCCAGTTTCACAAGTTGACTCCTGTGTGTTCTGGCACAAGTTAATCGTACATCCAACCATGTAACAAACCTTCAAAGAACAACTGTTCTCTACTATCATCTTCAGGACTGAAGATACATACACAGCAATTAGACATGTTCCCAGATTTGAAGAAACTTACAGGTTAATGAGAGACAAATAGATGAACTTCCTATTTTACACATATAGAAACCAAAGCTCAGGTTTTAATCACTCTGGTTTTTAGTTTCCTTATAACTCATATAAAGAAACAGGGAAGGCAATTAGCATTTGTTAGAGCTTTCTATATGCAAAACATTTTGCCAGTTGCTTTCCATATGTAATTTCTTAATCCTCACAGCAACCTCTGAGTAGGCACGCAGACTCCATTTCACAGAGGATGGGATGCCTTTACTCCACCAGACGCTCCTACAACACTGACCTCACTCGTCCTTCCACAGTGGTAGACTGCATATGTCAACTGCAGCCTAGAACATAACTCCGTGCTTAAGAAATGTTCATTTCTCCTCTCCTTTCAGCTACTCCTATTTCCTAGAAACTAATACATTAGGCCGGGCGTGGTGGCTCACGCCTGTAATCCCAGCACTTTGGGAGGCCAAGGTGGGTGGATCACAAGGTCAGGTGATTGAGACCATCCTGGCTAACACGGTGAAACCCCGTCTCTACTAAAAAATACAAAAAACTAGCCAGGCGAGGTGGCGGGCGCCTGTAGTCCCAGCTACTCGGGACGCTGAGGCAGGAGAATGGCTTGAACCCAGGAGGCGGAGCCTGCAGTGAGCCGAGATCCGGCCACTGCACTCCAGCCTGGGCGACAGAGCGAGACTCCGTCTCAAAAAAAAAAAAAAAAAAAAATTACCTGGGTGTGGTGGTGGGCACCTGTAGTCCCAGCTACTTGGCAGGCTGAGGCAGGAAAATGGCATGAACCTGGGAAGTGAAGTTTGCAGTGAGCCAAGATTGTGCCACTGTACTCCAGCCTGGGCGAAACAGAGCAAAAACTCCGTCTCAGAAAAAAAAAAAAGAAAAAGAAAAAAAAAAAGAAACTAGTACATTAAAATATTCTAACATGGAACTCAGAGGTCTTAAAAAGCCACAGATTAAGCACTAAACTGCTGGAAAAACTGTTTCCCCCTCAAACCAATGACTACTTCTTATTGATGCTTTCTTGTCAGTAGAAAGAGGACAAGATGGCAGCCAATACACTTAGAAAGCAGGTGGCTTTCTATATTTAGCACTCTTTTTTTCTTTTGGAGACAGAGTTTCGCTCTTGTTGCCCAGGCCGGACATGGCACAATCTCGGCTCACTGCAACCTCTGCCTCCCGGGTTCAAGCAATTCTCCTGACTCAGCCTCCCAAATAGCTGGGATTATAGGCGCCCACCACCACGCCCAGCTTAATTTTTGTATTTTTAGTAGATGTGGATTTCACCATGTTGGCCAGGCTGGTCTCGAACTCATGACCTCAGGTGATCCACCAACCTTGGCCTCCGAAAGTGCTGGGATTACAGGTGTGAACAACCATACCCAGCCTACAGTTAGCATTTTAAGTGTATACTTTCATGCATTTTCAAAAATGTTTACACCTGTGAACCTATTACCACAAACAAGATTTAGTATTTCTATTACTCCAGAAAAGTTCCCTTACGCACTTTGATGTTAAACTATCCCCACCTCTAGACCCTCAGGCAGTCACTGATCTGCTATATGTTACTGTGGATTGTCTGTTCTAAAATTTCGTATTAGCAGACTCTCACAGTATGTACTCTTCTGTACAGGGCTTCTTTCCCTTAGCATGTTTCTGAGATTCACTGAAGTTATATGTATCAATAGTTTGTTTTTATTGCTGAGTTGTACTCCATTGTTTGAATATATCAGTATATACCCACTCATCTGGTAATAAATATTTTTGTTGCTTCTAATTTGGGGCAATTATAAAACAAAGCTGCTATGAACATTTGTGTAACAAGTCCTTGCACGAGCTAATGTTTTCATTTATCTTAGGTAAATACCAATAAGTGCAGTTGATGGTGGTGTAATTTAATTTTAAAACAAATTTTAATACCTGTTTTCCAAAACGGTTGTCCTCTCTCTGAATGTTTTTAAGAATTTATTACTGGTGTTCAGCAACTTATTTTACAGCTTTACTGATATGTAATTTTCATATAATAAACTACATACACTTAAAACGTACCATTTAATATGTGTGTGTATAAAACCATCACCACAATCAAGATAATAAACATGTCCATCACACCCAAAAGCTTCCTCTTGTTCCTTTGTAATTATTTCCTTTCTCTCCTGCCCTCAGTACCTGGGCAACCACCGATTTGCATTTTGTCCCTAAAGATAAGTTTGCAGTTTCTAGAATTTTACATAAATGGAATCATGTGTATCCTTTTTTGTCTTACTTCTCTCATTCAGCATAATTCTCTTTAGATTCATCCAGGTCTTGTTGCATGTATCAATGGTTTCTTCTTTCTACTGCTAAGTAGTATGCCATAGTATGGAAATACCATAATTTATTTATCCATTCAATTGTTAATGGATATCTTTTGGCTATTACAAATAAAACTACTATGTACGTGTATGTACAAGTATCTGAATGGGCATATTCCTTCATTTCTTTACAGTAAATTCTAGGAGTGAAATAGCTAAATGTATATTCAGTAAATGCTTAACATCTTTGAAACTGATAAACTGTTTTCCAACATGATTATACCATTTTACATTCCTACCAGCAGTGTAAAGTATCTTTATTAAAGTTCTCCAGTAAAGTGTCTGTTCAAATCTTTTACCTATTTGTATTGAGTTGTTTCTTTTTACTAAGTTATAAGAGGTCTTCATCAAATATTCTAGACAAAGTTCTTTGTCAGATATATGTTTTGCCAATATCATCTCTTGGTCTGTGGCTTGTCTTTCCATTTCTGTCAGTGTCTTTCCACCACTCCCCACCCCCACCAGACAAGGTCTTGCTCTGTCCTCCAGGCTGGAGTGAAAGATTATGGCTCACTGCAGCCTCCAACTCCTGGGCTCAAGCAATCCTCCTGCCTCAGCCTCCCAAGTAGCTGGGACCATAGGCACACACCATCAGGCCCAGCTAAATTTTTCTTTTTTTAGTAGAGATGATGTCTTGTTATATAGACCAAGCAACCCTTCTGCCTTAGCCTTCCAAAGTGCTGGGACTATAGGTATGAGCCACCACACATCAGCCCTGTCAGTATCTTTTGAGAATCAAATATTTTAGGTATAGATAAAATTCTCAGTTGATTGATTTTTCTACCTAGGGCATGCCTTCTCCCATTTAAAAACTGCCAAAACATGGGTCACTAAGATAGTCTCCAGTGCTTTCCTCTAGAAGTTTTTATAGCCTTAACTCTTACAGTTAGACCTATGATCTACAGTGAGTTAACTTTTGAATATGGTATGTGGTAATAGGTAATGGTCAAGGTTCATCTTTGTGCATATGCATACCTAATTGTTCCAGCATCATGTATTAAAAAGATTATCCTTCCCCTATTGAACTACCTTGGAATTTCATCTGCCAAAAATCAATTGACTATACAGGTATGTGTCTAATTCTGGACTCTTCATTCTGTTCTACTGACTTATTATGTTTGTCTTTACACCAATACAACACACTATAACTATAGCTTTATAATAATTTTCTTTTTTTTCCTTTTTTTAAAGAGACAGGGTCTCCTTATGCTGCCCAGACTAGAGAGCAGTGGCTATTCATAGGTGTGATTCCACTACTAATCAGCACTGGAGTTTTGACCTGTTCCACTTCCAACCTGGGTCAGTTCACCCTTCCCTAGGTAACCTGTTAGTCTTCTGTTCATGGGAGGTCACCACACTGATGCTGAACTTAGTGCAAACACTAAGTTAATGCCCAACTGGCATTAACACACTACAGCCCAGAACTCCTGGGCTCAAGTGATCCTACCGCCTCAACCTCCCAAGGAGCTGTGACTGCAGGTGTGCACCACCACACCTAGCTATAATAAACCTTAAAATCAGGTAGTCTAAGTCCCCAGCTTTTTCTTTTCTCAATGTTGTCTTAGCTATTTCAGGTCCTTTGCATTTTCATGTAAATTTTAGATATAATTTGTTAATTTGACAAAAAAGGCTGCTGGGATTTTCAATATGATGGCTTTAAATCTACAGATCAATTAATATATCAATTGCCTACATAGCAATCATAGGGTTAGCACTTAACGCAAAACTGTTACCTTAACAACACGAGTCTTCTCATCAATAACATATTTATTCATGTCTTCTTTAAATTCTCCATTTATTTAGGCCTTCTTTAATTTATTTAGGTCTTCTTTAAACCTTCTTAGGAATGTTTTGTGGTTTCTGGTATTAAGGTTTTGATATCTTTTGTCAAATGTGTCCCTCAGTATTTCCTATTTTTTGATATTATGGTAAACAGTGTTTTTTTCTCACATCAATTCCCAGTTGTTTACTGCCAGCACAGCCCCTCCTTTCCTGAGACTCCAGTTACTTGTATGTTCATCAGCATGACATTGTCTTACCTGCCTCTGAAATTGGCCCATAGGTCTCATTCTTTTCTTGCCCTTTCCCCCAGACTCCAATTACATGTAACTTAGACTACTTGAATCTTGTCCCACAGGTCTCTGAGGTTCTGCTCTTTATCTCTTTCTAGTCTTTTCCTCTTTGTGCTTCCGTTTCTATAGCTCTATTAAAGCATCTTCAGGTTAACTGGTCCTTTCTTATGTAGGGACTAATCTGCACAAGAAAATCAATTTTTCACTTCAGATACTGAAATTTTCATCCATAGAAATTTCACGGTTCTGGCCAGGCACAGTGGCTCACACCTGTAATCCCAGCACTTTGGGAGGCCAAGGCAGGTGGATCACGAGGTCAGGAGATCCAGACCATCCTGGCTAACATGGTGAAACCCCCTCTCTACTAAAAATAAAAACACAAAAAAATTAGCTGGGCGTGGTGGCGGGTGCCTGTAGTCCCAGCTACACGGGAAGCTGAGGCTGGAGAATGGCCTGAACCTGGGAGGCGGAGCTTTCAGTGAGCCGAGATCCTGCCACTGCACTCCAGCCTGGGCGACAGAGCAAGACTTCGTCTTAAAAAAAAAAAAAAAGAAAGAAATTTCACGGTTCTTTTTATCCTCCATTTCTCTGCCTATATGCTCATCTTTCCCTTTAAATACTTGTGCATATATTTATAACATCTCTTCTGTTTTTTTTTTTTTTTTTTTTTTTAAGTACAGATGGGGTTTCACTATGCTGCCCAGGCTGGTCCACCACGCCTGGCCTCATATCTCTTAAAGTCATTTTCTGCTAATTCCATTATCTCTTTCATTTCTGGATCTCTTCCTACTGATTGATTTTTCTTTTGGTATGGCTTGGCTTTTCCTGCCTCTTTGCCAGTCTGGTAATTGTTTTTATTAGATGCTGGACACTGAATTTGAGTGTTTGGATTCTGTTGTCTCCGAGTGTTAAACTTTGTTTTGCCATGTTGTTAAGTAACTTGTAGATCAGACTGACCTTTCAGAGACTTTTTTTATTGGACAGCTTTTAAAAACTTTTCCCTGGAGCCAGTTTAACCTGGTAACTAAGGTGACTTTTCTGGGGTCTCTATTGCGTTTCATTTATGTTCAATTATGGCTTTCCATTCTGAATGGTTGGAACTTGAACTTCTCACAGCCCCGTGTAAACTCCGGGAATTGTTCAACATATAGCTCCTTGGTAATTTTCTGTCCGGTCTGATGGACTTTCACCCTGCACATGTGCAGATCAGTATTCACCAACAGACTCGAGGGGATTTATATGCCAGATGCAGTGGCTTATACCCGTAATCCCAGCACTTTGGGAGGCTGAGGCAGGAGGACTACCTGAGTCCAGGAATTTGAGACCAGCCTGGGCAACAGAGCCAGATCCCTACTCCACAAAAAATCTAAAAATTATCCAGACGTGGTGATGCACATCTGTAGGCCCAGCTACTTGGGAGGCTGAGGTGGCAGGATTGCTTGAGCCTGGGAGTTCAAGGCTGCAATGAGCTGAGATCGAGCCACTGTACTCCAGCCATAGTAACAGAGCAAGTTCCTGTCTCAAAAAAGGGGGATGGGGGTGGGATTTAAGAAGTACTTCCAGGCAAAAAGCTGAAGCAATCATAGGGATTACTGCTTCTGTTTCTTATCTCTCACTGATCACAGTCCTACCTTATCTGTTCAGAGTCTGATTACAACTGTTTCACATGTATGTTTTTCAGTTTTATAGCTGTTTATGGTGAGAGGGCAAGTCCTTCACCAGTAACTCCTAATAATTTCAGAAGAGGAAGTCTAGTTTTCTTTTTAAATGTTAGCTCTGAGTTTCCTCGGCTCTTGTCAGAATAGTGGCTAGTTTTGTTTTTTTTTTAGACAGAGTTTTGCCCTTGTTGCCCAGGCTGGAGTGCAATGGCGCAATCTCGGTTCACCGCAACCTCTGCCTCCCAGATTCAATCGATTTTCCTGTCTCAGCTTCCCATGGGATTACAGGCATGCACCAACACGCCCGGCTAATTTTTTGTATTTTTAGTAGAGATGGGGTTTCTCCATGTTGGTCACGTTGGTCTACAACTCCCAAACTCAGGTAATCCACCCGCCTCGGCTTCCCAAAATACTGGGATTACAGGTGTGAGCCACCGCGCCCAGCCAATAGTCTGTAGTTCTTAACAATGCAGTTTGACAGCCCCAGGTTGAAATTAATAGATGCACAAAACTGAACCATATGTACAAGCTGTAAGCTGGTCATGCAAATTCCAACTACAAGTCTATCACGGACAGAAATTTTTCAATATTTTGAGAAATTTTCCCTGGAATGAGAGGGAACACTTGTACAACTTTCTTCTTTGTGCTTCATTTTCTATTTCTTTCCTCCTCACAAATCCCACTAGGGACAAGCTGCCATTACTCCTCTTTCTAGACAGCCCACCTAGCTACTCATTCTACCCCCAATGCACTGTTTCCCAAAGTGTGGCTATGGACCACAGCATAAGAACTAGCACTTAAGAACCAGTGTCTAGCACATCATATAACATGGATGAACCATGAAGACATTATTCTAACTAAAACAAGACAGTACCTAAAGGACAAATACTGCATAATTCCACTCATATGAGGTACCTAGAGTAGTCAAACTCATAGAGATAGAAGGTAGATTGGTGGTTTCCAACGGATGGGGAAAGGGGGAAATAGTGGGGTTTTTTTTGTTTTGTTTTTTTTGAGATGGAGTCTTGTTCTGCCACCCAGGCTGGAGTGCAGTGGCACAATCTCAGCCCACTGCAACCTCTGCCTCCCAGGTTCAAGGGATTCTCATGCCTGTCCTCTCAAGTACCTGGGATTACAGGTGTGTGCCACCACGCCTAGCTAATTTTTGTAGTTTTAGTAAAGACGGGGTTTTCACCATGTTGGCCAGTCTGGTCTCGAACTCCTGACCTTGGATGATCTGCCCACCTCGGCCTCCCAAAGTGCTGGGATTACAGGCGTCAGTCACTACACCTGATGAGAGCTGTTAAATAGATACAGAGCTTGAGGTCCGCAAGATGAAAAAAGTTCTGGAGATGGATGGTGGCGATGGCTGCACAACAATGTGAATATACTTAAAGCCTCTGAACTATACACTGAAAACTTGAGAAAATGGTAAACTTTATGTATATATTTTTTTACAATTAAACTTTTTTTTTTTTTTTTTTGTTTTGGAGACAGAGTCTCTGTTGACCAGGCTAGAGTGCAATGGCATGATCTCAGCTTACTGCAACCTCTGCCCCTCAGGTTCAAACAATTCTCTTGCCTAAGCTACCTGAGTAGCTGGGATTACAGGCATGTGCCACCACGCCCAGCTAATTTTTGTATTTTTAGTAGAGACAGGGTTTCACCATGTTGGCCAGGCTTGTTTCAAACTCCTGACCTCAAGTGATCCACCCGCCTCGGCCTCCCAAAGTGCTGGAACTACATGCATGAGCCACCATGCCCAGCTAATTGCCTATTTTTAAATTTTCAGGTCCCTGTGCCCTACCCCAGACCTACTGAATCAGAACACCCTCCAACACTTGCAAACACTGTCATAATTAAGTGACCTTGACCTGAAAGCTCAGTATCTGGAAGAAGTAAGACTAACAAAAAGAACACTAGGGGAGAGAAGGGGGACGTTAAAAAAAAAAATGCATCCAGGAGTCAGCCATGTCAAAGGTGGCTCCACTTAGTGCTCAGCTTGCTCACCTGTGATGTATCACCTACTCTATGGGGTTTGTAAGCTGTCCATTCAGTTCCACCAGCCCACCCTAGTTCACTCATCCCCTCTTCAGCTCTCCTCCCTACACCAGTCACTGTTGACAGTGCTGCGGCAGAAGGGACATGGCCGACAGCACTATGTTTACCAATTTCCTGTTCTCTGGCTTCATCTTTTTAAAAAGCAACTATACCAAGGTATAATTTATATACTATAAAATGCAGTCACATTAGTGGACAGTTGACTTTCAACGAATGTATATACCCATGTATCCATCACCATTGTCAAGATGTAACATTTGCCCTTCCCACCATCTTGGATCCTATGGAGGTCTGCTGGGAACAGGACTTCTAAAAGGAAATATGTGGAAGGCTGTGGTGCAAGGCCATTTTTACTGGCTATAAGCAGGGTATCTGGAACCAAAGGGAGCAGACAGTTCTTCCTAAAGTTGAAAGTGTTTATGCCCGAGATGAAACACAATTCTATTTGGGCAAGAGATGCGCTTACGAATACAAAGCAAAGAACAATACAGTAACTCCTGGCGGCAAACCAAACACCACCAGAGTAATCTGGAGAAAGGTAACTTGGGCCCACAGAACCAGTGGCATAGTTTGTGCCAAATTCTGAAGTTCTCTTCCTGGTAAGGAATTCAAGTGATGTTGTATCCCTCAAGGATTTTTTTTTTTTTTTAGACAGAGTCTCACTCTTGTCACCCAGGATGGAGAGCAGTGGCGCGATCTCGGCTCACTGCAACCTCCGCCTCCTGGGTTCAAGCCTCTCCTCCCTCGGCCTCCTGAGTAGCTGGGATTACAAGCACCTGCCACCACGCCCGGCTAATTTTCTGTACTTTTAGTAGAGACGAGGGTTCGCCATGTTGGCCAGACTGGTCTCGAACTCCTGACCTCAGGTGATCCGCCCGCCTCAACCTCCCAAAATGCTGGGATTACAGGCGTGAGCCACCGCGCCCGGCCCCCCTCAAGGATTTAAACTAATGAGAAGTCAATAAATATAAGTGGATTTGTGCTCTTGGAAAAAAAAAAAAGATGTAACATTTGTGTCACCCCAAAAAGTTCCTTCATGCCCCTTTAATCTCTCCCTAGACCCCTCAGGCAACCACTGATCTACTTTCTGCCACTATGGATTTGTTGTTATTCTCTCTGTAATTTCATATAAATGGAAATAGTTTGGGCTGTTTTGTGTCTGGCTTCTTTCACTCAGCATAAATGTTTCTGAAATTCAACATTACGTGTATCAGTAGTCTGTTCATTTTTATTGTTGAAGAGTATTCTATTGTATAGATATACAACAATTTGTTTCTCTCTTTGCCTGTTGAAGGATATTTCAGTTGTTTCTACAAGAAATACAGCTTCTTTAAATATTTGTGTGGATATATGTTATCTTTTATCTTGGACAAATGCCTAAGATGGTATGCTCACATGGTTAAGTCTATGTGTACCTTTATTAAAATAAATCAGTTTATTTCTTTTTTAATGTGTTTTGTTGTTGTTCCAGTTGTTGTTTTGAGACAGCATCTTGCTCTGTCGCCCAGGCTGGAGTGCAGCAGTGCAATCTCAGCTCACCACAACCTCCACCTCCTGGGTTCAAGCAATTCTCCTGCGTCAGCCTCCCAAGTAGCTGGGATTACAGGAGCTCGCCACCATGGCTGGCAGCTAATTTTTGTATTTTTAGTAGAGACAAGGTTTCACCATGTTGGTCAGGTTGTTTTCGAACTCCTGACCTCATGATCCACCCGCCTGCCTGGGTCTCCCAAAGTGCTGGGATTATAGGCGTGAGCCACTGCACCGAGCAATAAATCAGTTTCTTTTATAGCAAAACTCATATGCAGCTGGCCAGTCCTGACTTTGGGCATATGCACAATCTAGTCCAGTGAAAAGTGACACCGGAGACTGGATAACTAAGTTCTGGCTGAGGCTCTTAGCTGGACTTCCAGGGTGACTATGACTATGTCCATCACAGTTACAGGCAATAGGTGTAGCAAGACCAAAAAGAGGGTAGGAATTGCTGCCCCAGCCACCAAACTAAACAATGACTTTTAATAAAAGATTTAACATGTTATTAAAAGGCTTTTACATGAAAACAAAACGTACAAAAAAGAGGAAGCAACAACCTTTGGATTATATCTAAAATTCAAAGCACAACAACTAGCAAATAAATTCTTACCTCTGTGCATGATCTTGTGCTTCTCCCTCAGATATGTCAGGCCTTTTATTACCTAGAGGAACGGGAATGTAAAAGAAGACAAAATACTGGTGATTAGAAAAATAATCTATTTTAAAATACTCCAGGAAAATACTTCATTTATCATTATCACAAATTTGCCCTCCATTTTTTTTTTTTTTTTTCCAGACAGAGTTTCACTCTTGTTGCCCAGGCTGGAGTGCAATGGTGCAATCTTGGCTTACCACAACCACACCATCCTGGGTTCAAGCAATTCTCTTGCCTCAGCCTCCTGAGTTGCTCGAATTACAGGCATGCACCACCATGCCTAGCTAATTTTGTATTTTTAGTAGAGATGGGGTTTCTCCATTTTGGTCAGGCTGTTCTCGAACTCCCGACCTCAGATGATCTGCCCGCCTCCACTTCCCAAAGTGCTGGGATTACAGGCACGAGCCACCGCACCCAGCCCCTTATTTTTTATTCTTTTGTTTCATTTTCTTAGCCTGCCTTATCAAGCAACCATCTTTTTACATAGTATATAGAGTTGTTTTGTTTTCAGACAGGGTCTCGCTCTGTCACCCAGACTGAAGTGCAATGGCACAATTATGGATTATGGCTCACTGCAGCTGAGTCTCAAGTGATCCTCCCACCTCAGCTTTCCAAGTAGCTGGGACTACACGTGTGCACCACCACGCCCAGCTATTTATTTTTTTGTAGAAGTGAGGTCTCATCATGTTGCACAGGCTGGAGCTGAACTCCTGGGCCTCCCACCTCGGCCTCGCAAAGTGCTGGGATTACAGGTGCAAGCCACTGTGCCTGGCCCCTGGTTTTCAAGACACACAGATTTTAATATAAAGGAAGTCACATTTCTCATTCTAATGCGAGAGAGACAACAGTGTCTATAGACTCCAAACAGGGAAGAGTCTACTGAGAAAATGCCACTTTTTAAAATAAACTTTCCCCTCATTGACTTCCCATCTTCCTTTCTTGTTCATTTCCTACCAACTCATTAACTTATCAATGAGGAACTTAGAAGAAAACCTTCATAACATACTCACAGCAATGCTAACTTTTCCTAAAATTTGTTCAGGAATTCTTCCAGCTTTCTTCAGGACTTGATCCAGAGAACCTCCATCCTAAGAATGAGAATACCAGACCAGTTAGTGACAATGTTTCCAACTATTCTTTCAAGGGATAAGTTTCGGGAAGAAAATGAATCTTTAAACCTCATGAGGAAAGTGAATCTCAGGCAAATCCTCCTAAAAGGTTAAGAGTAAGCACCCATTGGTTTATTGCTGACATCAAATATGGTATGAATGCAAACCACTGTGGGAGGTTTCAAATAACAACTCTAATCCCATGAATATCATTCAATTACTAATTAAGTAGTCACAAAAAGGCCTGATTTGCACTGAAATAACAATATAATATAGTGGTTTGGGGTGCAGGCTCTAGAAGCAAACTATAAATGTGAATTCCAACTCTATTGCTTACTATCTGGGGAACTTGACTAAGTAACTCAACCTGCAAAATGAGGATAATAATCACTAGGCTATTATAATAATCACAGGGCTATTTAAGGATTAAACCAGCTAATAGATATAAAGCACTTAGAACAACATATGGCACATAATAAGTGCTCAACAAATGCTGGCCATTTTATCACTATCATGTATGTCACAAGGTACATTTGGTATTGTGCTAATAAATCATAATTATCAATCCAAAGAAAAACGTCATAGAAAGCAATAATTCACTCCACAAATCCTACAAAGTACCACAGACTGTGTTAGCTTCTATGGGGGTCAGATATATGAAAAACAGCTGGTTTCTGCCCTCAATACATTTACTAACAGGGGAAATATGCAACTTTCAATAAAATATAACTGTGGTATTATTTATATTTATATATATATATATATATATATATAAA
>NW_012100320.1:4850057-4851159 GCF_000951045.1 Mandrillus leucophaeus | reverse complement strand
AAAAAAAAAAAAAAAAAACCCAGAAGGCTGCGTTCAGGAAAAGTGAACAAATGGAGGTTCCTGGCGGGTGGTGAGCCCAGGGAAGGCATGGAGGCTTCTCACCCCACTCCCATACCTTGTCCCGTGTGTCTCTTCACCTGCATCCTTTACAATGTCCTTTATAATGAACTAGTAAAATTAAGTGTTTCCCTGAGTTCTGTGTGCCCATCCAGCAAATTAATCGAACCCAAAGATAGATAGGATCATGGGAGTCCCAACTTTAATCAGTTGGATATTTTGGAGGCCCAGACTTGAAATTGGTGGTGACGGAGTCTTGGGGACTGAGCCCTGAATCCATGGGATCTGACATGATCTTCTGGTAGACAGTGGCAGAATTAAACAGGAAGACACCCAGCTGGCGTCTGCTGCTTAGAGTGTAGAGAAAATCCCTCCATACTTTTGGTCACAGAAGTATTCTGTGTTGATTGTTGTGGTGTGACAGTAAAGGAAAAAACACAGTCTGGGAGTTTTTTGCAATATTAACAATGAAACCATAATGGCATAGGAAAGTGATATAGACATGCAGAAGAAGGGAGAAGTAATTCTGACTTCTCTTAAAAGATGGCATTTGAGTTGAATATTACTCAAAGGATGAGCATGATTTCTATACCTGGAAAAGGGGAAGAGAAAAGGGAGAGAAGAACAGAGTACTGCAATAAGATCAAAGCAGAGACGCATTAGATCAAAGCAGAGTTGCTGAGTACTCCTGGGATGATGTGGTCATTTCACTGTTGGTGCAAGAAGAGATGTAGTGACAGATCAAGCTGGAAATGGCCAGCTGTGACCAGAACCCCACCTAGGAACTGGGACTTGACTTTATGGAGGCAGAAGTAAAGGAATCCAACCTGAGTGTTTAAAGATAAGAATCACAGCAGCTCAGGGAGACAGACAAGACTCTGGAGGCAGAGAGACTGGTAAGGAGAAGAGATGACACGAATAGGGTGCCGGACAGAGGCAGTGGAAAGAGAGTACAAGAGAGGATACAAGCATGGTATGAAGCCAGGCTCTGCAGGGCTCACACACCAGGGGCTCCCATTAAGGGTTCTACATTTTTTTTTTTTTT
>NW_012100320.1:4847220-4849303 GCF_000951045.1 Mandrillus leucophaeus | reverse complement strand
GAGCTTGCAGTGAGCAGAGATCGTGCCACTGCACTCCAGCCTGGGCAACAGAGCAAGACTCTGTCTCAAAAAAAAAAAAAAAAAATTACTCAGAGGTAGACCTAGTTCCTGAAAACTCAAACAATGATGGGATTTTCTAAAGTATCCCATCTATATTGAGCAGTTATCATCATCCTCTATCATTTATCAAATGCCTCTGTAAATGTAAGAACTACTTTTAAAAAATGTAAAAACTACTTTAAAAAAAAAAAAAACCTATAAGATAAAGATAGAACACACACTCTGCTTAGGGAGACAGAATATATTCGTAAGAGGTAAGGCACTTTAAATCCTCCTCTGAAACAAGACACGGAACAAACAGTTGAATGAAGAGAACGGTGCTCAGAGGAGGAAGTGATCCTCCTGCCTCAGCCTCCAGTGTAGTTGAGACCACAGGTATATGCCACCCCACCCAGGTATTTTTTATTTTTTTATTTTTGTAGATGGGGAGTCTCACGTTGTTGCCCAGGCTGGTCTCGAACTCATGGGTTCAAGCAATTCTCCTGCCTCAGCCTCCTAAAGTGCTGGGATTACAGGTGTGAGTCACTGTGCCCAGCCAGCACTACCTCTCAACTGACCCCAAATGCAGCCTAGGACAGGGGGCAGCCCAGGTAACTGTCTTGGTTTGCACTTCCCCTGGGGGATGGTAGGAGAAATATCTTTATCAAAAAGGAAAAAATAGACCAGGTGCAGTGGCTCATGCCTGTAATCCCAAATCTTTGGGAGGCCGAGGCAGGAGGACTGCTTGAGGCCAGGAGTTCAAGACTAGCCTGGGCCACATAGTAGTGAGACTCCATCTCTACAAAAAATAAAAATTAGTTTGGCATGGTGATGCACATCATTGTCCTAGCTGCTACTTGGGAGGCTAAGGCAGAAGGATTGCTTGAGTCAAAACTTTGAGCTACAGTGACCTATGATTATGCCACTACACTCCAGCCTGGGCAACAGAGCAAGACCCTATCTCTAAAATTAATTAATTAGTTAATTTTAAAACAAAAAGGAAACATTGGCTCTCTTCCCTTTAACAAACTCCACGAAGCTACAAGCAGAGTATAATGTGAACAATGGAATTACCAAATGTAAGGGGCATAAGCCAATCAGGCTTCCCCAGGGTTGCCTGCAACTAACCATACAACTTTCTAATTCTAATTCACTGTTGCCAAGTCCTTGCCTTAAGCTGCTGAAATTGTGCTTATTTTTAGAAGCCAATTATTAAGTAAGTCAATGGTGCTTTTGTGAAGGTTTTCTATGGAAGAGACAAATGCTTTACAAAAATAACAGTTCAAAAGCTTTTATTCCTGCACAAGAACCATCAACTCTGGGTCCCTAGTTCTCCGCTTGCTCAGCTACCACCTGAGCAGGAATCTCCTTCCCCAAAGACAAAAGCATTCCTGTTCTGATCGGGAAGCATTCATTTCCCTCCTTGGGTCTCAACATTCAGACTGGGCAGTACACACAGGGCTCATTTCTAGGGAAGATCAGCCCCCGGCTGAGTGCTTTAGAAGACAGGGCTCAACCAATGCTGATGACACAAATTTACTGCAAAACGCATTCCCAGGGCCGGGCGTGGTGGCTCACATCTCTGATCCCAGCACTTTGAGAGGCCAAGACAGGCGGATTGCTTGAGCCCAAGAGTTCAAGACCAGCAAGGGCAACATGGTAAAACTCCATTTCTAATAAAAATACAAAAATGAGCCGGGCATGGTGGCGTGTGCCTGTAGTCCCAGCTACTCGGGAGGCTGAGGGGGGGAAGATTGCTTGGGTCCAGGAGGCAGAGGTTGCAGTGAGCCAAGATCACGCCATTGTACTCCAGCATGGGCGACAGCGGAAGACCCTGCCTCAAAAACAAACAAACAAGCAAGCAAACAAAAACCAAAAACAAAACCCCATACATCCCCCAAAATTGATCAGAGCAATGGATATGTGGTAAACCAAATATATCAAAATATAAGTTGTAGAATCTAGGTGGTGGGTTTACGACTGTACACTTCCTTCAAGTTTTCCTGCACGCTTAAATTTTTTTTTTTTTTTTTTTTTTTTGAGA
>NW_012100320.1:4845507-4847024 GCF_000951045.1 Mandrillus leucophaeus | reverse complement strand
TAGAGATGGGGTTTCTCCATGTTGGTCAGGCTGGTCTCGAACTCCTGACCTCAGGTGATCTGGCCGTCTCAGCCTCCTAAAGTACTGTGATTACAGGCGTGAGCCACCGCGCCTGGCCATTTTTGTAGTTTTTTAATAGAGACGGGGTTTCACCATATTGGCCAGGCTAGTCTTGAACTCCTGAACTCAGGTGATTCGCCCACCTCAGCCTCCCAAAGCGCTGGGATTACAGGCGTGAGCCACCACGCCCGGCCTGTGAAAATTTTAATAATAAAGTGTTGGGAAAATAATATTCATGACACAAACTCATGCAAAGACTGTGACAGAGAGGACCAAAGACCTTCAGAAGCTGGGATGTGGCGATCGAACAGCGCTCTCTCTACCTGACAACACCTTTGAAATGCTGAAGCTGAGGCAAAGCAGAAGGTCCAAGGGAAGCAAGAGCCCAGTCAGAACTTTCCATCCAGAGGAAGCCAGGGCAGGGCCTTTCCTGCTAGAGGACCTGCTCAGGAACAAGGAAGGGCTGAGAGCGCCCAGAGCTGAAGCAGAAAGCCACTCTGGCTCTCATGGCTGCCTGGTCTTCTGGTCTTCAGGCCACAGCTGCTTCCTACATGGTCCATCTAGACGCTCCGGCATCACCTGAGCCTCTCCACCGCTATTGACTGTTCCAGCTGCCCTCTGGGTCTATGTACACCCAGGACCAAAAGGTCCTATGGCAAGCTCCAAGGCCTAACCCTCCCCAACCAAGCCCCAAGCCTGACTAGGTCTTCCCCATCCCGGCCACCCTCATCCAGTAACTCAACACATACCAACGAACGGGTGCCAGACACTGTGCTTGGCCCTTGAAACATTTTCCCCTCCCAGTCTCAGGCTCCGCACGATAACTCCAGAGATACTTTCTGATTTAGAAACTTGTGCAGGAACATCTCACTATTTCCTGAGAGTCAAATCCATGGGGGGAAAAAACTGACCTGCAGTCACTGGAAATGGGCCAAGAGAATGGGAAACCAGCCCCAGTCATTTCCAGTGTCATCTTCTCATGAAGGAGGAGGAAGGCTTGAAGGAAGTGGAGGACATGGCAAGGGCACAGGAGATGTGATCAACATCTGTTAAGTTCAAAGTGGATAAAGAATTCCAGAATAAGGACGCCACCTAGTATCTCAAAAAAGGTCAATGTAAAGGAAGAAGCCTCCTAGTATCTCAAGAGGTCAATGTAAGAAAAATAAAAAGATTGGCGGCTGGGCGCAGTGGCTCAAGCCTGTAATCCCAGCACTTTGGGAGGCCGAGATGGGCGGATCACGAGGTCAGGAGATCGAGACCATCCTGACCTCGTGAAACCCCGTCTCTACTAAAAAATACAAAAACCGGCGAGGTGGCGGGTGCCCGTAGTCCCAGCTACACGGGAGGCTGAGGCAGGAGAATGGCGTAAACCCGGGAGGTGGAGCTTGCAGTGAGCTGAGATCTGGCCACTGCACTCCAGCCTAGGCGACAGAGCAAGACTCCGTCTCAAAAAAAAA
>NW_012100320.1:4842956-4845037 GCF_000951045.1 Mandrillus leucophaeus | reverse complement strand
GAGTGGAGATCGCGCCACTGCACTCCAGCCTGGGCGACAGAGCGAGACTCCGTCTCAAAAAAAAAAAAAATTAGTGGGGCGTGGTGGTGCACACCTGTAATCCCAGCTACTCTGGAGGCTGAGGCAGGAGAATCTCTTGAATCTGGGAGGCGGAAATTGCAGTGAGCCGACATCGTGCCACTGCACTCCAGCCTGGGCGACAGGACCGAGACTCAGTCCCAAAAAAAAAAAGGGGGGAGGGACCCTTCATCACCCTAAAAAATAAAAATAAATAAAATTAAAAAAAAAAAAAAAAAGAACACAAGAAACCCAAGGGATAAGAAACAGCTCCCTGAGGGGAAGCCAGGACCCAAGTAGAAAATAATCAGCAGCCCAGGCCAAGGACTAGAACCAAGCCAGAAATGTTCATATGCTTCCCACAGAGAATGCTTTGCTCTCATTGAGGACATTGAGGAAAGAGGGAACAAGCACTTTCTCTAACCTTTAGATGTGCAGAAGATGTTTTTAGGATTTAGGTTCCATATGGCACCCACAAATGTCGGCAGATGCCTGTAACAGTGGATGCAGCACTTCGTGATCATTACAACGAAGAGAGGTTCAAAATAATGGAGACACAAGTAGAGAATCCTCCCAGGAGAGTTATTCTAAAGTTCACTAAGGCTGCATACCAGGACCCCTATTCTAGAGGTCAGGACAGGTCTAAAGTATCGGGAAGAAAATGGGGTAGGAGTTGAGAGACACAATACTGGACTGAAAGCATGACAGCCACCAAGTGTGCAGACTCACGTCAGCCCTCATCTCTAGGCCATCAGCCCAGGGAGAATAAAGCAAAGATCAACACTTGAAGAATTTCCTAAGTTGCACAATGTGTTGGAAGACTTACATCTGAAGAAAAGGAGGGACCCCAAGCACATAGTGGTAAAATGACTGGCAGCTAACACGCATATAATTAATTAGCCTATGAATGCCCTCTCTCTCCACTGCCCTCTCCTTCCACTAATGTGTATCATGCAGAAACCCAGAGAAACCCTAGAGGCTGCCCTTACAGTAGATTATATCATCTTCATAATCCCAGAGCTTTGCACCTAGCATACAGCATTGTACACAAGAAATGGATTTAAACTGTTATTTACCAGGTTTTACTCACATCACATCTTAGGGTCATCTGAATCAAAAAAAAAAAAAAAACTACGAGAGGTGCTCTAGGTACACCCACCAGGAATACTGCCACTTCTTTGAAGAGAGGCAAGGACCTAGAAAGGAGGTCTGACATCTTGTGAATATCTCAAGCTCTACGGTCAGACTTCCCAGATGCCTCAGATAGTGATGTGGATCCCAGGAGCAGCAGAGAGGCAGCTGGTCACCTCCCAGACCAAAGATTAGGCCAGAGCCATCCAACTCTTAAGGCCATTGCTCCAGAGGCTGAGAGGGTGTCACATACCATGTGCTCCATGCAGATACTGATCTCGCCATCACTGTAGAATGCACCATAGAAGCCCACGATGTATGGAGAGTTGCACTCATGCAGAACCTGCAGTTCCCTTATGATCTGGTTCCGGATTGCGGGTTTGATCTCCAGATGAATTAGCTGGAGAAAGGCAGAAGAAAGAGAGGTTTTATGAAAGAAAGAGGGAGGAAGGGACGAAAGATGTAGTCTTGTTAAATGTTTAAGCTCTTAAAGGTAGAGACAGGAGAAACAGGTTAAGTTGTAACAACTTTCTGCTCAACCAAGAACTGAGTGTCACTGTACTAAGGCAAGCATTGGCACTGGGGGCTGTCCCAGCTGTGCCTCGGCTCCTGGGAGCCTAGACAGGAACAAAGTTAAGGGAAGGCTCACTCTGAGAGAGGCTTTGGAGCTCAGATAAGAAGAGAAATTGGCCGGGCGCAGTGGCTCAAGCCTGTAATCCCAGCACTTTGGGAGGCCGAGACGGGTGGATCACGAGGTCAGCAGATTGAGACCATCCTGGCTAACACGGTGAAACCCTGTCTCTACTAAAAAATACAACAAACTAGCCGGGCGAGGTGGTGGGCGCCTGTAATCCCAGCTACTCGGGAGGCTGAGGCAGGAGAATGGCGTAAAC
>NW_012100320.1:4831050-4842849 GCF_000951045.1 Mandrillus leucophaeus | reverse complement strand
AAGAGAAATTGACCTTGAGGATTTGGTTCACACTCAAGAGTTGTGAAAGTAGAAGGGTATGAGGGACTCAGGTATGCTAACCTAGGCTGCCCAAGAGATTCTTCCTTGAGCTCAGGAGACTGATGTGGTTGAGACTGAGCCAAAGTCTAAGGTGCTACCTTATGTCACCCTAACATTTTCCCTTGTTCCAGCTGGGGAGACAAGTGACAGTCACATTAAATAGCTACGCAGTAAGGCTGAACTTCTAAAAAATCCCACAGACAGCGAGTGTCAGAGAACATGGACGCAGTGGTTACCAGTGTGGGCTGGGGCACCTGGTATAAGCTAGACAAGAGGTGGACCTAGAAGATGGGTATTGTTTGAAAAGACAGAAGGAAGAGCACACACAAAAAAATTATGGGCACGGGAATGAACATAATGTGCAAAAAAACATTGAAGAGCCCAACCTCTCTGGAGCAAAAGGGGCTATATTCCAAAAGAGGACCAAGGGTAGACAGGAAGGGGAAGTCCAGCTCTACAAGTACATCCTATGATGGCGAGTTCAGATGCTGTAATGCAGGAAGATAAAGGGGATTCACTGGCAGGGCTGGAGCACAAGTGGGAAACAACTTGAAATCCTTGTTTTGTGCATCACTGGGGCTAGGCGAATGAAAGCAGCTTCTCCAGCACCTGATAAGCAATAAACAGGTACCCTGGCATTCCTTCCACAGCACACAGAAGGTTAAAGAAGAGTCATTATTTTCCAGGTGGGATGGGGATTAACACACTAACACAGTCATTAGTGTGTTTATCCATAATCTGATAAATAACATGCATTCAAAATTCAAACAGCACGGCCGGGCACGATGGCTCACACCTGTAATCCCAGCACTTTGTGGCGCTGAAGCGAGCGGATCACCTGAGGTCAGGAGTTCAAGACCAGCCTGACCAACATGGAGAAACCCTGTCTACTAAAAACACAAAAAATTAGCCAGGCATGGTGGCGCATGCCTGTAATCCCAGCTACTCAGGAGGCTGAGGCAGGAGAATCGTTTGAACCCAGGAGGTGGAGGTTGCACACCAGCCTGGGCAACAAGAGCGAAACTCTAAAAAAAGAAAAAAAAATTCAAACAGCACAAAAAGGTATTGAGTAAAGTCAGTCTTCCTTCTACCCTGGTCCCCAGGCTTCTAGGTACCCTGAGAGATAATTCAATTACCTGTTAATCAAGGCAAACTCACCTTTCTGGCCATGACCAGGCCAGAAGGCTTGTGGGAGACCTTGAACACCACACCGCCATTGCCAGCCCCCAGCTCACTGATCTTCTCAAAGTCGTCATCCTTCAGTTCTCCCACCTTCTGCTTCTGGGTGAGAAAGGCCTCAAGGCGCTTTCGCTGCTGCTCATCAAGCTCTAGCTCCTCCAGCTTCTTCTGCAAGGCCTCCAAGTTGGTCCTGTTCCAAAGCAGGGAGCACAGGTCAATACTGTCACCAGAGAAGTCAACCCAAAGAAGTACTCCTATCATGGAAAGCTCCAGCTCTGGGGCCAGACAGAGAATCAAAGAGTGAGGCTAGAGAAGAGGCCCCCTCCCACTGTGGCTCTGCCCACTTCACTCCAGCCACCCCAGATGACTATCACCAACATGCTTTACCTCTCAGGGCTTCAATTTCCTTATTTATAAAATGAAAAAATTAGGTCTTTCTCACTATGTTGTAAGTCAATGAGAGGAACCAAAGAACCTACTAAAATTCAGAGTGAGCCACCTTAATTCGCTTTAAAACTCCAGTTTAAAAAGCCCCACTACTGTTGGTTTTACTGTTTTTACCATACACAAAATAAAATTCCCTAAATTCACTAAAATGAAATCAAACCAACTTTAAACTGAATTACAACAGTAGAAATCCTCATTTTCAATGTAATCAGGTCCAGGTTACATTGGACCAGGTTAATCAAAAAAATCACAGCAAAAAATCATAAAAAGTATATATCTAAAGTTACTATTTTTGCATAATGTATATAAATATGCATTCATTCGCCCATTCTTTAACATAGGGCAAGACTCTGAATAAGGGTCCAAAGAGGACCCACTGGTTAAGAGGTCCACATCATCCTCTCACAAGGACCAGAACATAATACATTGTCGACAATTTCCTATTCCTGATTCATTAAAGCTGGTTAACGTTAAAATTTTAGAGTTTTATGATTTCCCACAATCTTAATGTTCATCTAGTTTGACAGTAATGTGTTTTAGTGACTTGGACTTATGAGTCCTTCCACAGCTTTTAACTAGTGTTGATGGAGGGGTGGGGAGTCACTTCATTTGTAGTTATATTTCGTCAGTTTATCTGATACCTAAATACATTACTTAACTACAATACCAGCTACAGCTGAACAAATGGGTTTGGGAACAAGCTGGCTCTTGGTAAGCACATAATTCAGCCAGTGGGTGCTGAAGCGAGTGGGTATGGCAGAGAGCAGCCTCCTGCAGTGCATGCTGTGGGCATTGCTCAGAGTGTTTCATCCAGGGAACTGAAAAGTGTTCATCACTCCTGTGAGCTGGTTAACAGGAAGGTGGTAAGAGAGTTTCCACTGTGTTTCACTGGATTTCATTGGGTTTCAAATTGAAGTACTGGGAGGTGAAGCGTGTCAGTGACAGTCGTGTGGGGTGGCTGGAGTGACACAGCTGACAAGACAGGCCTTCGTTATACATCATCATGTTGGTATTCCTGTCAACACACACACCCCAGTTCTGAGCTTAAAAGATAGAGCAAGCATAATCTGCTCTTCCTTCACACCCTCTATCCCAAACCTCTAGAAGACAGGGAAACGAAGACTCACCTCTCCACGTATGAGGAGATCTGACACTGCCTTACAAATAACATCATGCATGGTACCAAAGAAGATGCAGGGCCAAGGCTGCTGATTTTCCTCACTGATTTTCCCCCTACCCCACCCGCTGCACACATCAAAGAAAGGCCATGCAAGCACACAGTAGGAAGGCGGCTGTCTGCAGGCCAGGAAGAAGGCTCTTGCCAGAACCCAACCATGCTGGCACCCTGCCCTTAGACTTTCAGCCTCCAGAGCAGTGGGGAAACAAACTATTGTTGTTTAAGCTACCTGGTCTATGATATTTTATAACAGCAGTCCAAGCAAACTGAGACAGCTACTCAATGTTTTCATCCAAGGTTCAGCTATGTCTTGCAGTGTCCCCAGTCCCTAGGGTGTGGGAACCCAGAACATGTGTGGCTGGGGGTGCACAGTGCACACTCTCTGGTTTCCTTTCTCCCAGGTCTCCCCACAAAGGAGCTTACTGAGGACCACATTTAGAAACACATGTCAAATGTAGATGGACCCCACGGCTAAAACCTGAATGAGGTTACAGCTGCCTGACGGGCTCAGCAGGCCAGCTAGAGATGCAGATTACAAAAGCTGTCAAAACACACACACACAAAGTGCATGATGGGGGAAGGGAAGGACGGCTGCATGGAAGAAAAACTGCTTTCCTCACAACACTGTAACTCTCCTCAGTGCTTTACATTTATTAAGTCATTTAACCCACAACCCCGATTGGAACAGATGAGCAAACTCAAGCACAGACAGGTGAACTAAGATGTCAAAGGTCAAATAGCTGCCAAGTGGCACAGCCAGGTTTCAAATTCAGGCAGAGAGAACAAATGTCTCACCTTAACCATGATGCTATATTATCTTCAAAAAGCTCAATACTTTCCAGGGAGGCACCTGACAACCATGGGTAAGATCCCAGTGTGAGGCATTTAACACACCAGGACTCAATCATACATAAGGATGGTGTGCCCTACACAAAGAGGCCTTTGCACCAGAGACAATCCTGTCTCCTTTGCACATCAATCTGATGATGGATCTACTGGAGCAGATTGGAGCAGATTAACACTACCTTGCAGCTAATACTTGCCACAGAAATTCAATCAATTTGCAAAGGAAAAGGGATTGCTGACTCTATTCACTTTCCTGGCTCTCTGAAATAAGTAATTCTTACACCTTCTGGAGGAAAACCTAAGTCTGGGCTTTGTGCTACCTTTCTCCCTCCTCTACCTCCTGTATCTTGCCATTTAACAACCCACCCCACCAGCTAAGGAACTGGCTTCTGACCTGTACTTTCAGAAGGTGGCCAGGGAGAGAAATGACAAAGACTGTAGGCTGCGGTGGCAAAGACTTTCCTAATGGCAGGTGTGTATGGGTGAGGACTGGAGATGGAATAGTGTTGACAAAATAACAAATCACTAGTATTCAAGAGTCCTGGATTCTTATCCCAAATTGTTCATCAACTAGCTATGTGACCATGGACAAATCACTTAACCATGCCACATTTCAGATTTCTCTTCTATATATCATGGAATACTATGCAGCCATAAAAAGGAACAAGATTATGTCCTTTGCAGGAACATGGATGGAGCTGGAGGTCATTATTCTTAGCAAACTAACGCAAAAACAGAAAACCAAATACTGCATATTCTCACTTGTAAGTGGGAACTGAATGATGAGAACACATGGACACACGGAAGGGAACAACACACACTGGGGCCTGTCGGTTGGAGGAGAGAGAGAGCATCAGGAAGAATAGCTAATAGATGCTGGGCTTAATACCTAGGTGATGGAATGATCTATGCAGAAAACTACCATGGCACAGGTCTACCTATGTTCACAAATCTGCACATTCTGCACATGTGCCCCTGAACTTAAAAATAAAACCAACAAAAAAATAAGGATTTCTCTTCTGTAAAATAGGAGTAACAATTCCATGCTTATTTCATTCACTGGGGTGGGTCAAAACAGAAACTAATGGAAGAAGCATGAAATTTTTGACACATTTATACATTAACATAGAGGGGAAGGGAGGGGAAGTGGAGAAAGGGGAGGAGAGGCCAAGGCAGCAACGGCAGGATCCAGAAACTACGTGCCTTTCCTTTAATTATTCTTAAAATACTCAGGTTTTTTTTTTGTTTGTTTTTTTGGTTTATTTTAAGAGAATGAAAAATGAAACATTTTATCTGAAGGTGAAATAAAGATTCAGTACTCATTAAAAAGATATCAATCAATAATGTAACAGTATTCAGTATTTCTTCCTCTTGCAGAGGGAGATATTCAACAAGGCTAATTTCTGCCTTTCCAAGGTGAAATGTTTTAAGCAAAGGATATAAGAGCGAGGGCCCTCACTCAACAACTGTATCACCAATCTCTAAAACTCAGAAGGCATGAACCTCTGTGTCCCTTCACAATCTTTAGTTTTAACTGAAATCAGCAAAACTGACACTGGGGATTTAAAAACAAAACAAAACAAAACTGGAGCTCCAGCACAATAAATCTGACACACACAGCCCTCTCTCCAAGGACCAGCTGTGATCGGCTCCACCCTCCATCACATTCACCATGGTAGAGATAAAACCACACACTGTAACGTGAATTCTGCATCATGGCTAACGGTAAATACAAGTTCATCAAGATAAAAGAAGATTATAGGTTTGAATGGGAATGCAGAGAAAAACAAAGGTTGTCATTTGCTTTCTGAAAACACCAGGGAGGCGCAATGAAATGGGTGGGAAAGGATAATCCTATGGGCAAGAACATGTCCTTCCTCTCATCTCACCCATCTGCTAAGTCTAATTACACTGTTGCAACTGGAACCTTTCATTTGTGGCTCAGTGGTTTAAATCAAGCAGCAGCATAAAATGTATCCCAGGGAGGGACCTTGAAGACCACCTTATCCAACCCTCATTTTACAGATGAGAAAACTGAGGCCCAAAGGGACAAGTTCAAATAGTTCACTGGTGGCAGGTCTCCTAACTCCTAGGAGAGAGCTCCTTTCAAGGCCCCACACTGCCCTTTTCAACCCTGACGGTCACTGAATTTAGAGGCTGGCCTAAGGAATGATGGAAGGAGGTAGCGGGGTGATGTCCAGAAAAAGAAATGGGATCTCCAAACTGCCACACACCAAACAGAAATAGGCCACAATCGCATGCCTCCCAACCTGAGCCTTGCTCTAGCCTCAATGGCAGGCCTGGCCTCTGCCAGGAGGGTACATTAAAGGAAGGAAAGAAGATGACAACCAATCACTGTAGGAAGGAGAGGAAGGGTCCCCGTGCAGTTGGGTGTTCTTACCAGAGAGCCCAGGGAGTTGTAAAGTTCTCCTTCCCCTGTGGCATCTGGCAAGCAGGAATGCTACTAGGGCAGGAAACAAGTCAAGTAACAGGGAAAGAGGGAAGGAGAGGCAGAAGAGACAGACCCAAGATAAGAGAGACCAGCACCTAGAGATAAAGGCTGCATACAAACCCTTGATCCATGCCTTCTAACCCTACTTACCCATCTGTGAGATCTTGGGTAAGTTACCTTCCTTTCTGGTCCTCAGTTCCATACACATAAGAAAAGTATACAGGAAGGAGGAGAGGAGGTTAGGGGAAAGTTGTCTATCTCTGAGGTCCAAATCTGTCAATGTGACAGTAGTCTGAGGAGGTACAGAATAAGAATGGGGGCTTGTTCAAGTTGAGGGGCTGAGGAGCTTCAATGGACAGGGCCAATGTGAGAACAAAGAGAACTGGCACCATAGGTCTCTGTAAGGTCAAACCATGGATGGCTGAGGATTGAGGGTTAGGCGTCTAGGGAGTAGTAAGACAGGAAAGGAAAATGGACCTGAAAGAGGAAGGCAGAGGGTGCCAAAAGTACAGCTTACCAACTTCCAGATTCCACGCCAGGCTAGCCCATCTGTGTTGGGCAGTGTAGATGCACTGGCAAGGGATAGCCCCAGACAACATCTTGGGGAAGGCGTTCTATATCCTCCCATACCTCAATCCTGCAGGTTACTCTAGGAGAGGCTCTTCAACTACCTAGGAAATCAAATTCTAGGATTGTGTATATGTGCTCTGTGAAAGAAACCAGGCACAAAAAGAGTATGTACTATGTGATCTGGTTTGGTTCTATGTCCCCACCCAAATCTCATTTCAAATAGTAATCCCCATGTGTTGAGAGAGGGAGGTGATTGAGTCATGGAGGCAGTTTCCCCCACATTGTTGTCATGATAGTGAGTGAATTCTCACGAGAGCTGATGGTTTTATAAGTGTCTGGCATTTCCCCTACTGGCACTTCTCTCTCTTGCCACCATGTGAAGAAGGTCCTTGCTTCCCCTTTGCCTTATGTCATGACTGTACATTTACTGAGGCCTCCCCAGTCATACAGAACTGTGATTCAATTAAACCTCTTTCCTTTATAAGTCACCAAGACTTGGACAGTTCTTTATAAACCAGTGTGAAAACAGACTAATACACTATGTCATTCCATCTATAGAAAATTCAAAGCCAGGCATGCTGGCTCACACCTGTAATCCTAGCACTTTGGGAGGCTGAGGCAGGAGGATCACTTAAGCGCAGTCGTTTGAGACCAGCCTGGCCAACATGGTGAAACCCCATCTCTACCAAAAATATAAAAATTAGCCAGGCGTGGTGGCATGTGCTTGTAATCACAGCTACTCGGGAGGCTGAGGTAAGAGAACTGCCAGAGCCTGGGAGGTGGAGGTCACAGTAAGCCAAGATCATGTCATTTGCACTCCAGCCTGGGCGACAGTGAGACGCTGTCTCAAAAAAAAAGAAAAGAAAAAAAAAGAAAAAAGAAAATTCAAAAAAGGGCAACAGTAATCTTTGCAATTATAAATTAGGAAAGTGATTACCCTTCGGGGGAAGTAACTAAGAGGGGGTGTGCAATGGTTAATTTTATGTGTCAACTTGGCTGGGCCATGGTGTTTCTGTGAAAATGTTTTTGGTTTTTGTAGGAGTTTTTTGGATGAGATTAACATTTAAACTGGTAAACTTGGATTAAAGTGAATTACCCTCCATAACGTGAAGGGGCCTCAGCCAATCAGTTGAAAACCTTAAGAGAACAAAGACTGACCTGCCCAAAAGAAGGAATTCTGCTGGTAGCCTGTCTCTGGACTTGAACTGCATGCAACCCTACCCTGGGTCTCCAGCTTGCTGGCTTACCCCTGCAGATTTTAGGCTTACCAGACCTCTACAATCACATAAGCCAATTCCCTAAAATAAACATCGATAACCCTCTCTCCTCTCACACACACACACATACACACACACAACTGCTGTTGGTTCTGTTTCTCTGGTGAACCCTAATACAGGGAAGCAGGGGAATTCCTGGGTGCTAGTAATGCCCTGTTCTTGATCTGAAGGCTGGTTATGTGGTATGTTTGGTTTCTGAGAATTCATCAACTATGCATTTATGATACATAAAAATGTACCTTGACCTGAACCTGGGAGTCAGGCTATCTGGGTATGAATCCCTATTTGGCCACTGAATAGCCATGTCAAGTTGGAGAGGTTTCTTTTTTTTTTTTTTTTTTTTTTTTTTTCTTGCCTTGTTGCCCAGGCTGGCGTGCATTGGCGCGATCTCAGCCCACTGCAGCCTTCACTTCCCGGGTTCAAACGATTCTCCTGCCTCAGCCTCCCAAGTAGCTGGGTTTATGGGCACCTGCCACCATGCCTGGTTAACTTTTGTATTTTTAGTAGAGACAGGATTTCACCATGTTGGCCAGGCTGGTTTCAAACTCCTGACTTTGTGATGTGCCAGCCTCAGCCTCCCAAAGTGCTGGGATTACAGGGGTAAGCCACCACGCCTGGCCAGAGAGGTTTCTTAAAAGCCTTAAGCTTCAGGTTTTTCATCAGTTAAATGGGGCTAACAGTAAACACATCATGGGGTTGTCAGGAGACTAAAGGAGCTCACCCACACTCACCTAGCTCACAGTAGGTGCTCAATGAATACTATCAAATGTTATTTTTTTATTTTTTTATTTTTATTTTTTGGAGATGGAGTCTTGCTCTGTCACCCAGGCTGGAGTGCAGTGGCATTATCTCGGCTCACTGCAAGCTCCGCCTCCCGGGTTCACGCCATTCTCCTGCCTCAGCCTCCCGAGTAGCTGGGACCACAGATGCCTGCCACCACACCTGGCTAATTTTTTGTATTTTTAGTAAAGATGGGGTTTCACTGCGTTGGCCAGGATGGCCTCGATCTTCTGATCTCATGATCCGCCCGCCTCGGCCTCCCAAAGTGCTGGGATTACAGGCGTGAGCCACCGCGCCTGGCCCAAATGTTATTCTTTTTAACCAATTAGATTACAACAGCAAAACAATATTAAATATGCATTTAGCATTTAGATGATTCCAACTTTTAAGAAAAATTTCACTTTCATTTAATTTCTACAACCACTTTTTACTTATTATCACATTTTGACTTAAATTGCCCTTAGCTGTATATACTCCTTTCGTTACTTCACTGAGGGCCTTCTAGTGCTGGAACTTATGCATTCTCAAAGACCTGGGAAGACAAAACAAACAATTTATTCTCAAAGGAAAAACGAGATGAGATAATCATCAATAGGGTTTATATGCAGGCAAGAAGTAATGACCAGGGCTTCAAACCATATAACATGGGAAGCTAACCACTATGCTTGCAAAAAAGCACAGCCCTGGTATTTAGCCGTAGAGTTCTATCCTTGTAACACTACAGAAGGATATGTTAGGATTACAGAATTTTAGCACTGGACAAAACTTTAAAGACCACCTACTTTAACCGCCCTATTTCAACTGTAAGAAAAACTACAGAGAAGTGACTTGCACAAGTTCACAGAGTAAGTGCCTATTAGAGTTGAACCCAGGTCTTCTGACTCCTAATGGCTTCACACCTATTTCGCAGGCACAGAGTAGCCACAAGCATATTTTTCTTCTTTCTAGTAATTTCACCACAATGTGAAAGACCAGCTCTGCCCGGAGCGTGCCAATGTCCTTTCCCACACTTCTTAGATGCCTTCCTCTTCCTGAACCCCAGAAGAGAAGGGCACCTGAGCAGGAAATCTCAGGTGACTTAGTTTGCCAGTGCCTACTCTACTGAAGAACTGGGTTTTCATTCTTGAGAAGAAACTCATGGAAGGGTGTATTTCCTATCACAGGTACACATGCTAATTTTTTTTGTTGAATTTTCTTGGTGCGACTTATGCCAAGTAATTATAGATTTTTTTTTTGTCTTCTTGATGAATATCTCATGAAGGCTATGAAGTCAAAAGAGGAAAGTCCTGGGTGTGAAATCTTTTTCTACGTCATTTATTTTTTATTTTTTGTAGCCACAGTGTCTATTTTCCTATTTTAAGATTACTGGGCTGCTCTGCCTATGGAGTAGCCACTCTTTTATCCCTTTGCTTTAATAAACTTGCTTTCACTTAAAACAAACAAACAAACAACCAAAAAAAAAAAAAAAAAACACTGAAGTATTCCCAGGCCCTGTCTAAAACCTAAGAGTTGATGTATTGGCAGGAAGAGCTGAACGTTCAAGATGGTTTTGTGGTGCCTTTTTTTCTAATCTCCTTTTGTACATGTAATACTGAGCAAAGAAAGGAGGTTTAACAAGAAAGGAGGAAGAAAGACCCTAACTTCTGAGAGAAAAGTCTTTCCCCTCTATATGGAAGGCCCTGACTGAAATGTGGATCCAAGACTGGTAGCCAAAGTGTTGTCTCTTAGTTGTTGCACCTTACTTTGGGATTCCCCTCTTTTCTTCCCCCCCGGCAAGGTGTGCCTTTCCTTCTGGAATGGTAAGTGAACACAATAATAGTACCTGTTTACTCTGTGAAGTGGGATATTGTCTCACAAAACACACCAGTGACTGTCTCACTGTCGAACTAATGCCTTGTGAATGTATCATCTATGGAAATACTCTTGTAGTTGTACCTGCTGATGCTATCTGTCTGTTGGAAAATAAATTCTGAACGTCCCCGGCCCTGTCTCCCGCCATTCCCCACTAAAAAAAAAAGACCAGCTCTGTCCTGGCCCAGCAGCAGCTGATTTCCTGCATATGTCACTGGCCCTGGAAGTGGGTCTGGAAACTTCTTTCGGGAACAATGACTATGAGACTTTTCTCACCTACACATCTGTCAGCAAGCAAAGAAGAGTAGGCGGCCAAGATGTGATATGCACAAGCAGCTAGCATCAAGGAAAAGGTAAAAAAAAAAAAAAAAAAAAAAAAAAATCTGCTAAATTGAGTGAAGCACATTAGGAACCATGCAAAAGAATGACTGTATTGAAGCACAGCTTCCCCTAGTTGATGAAGAATCTAAGCCTAAAGCTGGGCTCAACACTAACAAAAAGCAAAAGTCTACTACTGCTGAAGGAGGTACAGAAAACTTTCTCCTGCCCAAGACCTGCCGCAGATACTCAAAGTCTGGCTGCCATACAGAGGAAGGGAAAGAATGCTGGGAAAACCCCAAACCCAAGATCTATACTCACAGGGTCTGCTAAAGATGGAGACTGAAGGCTGGGCACAGTGGCTCACGCCTGTAATCCCAGCACTTTGGGAGGCCAAGGCGGGCACATCACCTAAGGTTGGGAGTTTGAGAACAGACTGAGCAACATGGAGAAACCCCGTCTCCATTAAAAATACAAAATTAGCCAGGCTTGGTGGCACATTCTGTAATCCCAGCTACTTGGGAGGCTGAGGAGAGAGAATGGCTTGAACTCAGGAGGCAGAGGTTGTAGCGAGCCGAGACTGCACCACTGTACTCCAGCCTCAGCAACAAAAGCGAAATTCCGTCTCAAAAAAAAAAAAAAAAAAGATTGAGACTGGATCAAGACAATGAGAACCTCCCTACCTTGACTTCAAGCTAAGAACCACTGAAAAGCAATTGCAGCTTATCCCTTGGAGAGAGGCAAGAGTGTAGAGAAAAAGTCCCTTTGTGGCAAAGGATTAAGGGACAGTTCAGAGCTGAAGAAGCAGTAGGAAGACTGAGAAAAAAATAAACCTATACAAC
>NW_012100320.1:4827768-4830124 GCF_000951045.1 Mandrillus leucophaeus | reverse complement strand
AAAAAAAAAAAAAAAAAAGCCGGGCACAGTGGCTCACGCCTATAATCCCAGCACTCTGGGAGGACGAGACCAGCAGATCACGAGGTCAGGAGATCGACACCATCCTGGCTAATATGGTGAAATCCTGTCTCTACTAAAAATACAAAAAAATTAGCTGGGCGTGGTGGTGGGCACCTGTAGTCCCAGCTACTGGGGAGGCTGAGGCAGGAGAATGGCGTGAACCTGGGAGGCGAAGCTTGCAGTGAGCCTAGATCGCACCACCACACTCCAGCCTGGGTGACAGAGCAAGACTCTGTCTGAAAAAAAAAGGAAAGAAAAACATAAAAACCAAGAACGGTTGGGAGGTGGGATGGGGGGAAACAACCTTATCAATAGATAAGCAATAAACCAACCAGACTCAGACCATCCAGATGTTGGAACTATCAGACAGGGGCCAAAATAACTATGATTAATATGTTAAAGGTAGACAATATGCATGAACAAATGAGGAATTTCAGCAAAGGTGAAAACTAAAAATAGAATCAAATTAAAATGCTAGAAATTTTAAAAACATGGCATCAGAGGTCAACAGGCTCATTAGCTGATTACATGGAACTGAGGGAACCATCAGTGACCCTGAAGACAGGTCAATAGAAATTTCTAAATGGAGGCTGGGCACGGTGGTTCATGCTTATAATACCAATACTTTGGGAGGCCAAGGCAGGAGGAGCACTTGAGGCCCAGAGTTTGAGACCAGCTTGACCACCTAAGGCCCAGAGTTTGGGACCAGCTTGTCTCAAAAAAAACAAAAAGAAAAAAAAAAAAGAAATTAACCAAACTAAAGACCAAAAAAAGAATAAAAGAAATCAGAACAGAGCATCCAAGAGTTGTAGGATAAGATCAAACTGTCTAACATATATGTAATTGGGGTCTTGGATGAACAAGAGGGAAAAGGACAGAAGAAATACTTGAAGAGATAAAGGCCAAGAATTTCCCAAAATTAACAAGAAAACAACAAACACCCAGATCAAAAAAGCACAGGGCACCCTAAGCAATACTTAAAAAAAGAAAAATCCCACACCTAGACACATCATAGTCAAGCTGCTAAAAACCAGAGATAAAAAGTCAACCTTGAAGTCATTTATCTATGTTTCCTTCTAGTACTTATTCATATACATTCATTTTTTTTCCCTCATAGGTAATACAATATAATTCATGTTCACCTAAGAGTGTTTTCTTTGGCTACTTTAGTCTCAGTTTCCCAATCTGTAAAAAAGGAATATCACATTCCACTCAATCCCATGTAGTTACGGTAAAGAATACCAATACAAATGTTCAAGAAACTGTGACATACTCCACAAACAGAAGATATTTTCAAGATTATTGCCTTACAGGACGTGCAGTCTAAAGCCCTGGTTTAGACGGAGAAACTGGGTCCCAGGAGAAGTGACTCACCCAAAGTCACACACACTTACAGGGATCAGAAATTTTGACAATCAAACACTCTTAGGTTAAATGAATTATAGTGTATTACCTATTAGGGGAAAAAAATGAATGTGTATGAACAAGCTCTGCAAGGAAACATAGATAAACGAAATCAGTTGCTGTGGCAGGGTAGAAGGTGATTTAATCCCTGCGTTTTCATGTTCTTCATGCAATAAGTAATCTGGGGAAAATGCACAATGTAGTTAACTACCTTTATTGCTTTTATGGTTTCACCACCAACTTCCAAAGAGATTCTGGGGCAATGACTGTCCCACAGTTCCCCTAATTCTCACAAAGGGCCTAGAACACAGGCGGGTGTGTAGTTGAGGATATGCTAGAGTAAGTTTTGTGGGGATATGAGGCTCAAACTGGTCTAGAATGATATAAAATAATGAGATAACAAAAAAAAAAAAAGAGAGAGAGAGAGAAAGGGCATTCTAGTAGGGGCTACTCTGTGAACAACTGTATAGAATGGGTTTGTTGCTGTTTTTTGTTGTTTTGCTTTTTGGTTTTTTTTTTTTGAGATGGAGTCACTCTGTCACCCAAGTTGAAGTGCAGTGGTACGATCTCAGCTCACTGCAGCCTCCGCCTCTGCCTCCGCCTCCTGGTTCAAATGTTCCTCCCACCTCAGCCTCCCAAGTAGCTAGGATTACAGGCCCCACTACACCTGGCTAATTTTTGTATTTTTTTAGTAAAGACAGGGTTTCACCATGTTGGCTAGGCTCGTCTCCAATTCCTGACCTCAAGTGATCCACCCATCTTGGTCTCCCAAAGTGCTGAGATTACAGGCATGAACCACTGTGCCCGGCGACAATGGTATAGAATTAGGATTAAGAATATTATAAGCCAGTTATTGTGAGGCCGAGGTGGGCGGATCACGAGGTCAGGAGAT
>NW_012100320.1:4826470-4827718 GCF_000951045.1 Mandrillus leucophaeus | reverse complement strand
GTTGGCTAGGCTCGTCTCCAATTCCTGACCTCAAGTGATCCACCCATCTTGGTCTCCCAAAGTGCTGAGATTACAGGCATGAACCACTGTGCCCGATCAAGACAATGAGAACCTCCCTACCTTGACTTCAAGCTAAGAACCACTGAAAAGCAATTGCAGCTTATCCCTTGGAGAGAGGCAAGAGTGTAGAGAAAAAGTCCCTTTGTGGCAAAGGATTAAGGGACAGTTCAGAGCTGAAGAAGCAGTAGGAAGACTGAGAAAAAAATAAACCTATACAACTCAGGCTCCTCACTAAGTGCAAGATAAAAACCCATTACTGGAGAAATTTGAAGCATGTGGTGCATTTAAGTTAACAATATCAAAAAGAAAGCCCAAAGCCAGCTCAACTCTGGCTAACAGCCTAACACAAACTAACAGCATGAAACAAAAGCATGCTCATGTCTGAGGATAAAGACAATTTACCTAATTCTCTGTTCCACTACATAATATCCAATATTCAATCAAAAATTACAAGACACAGGCTGGACATGGTGGCTCATGCTTGTAATCTCAGCACTTTGGGAGGCCGAGGCAGGCAGATCACTTGAGGTAAGGAATTCGAGATCACCCTGGCCAACATGGCGAAATCCCACCTCTACTGAAAGTATAAAAATATAAAAACATGCCTGTAATCTCAGCTACTTAGGAGGCTGAGACAGAAGAGTCACTTGAACCCAGGATGTGGAGGTTGCAGTGAGCCAAGATAGTACCATCCAGCCTGGGCAACAAAAGAAAAACTCCGTCTCAAAAAAAAAAAAAAGTACAAGATATGGCTGGGTGAGGTGGCTCACATCTGTAATCTCAGCACTTTGGGAGGCCAAGGCAGGCAGATGACCTGAGGTCAGGAGTTCCAGACCAGGCTGGTTAACATGGTGAAACCTCATCTCTACTAAAAATACAAAATTAGCCAAGCATGGTGGTGCATGCCTGTAATCCCAGCTACTCGGGAGGCTGAGGCAGGAGAAACACTTGAACCTGGGAGGCGGAGGTTGCAGTGAGCTGAGATTGCGCCATTGCACTCCAGCCTGGGCAACAAGAGCAAAACTTCATCTCAAAAAAAAAAATTAGCCTGGCATGGTGGCAGGCACCTGTAATCCCAGCTACTCGGGAGGCTAAGGCAGAAGAATTGGTTGATACCGGGAAGGAGGTTGCAGTGAGCCAAGATTGAGCGACTGTACTCTAGCCTAGGTGAAAACAGCGGGACTGCTT
>NW_012100320.1:4821709-4823828 GCF_000951045.1 Mandrillus leucophaeus | reverse complement strand
AAAAAAAAAAAAAGATTATAAGCCAGGCCAGGCAAGGTGGCTCACACCTGTAATCCTGGCACTTTGGAAGGCCAAAGTGGATTGCTTGAGTTCAGAAGTTTGACACCCGCCTGGGCAGCATGACGAAACCCCATCTCTACAAAAAAATGCAAAAATTCACCAGGTGTGGTGGCATATACCTGTAGTCTCAACTACTTGGGGGGCCAAGGCAGAAGGATCACTTGAACCCGGGAGGCTGAGGTTGCAGTGAGCCAAGAACACACTACTGCACTCCAGCCTAGGTGATAAAGTGAGACCCTGTTTCAGAAAAAAAAATTTTATATGTGTGTGTGTATGTGTACATATATATAATTGTACATATAAAAATTATATATATGTGTATATATATGCGCGCGTGTGTGTGTATACATATATACATATATATGCCAAGAGTAAGTATTAGGGGAATAAAGCTTAAAATAAAAAAATAAGAAAATGAAAGCACAGGTATTTATTTACCTTTTCAATCGGCTTTCCCAGGTTAAAAGACATTTTATTTTTGAGACAGGGTGTTGTTACTCTGTCACCCAGGCCAGAGTACAGCAGTGCAGTCACAGCTCATTGCAGCCTTGATCTCCCAGGCTCAGGTGATCCTCCCACCTCAGCGTTCAGGGTAGCTGGGCCACCATGCCTGGCTAATTTTTGTACTTTTTGTAGAGACTGGGTTTTGCCATGTTGCCCAGACTGGTCTCAAACTCCTGGGTTCAAGTGGTCCACCCACCTTGGCCTCCCAAAGTACTGGGATTACAGGTGTGAGCCACTGTGCACAGCTGAAAGGCATTCATTCATTCATTCATTCATTCATTCATTCATTCATCTATTTGACAGAGTCTTGCTCTGTTGACCAGGCTGGAGTGCAGTGGTGCGATCTTGGCTCACTGCGACCTCCACCTCCCAGGTTCAAGCAATTCTTATTCCTCAGCCTCCTAAGTAGCTGGGATTACAGGTGCCCACTGCCATGCCCGGCTAATTTTTGTATTTTTAGTACAGACAGGATTTCACCCCGTTGGCCAGGGTGGTCTCGAACTCCTGACCTCAGATGACCCACCCGCCTCACCTCCCAAAGTGCTGGGATTACAGGTATGAGCCACCACACCTGGCCAAGGCATTTATTTTTAATTTCACTGTAAATCAGGTAGTTTCCAAGCCAACATTTTTTTTTTAATGTCATGAAAACAGGTTTGATTAAAAAGAATCCCAGGTAGAGTAAGAATCACACATCCCTATCCTTTAAAAAGAAACAAACAAACAAAAACACCCCCTGGGAATCAGTCTTCTGAAATCACATAAATTACCTTCCCACAACATGTTTCTGCAGTCATGTTGAAAAACACACACATACACACACACACAGAGGAGCCTCTGGAGTCATGAGGACCACCCACTCACATAGACTCTCCTCAAATATTGAACAACATCCTGAATCAGACAGGCGGTGTCATATTGTTGCTTAAAACAAGTGACAGCCTACGGTTCCTTCTGCCCCGCTGTATAAAATGTGTTTCATATTAGCCACATATGAAATATTTCTTTTTGTTTTGAGATGGAGTCTCACTCCCATCACACAGGCTGGAGTGCAGTGGCACGATCTCAGCTCACTGCAACCTCCACTTCCCAGGTTCAAGCAATTCTCCTTCCTCAGTCTCCTGAGTAGCTGGGATTACAGGCATGCGCCACCACACCCGACTAATTTTTGTATTTTTAGTAGAGACGGGGTTTTGCCATGTTGGCCAGGCTGGTCTCGAATTCCTGACCTCAGGTGATTCATCCGCCTCGGCCTCCCAAAGTGCTAGAATTACAGGTGTGACCCACCGTGCCCGGCCGGATGATTTTCAAAGGATCAGTCTTCTGTAGAAGTACAAAAGGAAAAGTGACAGTTTGGAGGGAGAGGGGGGGAAAAAATCAAAAGTTAGAAGACAAAAAAAAGAAGCCAGGCATGGTGGTGTATGCCTGTAATCCCAGATACTCGGGAGGATGAGGCAGGAAAATCACTTGAACCCAGGAGGCAGAGGCTGCAGTGAGCCAAGATTGCACCATTGCACTCTAGCCTGGGCAACAAAGTGAAACTCTGTCTCAAAAA
>NW_012100320.1:4799323-4821659 GCF_000951045.1 Mandrillus leucophaeus | reverse complement strand
AAAAAAAAAAAAGATAAAAAGAAAAAAAAAAGGCCGGGCGCGGTGGCTCACGCCTGTAATCCCAGCACTTTGGGAGGCCAAGGCAAGTGGATCACGAGGTCAGGACATCAAGACCATCCTGGCTAACACAGTAAAACCCCTTCTCTACTAAAAATACAAAAAATTAGCCAGGCGTGGTGGCGGGTGCCTATAGTTCCAGCTACTCGGGAGGCTGAGGCAGGAGAATGGTGTGAAGCTGGGAGGCGGAGCTTGCAGTGAGCCAAGATCGTGCCACTGCACTCCAGCTTGGGTGACAGGGCGAGACTGCGTCTGAGACTCCATCTCAAAAAAAAAAAAAAGGCCAGGCGCAGTGACTCACACCTGTAATCCCAGCACTTTGGGAGGCTGAGGCAGGCGGATCATGAAGTCAGGAGTTCAAGACCAGCCTGGCCAAGATGGTGAAACCAAGTCTCTACTAAAAATACAAAAATTAGCCCAGTGCCATGGCAGATGCGTGTAATCCCAGCTAATCAGGAGGCTAAGGCAAGAGAATCACTCGAGCCCGGGGGAAGGAGGTTGTAGTGAGCCGAGATAGCACCACTGTACTTCAGCCTGGGCAACAGAGTGAGACTTTGTCTCAAAAAAATTAAAATAACAGAATAGCACCCTTAGAAAACCAAATACTACATGTTCTCCCTTACATGTGGGAGCTAAATATAGAAACAAAAAGGGGAACAACAGACACTGAGGCCTATTTGAGGATGGAGGGTAGGAAGAGGGACAAGTTCAGAAAAAATAACTATTGGGCACTTGGCTGAATACCTGGATGATGATATAATATGTACAAGAAACCTCAGTGACACAAGTGTACCTATGCAACAAACCTGCACATACACTCTTGAACCTAAAGTAAAAGTTTAAAAATAAATGGAATATTTGGATGCACTGATAAAAATTAAATTACTATAAATTCTATAAATTGTTAAAAGGAATAAAGTTTTAGTGAGCAACACTGGTAAATTGCTATTAATACATTTTTGTAAACAAACAAAAAGAACATCACCTTTACTTGACAGGGACAAAGGAGGGACATAACAGTCTGATAAAGAATGAAAAATGCAGTTGAAGAGATGAGTTTCCTAAATGCCAGGCATGGTATAGCTATAAACTCATTTCATTCTCGCAACATTTAAAGAAGAAAAATAAGTCTGTTGTTCCCACTTTGCAGATACAGAAATAGAGGTCAGGAGCTGTTAAGTAACTTACCCAAGGCTAGGGTTGGAACTCCAAATTTCGGTCTTTTCTCCACATCATACTGAAGAGTTCCTGTCCTTCAATCAAAATCTCCCACCAACTCATCCCCAACACCAGGAATTCCCCCAGAAGTGTGATTTATTCCTTAAGGTAAAGAAACTGTGTCCTCCTAACACATAAAGGTTCCAGGAAGGACAATAAATTAAATCTACCCAAAGAGGGACGCCTTTCACAGAAACATCCAAGGCTGAGACATTTTTTTTTCCTGAGACAGAGTCTCGCACCCAGGCTGGAGTGCAGTGGCGCAATCTCAATGCAACTTCCGCCTCCCAAAGCAAATCTTGTGCCTCAGCCTCCCACGTAGCTGGGATACAGATGTGCACCACCATTTCTGGCTAATTTTTGTATTTCTTAGTAGAGATGGGGTTTTGTCATGTTAGCCAGACTGGTCTTGTACTTCCGGCCTCAAGTGATCTGCCCACCTTGGCCTCCCAAAGTGCTGGGATTACAGGCGTGAGCCATCATGCCCGGCCCAAAACTGATACATTTTGACTGGGGAAGAAGGGACACTGGCCAGGCAGAAGTAAGTGTAAAAATTCTGGTTGCCATGAAAGAGCTGGGGTACTACTGTGGTGGGAAGGGTTGAGAGGAGGGGACAGGGAATGTTGAAAAGAAGAAAGCACCAAGAACAACCCAGGTAGAAAATCCAAAAAATATGTGGTCAGCATCAGCTGGGCACAGTGGCTCACACCTGTAATCCCAGCACTTTGGGAGGCCAACGTGGGCGGATCACGAGGTCAGCAGATTGGGCCATCCTGGCTAACACGGTGAAACCCCGTCTCTACTAAAAACATAAAAAATTAGCCGGGCGTGGTGGCGGGCACCTGTAATCCCAGATACTCGGGAGGCTGAGGCAGGAGAAAGACATGAACCCGGGAGGCGGATCTTGCAGTGAGCCGAGATCGCACTACTGCCCTCCAGGCTGTGCGACAGAGCAAGACTCCGTCTCAAAAAAAAAAAAAAAAAAAAAAAAAATGATGTGGTCAGCATCAGAAAGACAAAGGGAGCCCTGGGTCTGGTGGTGGCCACTCAACAGTGGGGCTGGCTGTTACTGGAAGGACAAGCTGGCTATGGCCTTAGAAAGATGACGTATTAGACACTATCCATTCCCTGTTCTTGAGAAGCTGATACAGAAAAATATCTTTTATCCTTCCAGTCATAATGAGGAAAAAATAGTTTAAATAAATTTAAAAAAAGAAAAAGACCTTTTTAGAAACTTCCTGTATAATAATGGCCCATGCTGGTCTATTAATCAGGAATGCAGTTTGCTCTTCAATGAGGGAGGTCAGGATCCAATGTGACCCAATCAGTTAAACTTCATAACTCAGAGCTGAGGCAGGAAAATAGGGTCTGGAGGTAGGGAACATAAGGACAATTCACACTTCAGCTATAACAGGAAATATCCTCTCCATAGGTCATTAGACGCAAACGACTTTGTAACTTTACTTCAACCTCTCCATTTACATAGAGTGTACCCAAAGTAACAAATGGAATCCTCTAGGGGGTATTTAAATTCCCAAAAACTCTGCACCAGGGCCTTTTGAGCTCCTAGGTTTGGGACTGCTCCCACATTGTGGAGGGTACTTTCATTTTCAATAAATCCCTTCGTCCCTTCCTTGCTTTGTGCATTTTGTCCAATTCTTTGTTCAAGACGCCATGAACCTGGACACCCTCCACCTTTAACAGAACCATAAGGATGGCCGAGTCCCCAAGGCGAAAGCTCAGTAGCCAGTGCCCAGAAGCACACCTAAGGGCAGGAAGATACAGTCAGATGAAATACAGCACTTAAAATATGTCTCCAATTCTAGTCCACAGGAGAAATCGTCAATTCTCCAGACTTGTTTCCCCCTTATATACAAGAACAGCTGTTTGTTACAGCTGGACCCTTCTCTCTGCCCAAATACACAGAAGGGTCAGCAAATCTCATCACTGAGCACACATCACCTCTGGGAAAAACCCTACCCCCAGATCACTTTCCAGCAACCTTCAGGGAATCCTGATTTCAGGATCAGGACTGGAAGTCAATACAGGTGCTCACTGAAGCATTTGTTTTTTGTTTTTTTGAGACAGGGTCTCACTTTTTTGCGCAGACTGGAGTGCAGTGGTGCAATCATGGCTCACTGCAGCCTCGATCTCCTAGGCTCAGGAGATCCTCCCTCCCACCTCAGTTTCTCAGTAACTGGACTACAGGCACGCACCACCATGCCTGGCTAATTTTTGTAATTTTTTGTAGAAACAGGGTTTCACCATGTTGCCCAGGTTGGTCTCGTATTTCTAGGGATCAGGCGATCCACCCACCTAACCCTCCCAAAGTGCTGGGATTACAGGCGTGAGCCACTGCACCTGGTCAACATTCAACGTGTTAAACTAGGGGTAGAAAACTATTAGTTAGACCATCAAATTAACAGCAGTTGGCCTAGTAAAGTCAAAAGCTACCTAGAAGTAATCTCACAGAAAGAAACTTAATTAAAACCAAAACTGATAGTGCTTGCTTCTGTCTTCTGAAAAAAGATGTGGGGTGGGGAAATAAGTCTTTGGGCTAACAATACCTGTTCACAGTGGGATCTGACTCTACTAGAGGACCAGAAAGCTTGCCCATAGTTTAGAAGGGCCTGCTCCTGAGCCTTGGGGTGGGCAGAAGCAGGCCTGAACAGCATGTAGAGGTAGAGCTGGAGAGCTGAATTATGGTGCAAAATAAAATGAGAAAAACTTGTTTGGGGACTCGTTAAAAGCAGCAAGAGCAGAAGGAAAGGAGGTACCATGGCAGGGTAGCAAAGGTCATTTAAGACCAAAGACACCTAATACCATTAGATTTTAAGTTACCTGTATTGCTGTAATATAATATACCCTCCCCTCCCCAGACCTTCCAAGTGCAATCTGCTGTGCACACAAATAGCTTTGTGTATATTTTGTTCTCACTGTTGTTTAGTGGAAACCAAGGAAAAGGGGCCAAATTCCAAGTTAGTTCAAGAACAGAGCAAAAAGAAGAGAAAAAACACGGAAAGGGAAATGTGAGTCCCACGGCAGAACTGACCATGAGAATCTAAATCTCGGGGAGTGCTCTAATCTAGAAAAGGGCATGGGATAGGGAACTTGAGTGGATCGCTGGGTTACACCCATTTATGCCTAGAGCTGTGAAAATACAATGCAGATTTACTATGGAGCGTCTACTCCACGACAAGCACTATGTACACTAAAGGCTAGGTTATGAAGACAAGATCCCTGCCCTCACAAGGCAGTCTGAAAGGTGTGTGTGTGTGTGTGTGTGTGTGTGTGTGTGTGTGTGTGTGTGTTTGGGGGGGATTGTGGGGGTGTGTGTATCACAATGTAAGCCAAACATAGGAAAGGATACTAACAAGTATAGCAACAACTATGCAACAAGTATAGCAACAACCTACAGGGTAGGGTAGGTCAAAATGCTAAAAGCAAGGTAGGCATGGGGGGCTATGTGAACATACGGAAAAACTCCCTAATTACATCTAAGATAAGGGAGGGAAAGTGAAGGTCAGAAAATGTAATCCCCAAGTTTAATCCTGAGAATATCAGTGTTCAGAGCAGATAGGAAGAGAAACGCAAACCAGGCTTAGGGATCAGCATGTGCAAAATGGCACTGAACACTACAAGCCATTCCAAGTGGCCAAAGAGTGCATGTATCCAGGTGAGTGACGAGATGGGGCTGCAGGTAAATTGAGCCAGACTGTGAAAGGCACAGCACACCATGCTAAAGAATTAGGTTTAGAAGGCGAGTGGGGAGCTAGGGTGACTGCTGTAATTTGACTTCTATAATATTATCATGCCTAAAAAAACTAATGTGTGCTCATTACAAAAAAATCCAACCAGTCTAGAAATGTATAAAGTAAAACTCTATGTTCCACCTTCCCTCAGATAACTACTGTTAACACTGTAGAATATATATACTTCTAGATTTCTTTGAAATACATTTACAGTGAATATAGTACGTTTTGTTTAATGAAAATGGAATTACAATACACATACTGTTCTGCAACAGCAAATTCTAAAGAAAGTGACAAGATCAGTTTTATATTTTGGAACCAAGAGTCTGGCAACTTAGAAATGGGAGAGTCAAACCAGGGAAGTCAGCTTGAAGGCAACAAGGAAAACAAGATAAGATGAGAGTTAGAACACCACAGTAACCAGGCAATAAAGAGCGGGGACAGACACTGAAGGGAGAGTTGGCAAGACTGGGCGATGATCTGGATATGGGGGGAGAAAGGGAGGAGTTGAGAGTGATTCCAGATTTCTGGCTGGGCATCCAGGGGGACCTCATTTACCACATCACAAAGACGAGGACTAGACAGCTTTGGGGGTTAGGAGGATGTTGTATAATAAATAATTTGGCTGGCCTTTGTCCCTGGTTTCTGGAGGTAACCTCTAAATCTTTGGAATTTCTCGAGTAATAGGAGTGTCTTTGTTATTCACAGTGGGCCCTGATAGTTTATGCCAATAAGGTGACTCAATGTGGGCCCCCAGTTTGCTTAAAAAGATGACACAGGGACAATGGACACCAGGACTCCAAGATGGCATCTTGGAGGACAAGAAACTTCTGGAGGTCAAACTAGGGGAGCTGCCAAGCTGGATCTTGATGCAGGACTTCAGCAATGGTGGCACTACCAGAGCACTTTGAAGAGGTTACTACCGGTACTACAAGTATTACATCAACATGAAGAAGGGGAGTATCTCAGGGGTTACCATGGTGCTGGCAGGCTACGTGCTCTTCAGCTACTGCCTTTTCTACAAGGAGCTCAAGCACAGGTGGCTACGCAAGCACCACTGAAGAAGAGGGCATGCTCTACACTCCCTGCCATGACCTTCTTGGCCCGAGCCCCTCCATAAGGAATACAATCTCTATCGCTGCTAAATCCTTTCATATCCTAATGGGAATTAACCTCCAAATAAAAGATGACTGGGGGAAAAAAAAAGAAAAGACACAGGATGGGGGCTGGCCATACCAGAAAGACCAATCATGTGACTACAAGGTTGGGGCTCTGAGCCATGTAATACAGTGTAACCTGCAGTGAGTAAACGGGCTAGAGACTGAGTCCAATCACATGGCCAACGATTCAACCAACCATGCCTATGTAATGAGACCCCAATAAAAACTCTGGACACTGAAGCCCTGGTTAACAATACTCTATGCATATTGATGAGAGTGACTGTGCCCTGATTCCGTGAGGTGAGGACACCAGAAACTTTACATCTGGGACCCTCCCAGGTCTCATCCTATATGCCTCTTCTTTGGGCTGCTCCTGATTTGTACCCTTTTTGCTATAATAAAATTGTAATCAGAAGTACAGTGCATTCCTGAGTTCTGTGAATTGCTCTAGCAAACTATGGAAGTAAATGAGAGTATAGTGAAAACCCTCCAATGTGTAGCCAGTTAAACAGAGGTGTGTGTGGTCAGGAAACCCCTAAGTCTTATGAAGGGCAGTCTTACAGAGGACTGTGCGTTTAACCTATGAGGTCTACCTGACTCTGGGTAGTTACCATCAGAAGTCATCACAGGTGACAAGAGGATTATTTTCTGGACAAGGTGAGTTGGAGATATAACCTGCAGGCTCTACATGTGGAGCTACTCAGTATGTGGCTGACTAGATAGGCCAGAAACTCCTAACAGAGACCTGAGGCAGGTTCACAAGTCTAAGATGATGACAAGAGCCAGGAATGCAGAGGATATCAAAAGTCCAAGTGTAAATAATTAAAAAAAAAAAAAAAAAAAAGTCCCTTCATCATAAATAAGGTTACAAAAAAAAGAAAAAAATAATAACAAAAGAGAAGACCCAAAAACCCCAAGACAGGCCCAGATACCTGCTTTGGGGATACAGTCCTTCACTCCTCAAAAGAGCAGAAGTCACTCACCCTTTGAGTTCCCATAGCCTGTGCTGTATCACACACCAGAGTGAGAGCATGTGTCACAATGCCTTGCAATTACATGCTCATATCCTCAATTAAGCTGGAAGTACCCCCAAACTTGAATCTAACCCAGTGTGAGGTGTACAATAAACACTTAAAAAAAAAAAAAAGCCTACAACACAGAAATGGATGAGAATCTGCCGTGAGAAATATTTCTAAGGTTGCTGAATTCCTGTAATATTTTTAGCTGTGTGAAATCTGCCATAATCTTTTTTCTTGTTACTAAAGTTCATAATTTGTTTTAGTATTATGAACAGGTAGACACAGGGAGGTCAGAGAACTTTAAACATCAACAAATTTTTCATTCTGGCTAGAGCAGGTTAGTTGCCCTAAGTCTCATTTACAATTTTTTGTTTTGCTTTAATGCTTGTTCCAATCCCACTGAGGAAAATGCAGTGCTGAAGCACCAAGAAGAGAAGAGTCAAGCTTATTCCCTTAGGATCAAGATGGTACTAGACACCAGCCCAGAATGCTTCAGGACACTTAGGGTTGAGCAAAGAGCAGCTTGACATCCTAGCTTCTAAAAATTGCCACAAGGGGCTGGGCGTGGTGGCTCACGCCTGTAATCCCAGTACTTTGGGAGGCCGAGGCAGGTGGATCACTTGAGGTCAGGAGTTCAAGGCCAGCCTGGCCAACATGGTGAAACCGTCTCTACTAAAAATACAAAAATTAGCTGTGCATGGTGGTGGGTGCCTGTAGTCCCAGCTACTTGAGAGCTGAGGCACAAGAATTGCTTGAACCCGGGAGGAGGTTGCAGTGAGCCAACCAGAGTGCATGCCATTGCACTCCAGCCTGGGCGACAGAGTGAGACTCCGTCAAAATAATAATAATAATAATAAATAAAATTGCCACAAGGGCCAGGCACAGTGGCATGTGCCTGTAGTCCCAGCTGCTCAGGAGGCTGAGGTGTAAGGATGGCTTGAAGCCAGGAGTTTGAGGCTGCAGTGCACTATGACTGTACCTGTGAATAGCCACTGTGCTCCAGTCTGGGCAATACAGCAAGACCCCATCTCAAAACAAACACAAATTGCCATAAGAATATTTGTTTTAATATTTAAATATCTAAAATGCGTGTAAGATATCAGTGTGACCAGGATGCAATCTAAGTATGCAGCTTTTGGGCCAAATCACCACTTACGTGCTCAGGCAGAGTAGACACCTGGGTAAATGTAAAAATCATCATTTGAAACCTTCAAAGAAATGGAGTCAAGAGCTACACAAATGCAGGAGATACTGGCTTCCTTGAGTAGAAGAGCTGTCCAGAAAACTGAAGTCTAAAAATTGCTGAGTTCAGCTTTCCAGATCCTTGGAAGCCTCCTGAAGACTTCGTTTTTCGGTGCTTAATGCTTTCACTACCTGGTCAAAGAACCAGCTCAAAGAAGCCTTTCACAGTACAGCCAAGTCCAGCCCATTACGTCTACCAGCCCATAGCAAAGGCAGAGGTGTTTCCACATATCAAACCGTAGTCCTGAAGCTGATTCCTAAACACAACACTGATTTGCATTATTATCTATGCAATAAGTTTACAAAGGATAGTTGCTTTTACAGCAACACCAAAGCTCGCCAAATTCAGTTCACTTATTTCATTTCATATATACATTACTGGATTTTTGAAGGCTATTTTTATTTGCAAAATTGCAGCCTCCATCAATAATTTGTCTCCAATGTATAAACTATATTCTTTTTTTTTATTTTTTATTTTTTGAGACGGAGTCTCGCTCAGTCGCCCAGGCTGGAGTGCAGTGGCCGGATCTCACGCAAGTTCCGCCTCCCGGGTTCACGCCATTCTCCTGCCTCAGCCTCCCGAGTAGCTGGGACTACAGGTGCGCGCCACCACGGCCGGCTAGTTTTTTGTATTTTTTAGTAGAGACGGGATTTCACCGTGTTAGCCAGGATGGTCTCGATCTCCTGACCTCATGATCCGCCCGTCTCCGCCTCCCAAAGATAAACTATATTCTTAACAAAAAGAATCAACATTGTGGAAGCAACCCTGAACTTGAAGTCAGAGGGTCTGGAGCCCTCTATTAACGCTACTGGTAACTGGTCATCTGACCATGGGCAAGATTTCTCTCCTGCCTTAAATGGAAGCACACTCTTGTCCTGTATCACAAGGGACTGTTATGAGCACCTGGACAGAGAATGGGTGGGAATGTGTTTTAAAATGGGTAAATAGGTAAACACATTAAAGAGATACTTTTCTAATAGATATAGATATGTATCTTTTCTTCTGACTTATCCTTGGTTAGAAAAGAATGGGATTTTGGATGACACCACATTCACTGTGAATCTTGAAAGTACACTAAAGAATACACCAATGATCAAAATTAGAAAACAAAATCTATTGAAACAACACTCTAGAGGATCTTAAACTTGAGTTCTTAGCTGCAGGGAAAAGGCAATAGCAAAACCAGTATTATTGGTGTTTGGTCACTTTGGGTCAAAAATCTGCAGGGTCTGTCTGGCATTTAAAAAAGAAGCAGATAAAAAGATTTGTCTACCAAGCTCTTCCTCTTCACTTCTCCCCACCTACTTCCTTTTCTTCCAGAGGAGAAGGGCTCTCATTTACCCACTGGTTTGCCACATCCTGCCTAAGAAGCTACTTCCTGGGAGCTGCCTGGGCTATTCTGAGAGGAGCTTTAACTGTTTCAAACCCTCAGACCCTAGTATATTCATGACATCCAGACCCACCATAGTCATTTACAACCTAGTAACTAAACTCTAGTTGACCAGACAATACTCCCAACTTCCTTCATACCAGGCCCCATATTAAGCACTCTACCTACAATAATCCAGGCAGGAGTCGCATTTCTTGGTCGCATCTAGGGGCTCCAACCAGTCCAGCCTTGCTTAATCAGTCAAAATGGACCAAAAAAAAAAAATGGACTCAAGAATAGTAACCAAGAAACTCAATGCACATTAACGTTGCATTTGATATTGATGGAAATTCAACTGAACAAAACTTCTGTCCCACAGAAGCTCTGTAAACTAGCACTGGCTTTCATTCATTCCACTTTTACTGATCAACTAGAACATGGCAGGCCTGGGCGAGAGATGGGACATCAAGGCTGAACTCTTCATCTGTAGAAGCTTATAAATGTAGCTGGTAAAGCAGAACAGATATGTACAAAGATCGCCTCATTCCTGCCAAGTGATCTGTCTCCTGAGTAGTTCATGTATAGTCTCACTGGACTGTATGTGTATCCCTCCCAGAAGTTCCCACTTAAGACCTACCCCAGACCACAGAGGACTGCAAACCTGTCCATGGCATACCAGTTGCTGAGCTCCCAAGGCTCCCCAAATTCATTAGCGAGATAATGTAGAACACTGGAACTTCTTTGACAAATGAGAAATTTCTTCAAGTTCTAGACTTGGACCTATTGTTACATTTTAATCATCTTCAGCAGTCTGGATACCTGCCTTTGGATTATGTATCAAAATATGGTGATTTTAGAGCCAAAAGGCACAATTGTGTTATCATTTCAGATTAACTGTTAAGAGAAAAATTAACTATTTTTTCTCTCTCCAAATACACTTATCGACCTTCTCTCTTTTTTCCCCTTTTTCCTAAAAGTTAAATCCTATTGCTCAAACCCACACAGAGTTAACCCCTAGGACTGCATGTCACTGTACAGAAATCTGTCAAGCCTTAGGTCCTCACCAAAGATATGTCAAGAGAAAATGTAAGGGTTAACAGAAAATTAGTTCTGTGTTGGGGTCCTTTAACAATGAACAAGTATTCACTTTTATTCATTTCAAACATGCTATAGACTCTCCCCTAGTTCTAAGACAGAAGACAAGCATAAGCAGTAGGGCAGGGCAAAAAACAAGGGCCCTGCACAGGAGAGAAGTCGACGGATCCAGATGCAGGTCTTCACCAGCCATCTGACAACTGAGTAGGCTGCCCAGTCTCTCTGGGCCTCAACCTCTTCATATATACATACAGGAAGTTGAACTATCAAGATCTTTTCATTTTAAGGACAAGTGGCTATACTCTTGAGGAGAAGGAATTAAAGGTGTTGGTGGGGAAACAGATGATTAACATAATGTAATTCTTCTTTCAAAGGGTCTGTGAATTGAAAAATATACAGAAAAATAAATAAATAAAAAACATAATGTAATGGGCCAGAAATAGCCTGCTTAGCACAGTATTCACCTTATCAGCCTAGATATATTAGCGGGGGTGGGAAGACTGGTGGGTGGGAATCACAGCCACCTACAGTGAAATTAAACTCTGTTCCCAAGTGAGTTCTGCTGAAGTGTGATTTATCCAGAGAGTGTTATAGAATTTACCAGCAGCATGAAACCATGTTACCAAAATTGTGTTATTGCACAAACTTAACTTTTTCCCAAATGTGATTTGCAGAGCTGAGAATCCTGTCTGTGGCCATCTGTCCTATCCTAGTCCCCAGAGGCGTGGCGGAGGAGTGTGAGAAGCCACCAGGTGCCATGTAAATTCAGCCACCCATGTCACATATCCATCAAGGAACCAGCATTTGCTAGGGATAAGTATGCAGCTTGGCATGCAAATGAGGCTCCCAGATCCATCAGGCCCAAACATTCCCAGAGCCTTCTTCTGTGCCACGCATAAGGCTAAGAGAACGCCACAGAATAGGGAAGATGTCATCACCAGTATATGTTCCCCAAATGTTTCCTCCTTTGGGCTGGGACGGGGCTGTTGGCTGAAAAGGCAATACAAAGGACTATAGGCACTCTTAGCTGCCTGTATGGCAGGTACAAGTCCTTTAACCAGAATCAGTTTCCTCATGTGTCAAGCAGAGACAACATACATCCCACATGCCTCATGTGGCTGAGTGAAGAAATAAATGGATGTATGAACAATGAAGAGCATACAGAGCCTCCTAGGACAGGTGCTACGGTTACCACCAACACTGTGACCCTCTTGTGCCAAAAAATTATAAACTGACAAGAATCACTTCTCATAAACTCAAAGCCAGGCTTCACAGGGGTTAGCAGAGCCTTGCCCTTCGGAGAGGAGTACCTTCTGCTGACTAGACAATTACATAAGTAACTGAAGTGTGACGGAATATGTACAGAGTGCTCCGGAGGGTGGAGCAGATGACCCCTGCCTGGATGGAGTGGAGGAGAGGTCTGTGATGGATTTACAGAAGACGTGACCTCCAAGTTGAGCTTTGACATAAGATGAAGATTTCAACATACGTATATTGGAGGTGGAGAAGGGAATCCCCGGTAGAAGACACAGTATGAGCAGAGGCCAGGACCCACTGAGAAAGGTGTCTGGATGAACCATGCGCCGATCCCCAACATCTGGCTTCAGCCACAGGAGTGTTACCTTCCAGTATGCCACCAAAAGCCAGTGACTACCCATCCCAAATTAACACCCCTCTTCAACCCCCAACACAACCCCATACCACTCACACACATATACATCAGGAAATCCTCCTGAAACTCTTGGGAGAAGAAAGTTGGGCTTACCTTGGGAGAAGAAAGGTGGGGCCTGTCAGGCAGATGGCTGTCCTAGAGAAGCTGGGAGGAGTCTATATTGGGATGTACTGTGTGGCAGTTGTTTCCTAAGGCACCTTTTGCAGACTCCTGTTTCACTGAAAATAGTTCTTTTGCTTCCTGCACATCCTAAAAAATTGCAAGTATGCCCGGTGTTGTCTCTATTCTAAGTCTGTTGGATAAAGAGCAGCTGAAGAGCCCTGTCACTGGAAGTTCTTTGGGAGCTGAGAATTTTCTCTCCTTCTCACCTGATAGAAAGTAAGCAACCTGTGCTAGGGATCTAATCATGGCTGTTACCATTAGTCTTGTTAATCACAAAAAGCAGTTTACACACAGAGTATCTATGAATCCTTTCTGCTGGATAAGTGTTATTATGCCCATTTTACAGATTGAGGGAACAGACCCACGGATGTAAAAGCACTTGCACAAGACAGACATAGTAAGGCAGGGTCAGAATTCAAACTTAAAGTCTGCTGGCTACAAAGCCTTCCCACTGTGCCATACAGCCTTCACGTTATGTTACTCAAAAGTCACAGAATTCCAAATACACTGTGTGACACAGCCAACTTCTCTTAACCTTTCTTTGGTTTTCCTTTTCTTTTGTTTTTAAGAGACAGGGTCTTGCTCTGTTGCCCACGCTGGGGTGTAGTGGCACTACCACAGCTTGCTGTAGCCTCAACCGTCTGGGCTCAAGTAATCCTCCCGCCTCAGCCTTGTAAGTAGCTGGAACTACAGGCATGAGCCACGTCTAGCCTTAACCCTTCTTTGTAGCCCTGGATTCAAGATAAGGTTACAACGGAAGACATCCGAGATTTCTCTCAACAATAAAATGTAATATTCTTACTATCTACTTGCTTGAAAGTATGCTGGGTGGCAGCCCATGAAACTATGTGGAGCTCACATATAAACCCTGAAAGGTAGGAAGTCATTACCATCACCCCCACTTTGAAGAGAAAAAATCTGAGGCACAGAGTTGGTAATGCAGTGACATAACAGGTTCACAGGAAAAGAGCTCAGATCTCACACTTTTCTACACAAGGCACTGTTATTCCAAAGCACTATAGCCTAAAAATTCTGAAGCCTGAAGACTTTTAGACCCTCTGGAAGAATGGTTAGTCTCTGGAGTCAAATGAAATGCTTGTTGGGGGTAGAAACATTCAAAATAGGATTGGGAAATTGGGCTTTTCACTGCACTGCTGGCCCCCAAAACCAGCACCACTCAGAGGAATACCCATATTCTTTTGATCATCCTGCATTCGGGCCTGTTGACTCCAAAACTCTCAGAAGTGTATTCCCAACTTTCTAGAAGTTAGACCCCATACCACAAAACAATACACGGAGTCCTCTGGATGCTCTGCTCCCCAACCCCGTTATGTTAGGCAGTTAGAAAAGCCAGGTGTCAGAGCCCCTGAGGACCCCTTCCAGCTGTTGCCACCATCTTTTTTTGTTTTGTTTTTTAAGATGGAGTTTCGCTCTTGTTGCCCAGGCTGAAGTACAATGGCACAATCAATTCTCCTGCCTCAGCCTCCCAAGTAGCTGGGATTACAGGCACGGACCACCATGCCTGGCTAATGTTTTGCACTTTTAGTAGAGACGGGGTTTCTCCATGTTGGTCAGGCTGGTCTCAAATTCCAGACCTCAGGTAATCTGCCCGCCTCAGCCTCCCAAAGTGCTGGGATTACAGGCGTAAGCCACCGCATCCGGCCTGTAGCCACCATCTTTAAAGTCCTTTCCACTCCTGCCTGTCAACTCGCAGAGAAGACAGGCACTTTCCAGGATACCTTGCCACCATTCCAGTTTCTCCCCATTTTTAATCTCTCTGAGCATACTCATGCACATGACTTGAACATTTCTTTGAGAAGAAACCAAAACCTCAATTTCTCAGTTTTTGATAGACAACTTTTCTAAACCATGAGTCTGTTAGTTATACTGAAATCAAACATTACATTTAGGCTTCCTAAAAATATCAATCGCCCCAGCACAATGCCTCCTTTTGCTCCCACTTGCCCATCCTCCAAACACACATACACTTCAGACTGTCATTTAGACACTGGAGTGTATAATTTAAATGCCTTTTAATAGCATCTACTAAAAGGACATTTGCACATGACTCCTCACTTTACTTCAGAGCTATGAAGTATGATCCACACTGAGACTTTTACTGAATTTCAAGGCTAAATAGGAAGTTACACGGATGGCAAATACCAGCAATATAATTCAGTCAGGAATTTAAAATGCATCCGACTTGTCCGTAACACGACACCCTTTTCCATTTCAGCAAAAGTCCCTTTAGTTCATCTTGCAACCCAGTGCCTGGTACGAATGAGTTAAACAATAAACATCAGTTTGACGACTGTTAATACATCTTATTCTTAACATACAAGTTAGAAATCTATTGTAGGCCGGGCGCGGTGGCTCAAGCCTGTAATCCCAGCACTTTGGGAGGCCGAGACTGGCGGATCACGAGGTCAGGAGATCGAGACCATCCTGGCTAACACGGTGAAACCCCGTCTCTACTAAAAGATACAAAAATATAGCCGGGCGAGGTGGCGGGCGCCTGTAGTCCCAGCTACTCGGGAGGCTGAGGCAGGAGAATGGTGTAAACCCGGGAGGCGGAGCTTGAGTGAGCTGAGATCCGGCCACTGCACTCCAGCCTGGGCGACAGAGCGAGACTCCCTCTCAAAACAAAAAAAAGAAGAAAAAAAAAAAAAAAGAAATCTATTGTAATTTTGGCCATAATCTAAATCTGTTTGACCCTAACACAAATGCCATTTGAATCAATAGCAGATAACAGGCAGCTGCTTGCATTCAAAGTATACATCCCTCTGTCATTTGAACTGTTTTGAAGTTGGTCTCCTTTGGAAGACAAATGGTTAGCAGCTGCAAGTTCAATTACAAAGCACTTGGTAGGAAGTCAGAGAAAGAACCAGAGGGAATCCAAGTGCTATTTCATACATTAAGAATGGAATTCCTTTCCAACAAACATCTTTCATTTCCTTCGGGGAAACTAATCCGGACATGCCCTTTGAACTTGGTAAAAGGCAGGATTCTTTGGGAGAAAGAATCTAGTTTAAAGGCCAGGCAAAGCTGGAAGAGTAGGGGAGTCACTCCATTGCTCACATTTCCATTCTGTTCATTTTCTTAACGGAAGAATGTGGGGCATGGGAAAATCTAACAGGCAACCAGCCCAAAAAACTGGATTAATTAGATGTCTGATGCTGAATGTTACTTCCTTTCTTTGTCCCTCATTTTCTCCTTTGTGGAATAAAAGGAAAAAAATTAAATACAGAGGCAAAACTGAATGACCTCTAGACCAGCACTAATAGAACTTTCTGCAATGATAAAAGCATTCTAACCTATGCTGTCCAATATAGTAGCCACTAGCCACACATGGCCACTGAGCCCTTGAAATGTGGGTAGTGCAACTTAGGAACCGATTTTTCAACTTTTAATTACTTTAAATGTAGCAGTTTTGGGAAGTGAAGCTCCAGAAAGACCTCTGGCATTTTACACAGTCTTGAGAGGGCCATGTGGAAAGAGCATGCATATCACAGTAGGACAGACCTGGGTCTAAACTTAGCTCCACCACCTACTAATTGTGCAACCTTATGAAATTACTTAACTTCCCTGAGCTTCATTTTCCTTATTTGTAAAATAGAATACTATGACCTTTCTTGCAGAATTTTAGTGTGAATTCAAGATAATGAATGCAAAGAGACCAGGTGGGCCTTCATAAATGGTAGGTATTTTTCCAGTTACGATGTCCTCCAGGGATACAAGTTCCACGTCTTCTGGCTTCATCCTAGTCTCCTTCCTGCAGTAGGATCAATTCTTTTTTTTTTTTTTTTTTTTTTTGAGACAGAGTCTCGCTCTGTCGCCCAGGCTGGAGTGCAGTGGCCGGATCTCAGCTCATTGCAAGCTCCGCCTCCCGGGTTTACGCCATTTTCCTTTCTCAGCCTCCCGAGTAGCTGGGACTACAGGCGCCCGCCACCTTGCCCGGCTAGTTTTTAGTAGAGACGGGGTTTCACCGTGTTAGCCAGGATGGTCTCGATCTCCTGACCTCGTGATCCGCCCGTCTCGGCCTCCCAAAGTGCTGGGATTACAGGCTTCAGCCACCGCGCCCGGCCAGGATCAATTCTTATTGCCCCACAGATTAACAGAGGTGGTCCTACAGATGCACCCTTGTCTATCAAGAAAGCAACTTGTTCAGGAATTGTTCCCAGGTCCTCGGGTGGGAGCAAGCCTCCGGTAACCCAGTAACCCAAGTCCTCTGTGCCTCAGGAACCACTGATTTCCGCTCTCCATTTCCGCTCACTGTGTCCCCTCCAGCTCTCACCCTCCTTCAGGAATTTATAAACTCTTCGCAGGGATTGCATATCAAGCTGATTCTTTGTTCAACGTAACCAAAACACCTGTTGGTGGTTTCTGGTACTTTCCTCACCACCTCTCCCCTTGACTTCCCCTAATAAATATGTTACACCTTCCTTTTTAATTGGAAATGCTTTAGTACTTTTTTTTTTTTAAATTATTCAGTGATTTAGAACACAAGAAATAGAAATGCAGCAAGCTACCTTTATGGCTAACCTGGCATTTAGTACCAAAATAAAACAAGGCAAAAAAGACTTTTATAGAAGGAGTACTCCAGTAAATATTAAAGTGTTGCAATCTCTAAATTAACGTAATGTGTTAAGAGCTTAGCCAATGTTCCACTGGTTTTTGTTTGTTTGTTTTGTTCTTTTCTGAGACAGAGTCTCACTCTGTTACCCAGGCTGAAGTGCAGCGGCATGATCTCCGCTCACTGCAACCACCACCTCCCGAATTCGAGTGGTTCTCCTGTCTCAGCCCCCGAGTGGCTGGGACTACAGGCACACGCCACCATGCCTGACTATCTACTGCTCTTTCCTTTAGTGAATGGCACCTTTCCTTGGCTCCAATGACCAAGTTTTATCAGTGGACACAAATGAGTGCCTGATTAGCAGGATAAATTTTCTATTATTAATAATTATTGGAATGTTAAACAGCTCTCTTCTGCCTGTTTTCCCACCATCCTAAAGACTCCAAGAAAGAGGAGCTGAAATACAGGCTGGCATTTTGGTAGAATTTCTATCTGGATTTGAGTAAACCATTAAACAAAAGGTTTACAGTGAGCTTGGAATTCTTGCTAACTTCTGAGGCCTCCCCTCCCTGACATGAGGACATTCTTGAGGACTGTTTACTAAACGGTGGTATGAAAGCAGCAAAGGGGACAAATAATTCTGACTTTGAGTCGACTCTCAAATGGGGTGAGGGTCTGATATAATCTGTAAAACCTGGATATACAAATTATAATTCAATAAAGAAGGAAACAGAATTAACCTGGATTCAGACAAACCTATAAAACAATGATTAACTAATTTGTCTTCTCTCCACAACTCCCCAAATTTCTAAATTTAACCTGAATCTGGAACCCATGTGGATTATGCACTCAATTTCCACTTTGTCTGAAAAGTAAATGCATTTAAGAGCATTCGAGATTCTGAACCCTTCTGGTAACAGCTAAACTCAAAATAGGTCAATTCCAGAAAGGCATCCATTTCAAGGGGACTTTCGTCTGCGGTTATTTTGAAAACCACTGCTTTTAAAACTGACATTATGAAGCTTAAAAATAGGCCCTCCTACTAAGGATCAAGGACTAAAATACCCTTTCCTCCCTGTCCCAGCCCCAACCCCACAACTTTTCTTTATTCTCTTTTCCCTCAACCACCTAGGAGAGTGGTGATATACAGGGGTAACCTTTTCCAGAGTTTCAGATAATTACTTGAAAATAATATTTTTAAGGATATTGCGTAGTTACCAAAATTTAATGTTGGGTAAACTTGGAAAACTGTCAAACCAAGTAACTTTCCCAAATGAAAACATGTACTGTATGTAATATGTACCATAAGAAAATAAGAGTAAAAGCTCAACCACCTCCTTCCACTGCAGCAGTGTGAACTCTGGCAAATTCACACCTCTCTAGGTCTGGTTTCCTTATTTCTCAAATGATAGGCCCAGGTCTAGAGAAGCTCTTAGGTCCCATCCAGCCCTAATAAGTTCTGCTTCTATAAATCTGGGCAGCTGCTTCCTTTTTTCACAGCTCCTTGGAAAGAAAAGTCCCTGGCCCAGAAGGTCCTTGAGAAACCTCATTACACTTAGTAGTGTTCCCTGAGACACAAGAACTGCTACTGAGAGCAATGCAAGATGAGACAGCTATAAAATATCTAACACATTGAAACGAAAAAGTTGTTTTGCAGATGACACCAGTAAATCTACAAATGCATGTATATTCAAACAAAAAATGTTACTAGATAGAGTAAGTGGATTTAACAAAGCTGCCGGATATAACTAGTTCATACAAAACAAACCATAGTCGAGATGGAAAATACAAACTTAAAAATGTTCAATAACAACAGTATCAAAATGTTACATATTTGAAATATTAACTCAGGACGCAAGAGAATTATAGAGAAGAAACTCTAATACCCTAATATGAGAAAGAGGAACACATGAATAAGTGGAAAGATACCCCATGAAAATTGTTGAAGTTTTCCTTAACCCTACCAAATTAAAAAATATATATGACTCTCAAAACTACTTAAGAGTGGGTTAAAAAGTTTTAGTAGAGAAAAATATCAAAAAGACCAAGGTAAACCTGAAAATACAACAGATGGATAAATGTATCATGTTTAGTAAACTCCAGTAAGATACTAGAATTCACTGTGGAGAAAAACTAACTAAGACATACACCTCATACCGAGCATATTCCACACGGGAAAGAGTTAACCACCTAAGGGGAAGAAAAAGGCTATGAAGTCACATATTCCTGCTAGTCGTGGAGAGATGATAGATGTTAAACTGCTAATGAAAAGTATGCTATACATAATGCCCATTCAAAAAACACGCTTTTCAATATTTAAAAATGGTATTCTTCTTAATACATTACACACAATGGAACAATGTAGTAAGCACATCATTTACAAAACTTCAAAATACAAAGCATATAAAAACTCAGAAATACTTAAAAATGATCAAAAAAGAAGAAAAATTTGCACGTGACTTTTCAAAATGTTCAGCCTGGAACCACAAAACCACCTCAGCCTACCTCTCCAGCTTCATTTCCTTCAACCCGAACCGATGCACCCGTCACACTCAACTACTTGCTGGCTTCTCTACACATCCCAGGCTTTCCCACTTGTGTGAAGTTGCTCATCCCGCGCTCTCTTCCTGCCACGCCCCCCCCTTCCCGTGGAATCCTAGCCATCCTTCAAGACCCAGTTCAAATGTCATCTCCTCCATGAAGGCTCTCTTCATCTCCCGTCCTGGATGCGCACACTCCCTCCTCGGGCCAAGCTCCAACAGTGCTTGCTTTGTAGCTTTTCTGTGGCACTTTTCTTACTCTGTAGCCATTGTTTCCTCCTTCTTGTGTTCCGAAAATCTCCCCCTACACTCTCATATTAGATTTTAAGATCCTTGAAGGCTGAGATAATGTTATTCATCTTTGAGTTACCTACCTGCAGCTCCCAGAATAGTGATGTATGTTCAGTAAGCATTCAATAAATATGAGTTTAAACTGAATTGATGCAATTCAAAAATATAACAATTAAAGGGAAGCAAATTGACCTTTAAAGGGGCCCTTATACTGCCTATTAAACTATCAAAAACCACTAAACTGGAAAAAAAAAAAAAAAAGAGTCCTGAAGCTTGAGCAAACAGTTGAAATATACATTGTAAATTGGTTCAATCTCTTTTTGGAACATATTCTGTTAATATGTAACAACAGCGGTAGCATGGTCCATTGCTTCTGATCAGGTGGATGAATTCATCTAAAAGCAAAACAAAACAAATGGACTCAAAAACATTTACAAGCCTATCATTAGATAATAAAAATCTGGAGGCCACCTAATAATCAACAAAGTGTCATTTGCTTAGCCAGATCCTATCAGACTCTACTCTTCAGCCAATAAAAATGACAAGAATGAGGATTATGTCCACATGTAAAAATTGGGAAAAAATCAACTGATCTCAGCTATCCAAAAACGTATATAATGGAATAAACAAAGTTAAACTGGAGAATGTAATGTCTACAGGTTTTTTCTTTAGAAAGTATTCATACATTCAAAAATTTTAAAGCATTGTCCTTAAGCAGGCAACTCTTCAAAGGGAGGGGTTCAAGGTCTTTCTACCTTGTCCATTTTTTCTTCAACCTCCAGGTAACCTCTTCTTAACCTGACTCCCTTCCTGACATCAGAGCAGGATGCCCCTGAGAGTTACACAGCGAAATCAGAGTCAGGATCAGCACTTTTAGCATTTGGCTCTTGATGGGATTCAGAAAACACCTGCTATTTCAAAACAAAACACTATTCATCTTGGGAGGAGAAGAAGAAAACTTAGCAAACAGGTATGTGAGCCTCTAAACAGCTCTCTTGGGCTTCTGAGCAACAAGGGCACAGGACACGAAGTAAAAACACAATCAAGTTGCAGTAAGAGACCAGGATGATTTTTCCAAATTGGCAGTTTCTGGAAGTGAACAACAGAAACAAAACTGGGACCCTACGCTTTCTTCTCAGGTTTACCTCATTTTGTCCCTAGTCTCTGTGTTCTCTGGATTTGTTTTCTTGATGTGTCAGAAAGATTCACCACTGCTTGATTCATACTTCAGGGTGATGTGGTGGCATATCCACATAGAGAAATGCTAGCAAAAATGTTCCAAAGAGGGAGTTAAGAAAAAAAGAAAAAGTGGTTGGGCACAGTGGCTTACACCTCTAAACCCAGCACTTTAGGAAGTCGAGGCAGGTGGATCGCTTAAGCCAAGGAGTTTGAGACCAGCCTAGACAACATAGTGAGAACCCCTCTAGGAAAAAAAAAAAAAAAAGGGAAAAGAAAAGCTAGCAGAAAAGGTTTTTTTGCTAATTTGTTTAAATGTATTTTGGTGTTCTCAAATCTACCAATAATGATATATCGCATCAGCAATGCTGGACACCTAGGGGTTTAAACAAGTATGTTTCCTAATAAGAAGAAAGATTCATAAAGTAGATTTAGTGAATAAAAAGTTATATAGTAATTTATAATAAAGTACTTATGCAAGAAGCCCAAACCTCAGCATCATGCTCAAACCTGCACATTTACCCCCGAATCTAAAATTAAATACAAAAAGAGCTGGGCGATAGCCGGGCATGGTGGCTCACGCCTGTAATCCCAGCACTTTGGGAGGCTGAGGCAGGCAGATCACAAGGTCAAGAGTTTGAGACCAGCCTGGCCAACATGGTGAAACTCATCTCCACTAAAAATACAAAAATTAGCCAGGCATGGTGGCACATGCCTGTAGTCCTAGCTACTCAGGAGTCTGAGGCAGCAGGATTGCTTGAACCTGGGAGGTGGAGGCTGCAGTGACATGAGATCATGCCACCGCACTCCAGCCTGGGCGAGAGTGAAAAAAAATAGCTGGGCATATTGGCATGTGCCTATAGTCCCAGCTACTGGGGAGCGGGGGCTCTGGGGGAGGGACCGCTTGAGCCCAAAAGGTGAGGCTGCAGCAAGCCGTGATTGCACCATTGAACTGCAGCCTGGGCAACAGAGCAAGTGAGATCTTAACTCAAAAAAAAAAAAAAAAAAA
>NW_012100320.1:4794520-4795742 GCF_000951045.1 Mandrillus leucophaeus | reverse complement strand
AAAAAAAAAAAAAAAACCATGTCAGCAAGACCAGACAGATGTAAGAAGGTTAAGAAGCAGTATGCTGGGGGCACAGTGAGGAGAGTAAAGAAAGTGGTAAGTGGACCACAGCAGGTGAACCGAAAAACAGGAAAATCAAGCTGGATAGGCAAGACAGGGCCAACAGCTACAGGAGTCCCCACTTAAATGTAGTTTTGCTTTGACAATTCCAGTTACCCACAGTAAGTACAGTAACCACATTCATGTAACTTTTATTACAATATATTTTTTTATTAGTTATTATTGTTAATCTCTTACTATGCCTAATTTACAAATTAAACTTTATCATAGGCACATACTGCATAGGAAAAAACATAGTATATGCAGGGTTTGGTACTATTGATATCTGTGGTTTCAGGCATTCACTAGGGGTCTTGGAATGTATGCCACTAAGATAATGGAGGACTACTGTACTCTACTACAGTATCCTCTTCCTTTCTTTCAAAGGTGCATAAATAAGTGAAATTGGAATTCTGTGAGTGTTTACATTCAAATAAGAGTCCCATATATTTCCTTGCCATGGGTTAAATCATCTTTAAGAATTTCTTTGCTATTTCTGTATCTGCTGTAATAGCAGCAGAGATGTTCTTCCCAAAGACACAGGCTTAAGCAGGCCTTTTTCACATGAAGCTGTTCTGAAAGACAGCACCAGTATTAGTTACTGCGTCAACTATCCAATAAAAGCATCCAACTTCAAAACTACAAAATCAGTGTGAAACCACTTCAAAAGCTCCTAGTTATCAGGCCAGACACAGTGGCTCATGCCTGTAAACCCAGGACTTTTTGGAGGCCAAGGAGGAAGGACTGCATGATGCAAGGAGTTTAAGCCCAGCCTGGGCAATACAGTGAGACCTTGTCTCTACAAAAAATGAGCCAGGCGAAGTGGCGAGCGCCTGTAGTCCCAGCTACTCAGGAGGCTGAGGCAGGAGAATGGCGTAAACCTGGGAGGTGGAGCTTGCAGTGAGCTGAAATCCGGCCACTGCACTCCAGTCTGGGAGACAGCGAGATTCCGTCTCAAAAAAAAAAAAAAAAAAAAAAAAAAGTTCCTAGTTATCATGGTGCACATCTCAGAAAGAGTCATAAGAGACAAAAAAAAAAAGTACATCAATCTGTCTCAACCTTTCATCCTCCAGGGCCTTCACACTCTAACAGATGTGTGTTCCTTACAAACCTGGCAGAATTG
>NW_012100320.1:4789076-4792764 GCF_000951045.1 Mandrillus leucophaeus | reverse complement strand
AGGTGGGGGGGGGCGGGGGGAGATTGCATTTAACGTGATGTTTGTCATACAATGTAGACAAGCAGCACAAAGGGATCTAGGGATGAGAGAGTGAATATTAGTTGACATTAAAGTACATAAGACTTGGAATGAGTTTTGCTTTTGGGGTACTTTTTAAATTTATTATAAATTTTTTCAAACATACAGAAAAACTGAAGAATAAAAGTGAAACTCAAATTAACTAAACAAAACAACTGAACATTCCGTTCCATTTGCTTTATCCACTGTTTGTGTATGTTTGGGTTTTTTCCTGAACCTCAGAGTAAGTTTTGTGCATTATGTATGAATATGAATTCTCCTACATAATATCTGTACCATCATTACGTTAAAAAAAATTAGCAATACAGCCAGGCACAGTGGCTCACGCCTGTAATCCCAGCACTTTGGGAGGCCGAGGCAGGCAGATCACTTGAGGTCAGGAGTTTGAGACCAGCCTGGCCAACATGGCGAAACACCGTCTCTACTAAAAATACAAAAATTAGCTGGACATGGTAGCATGTGCCTGTAATCCCAGCCACTCGGAAGCCAAGGCACGAGAATCACTTGACTCCAGGAGAAGGAGGCTGCAGTGAGTCGAGATCGCACCACTGCACTCCAGCCTGGATGACAGAGACTCTGTCTCAAAAAAAAAAAAAAAAATTAGCAATACTTTACTAACATTTCCCCAACTGTCTCAACAATGCATTTTATAACTGTTTTTTGATCCAGTATAGAATTGGGGTTCAGGCAGTATATTTGTTTTTGTTTTGTTTTTGAGACAGGGTCTCACTCTGTCACCCAGACTGGTGTGCAGTGGTGCAATCATAGCTAACTGCAGCTTGGACCTCCCAAGCTCAAGTGATCCTACCGCCCCAGCCTCACAAAAGGCTGAGATTACAGGCGTGAGCCACCGTGCCCAACCCATTCAGTACATTTGATCTGCATGTCTCCTTAGTCTCCTATCCTAGAACAGCACCACTCTCCCTTTTTTCCCTTGATATCACCTTTTCTTTTGAGACAGGGCCCCACTCTCTCCCCAGGCTAGAGTGCAGTGGCATGATTACCGCTCACTACAATCTTGCCACCTGGGCTCAATCAATCCTCCCGCCTCAGTCTCCCAAACAGCTGGGACTATACGCACGCACCACATCTGGTTAATTTTTGTAGTTTTGTAGAGACACGGTCTCACCATGTTGTCCAGGCTGGTCTCTAGCTCTTGGGCTCAAGCAATCCTCCTGACTTGGCAGGCCTCCCCAAGTGCTGGGATTACAGGTGTGTGCCACCATGGCCACCCTTATACTGACTTATTTTTCTTTTTTCTTTTAGATGGAGTCTTACTGTCTCCCAGGCTGGAATGCAATGGCATGCTCTTGGCTCACTGCAATTCTCCCACCTCAGCCTCCCGAGTAGCTGGGATTACAGGCACATGCCACCACACCTGACTAATTTTTGTATTTTTAGTAGAGATTGGGTTTCACTATGTTGGCCAGGCTGGTCTCGAACTCCTGAGCTTGTGATCTGCCCGCCTCAGCCTCCCAAAGTGCTGGATTACAGGCGTGAGCCACCGTACCTGGCCTGTACTGACTTTTTAAGAGACTAGGTCAGTTGTCTTAGAGAATGTTCCACATCCTAGGTTTGTCTGATTTGTTTCCTCTTGGTGTCATTAACTCATTCCTCTATTCCTGTATTTGCTATAAACAGGAAGTTAGATCCCAAGGCCTGATTAGATGTAGGTTTGGGCTAGATTTGAAGGACAAGCAGCATATGAAATATCTAAATAAACATGATTTATCAACATTTACAATTTGCTATTAATAACAGAAGGAACCATTCAGACTTCTAAGGAGGAAATCAAACGCTGGCATCTTTAACACATCCCATTTGCATAGCATTCCAGTGATCGTAAAGTGCTTTTTTTTTTTCTTTTTCCACTCTTGCCTCCCCATAAAGTGCTTCTGTATATGTTATTTTGGATGATGCCCTCCCACCCTACTTCCCTCATGGGTTTCTTATTATCAGCCTTACTCTACTAATGAGGAAAACTAGGCTCAGTGAGGTTAAGTGATATGACCGAGGTCACATCATTAAGAAGTGTTACAGGACGGGCATGGTGGCTCATGCCTGTAATCCCAACACTTTGGGAGGCCAAGGTGGGTAGATTACCTGAGGTCAGGAGTTCGAGACCAGCCTGGCCAACATGGTGAAACCTTGTCTCTACTAAAAATACAAAAATTAGCTGGCAGTGGTGGTGTGCGGCTGTAATCATAGCTACTTGGAAGGCTGAGGCAGGAGAATCACTTGAACCCCAGGACACATAGGTTGCAGTGAGCCAAGATCACGCCATTGCGCTCCAGTTTGAGCAACAGGAGTGAAACTCTGTCTCAAAAAAAAAAAAAAGTATTATAACTAAGTGAGGAGTGATGTAACTGTGCATGGCATGGAGTTGCTCAGAAAAGACTATACACATGGGAGATAAGCTTTATGTAAGATCTTGAAAGATGGGTACCATTCTGGGCAGACATGGTGTCTCACGCCTGTAATCCCAGCACTTTGGGGGGCTGAGGCAGGCGTATTACCTGAGGTCAGGAGTTTGAGACCAGCCTGGCCAACACAGTGAAATCCTGCCTCTACTAAAAATACAAAAATTAGCTGGGCATGGTGGTGTGTGCCTGTAATCATAGCTACTTGGGAGGCTGAGGCAGGAGAATGCAGGAGGCGGAAGTGGCAGTGAGCCAAGATTGCGCCATTGCACTCCAGCCTGGATGACAAGAGTGAAACTCCATCTCAAAAACAAACAAAAAAAAGGGCCAGGCACAGTGACTCACACCTGTAATCCCAGTACTTTGGGAGGCCAAGGCGGGCGGATCACGAGATCGAAGACATCCTTCTTAAATTTTGTACTAAAAATACAAAAATTAGCCAGGTGTGGTGGTACACACCTGTAGTCCAGCTACTTGGGAGGCTGAGGCAGGAGAACTGCTTGAACCTGGGAGGCAGAAGTTGCAGTGAGGCGAGATCGTGCCACTGCACTCCAGCCTGGTGACAGAGTGAGACTCATCTCCAAAAAAAAAAAAAAAAAAGGATAGGTACCATTTATTTTATTCCAGGCACCACAGCAGACAGTGGAGAAGTATCAGACAATCACAGTCCCTGTTTTCACAGAAGCTAAAGCATAATGGCAAATATAAAACAAAAATAAAATCATGCAAGAGGGCCAAGCCCGGCTCACGCCTGTAATCCCAGCACTTTGGGAGGCCAAGGCAGGTGGATCACCTGAGGTCAGGGATTCGAGACCAGGTTGGGCAACATGGTGAGACTCTGTCTCTACTAAAAATACAAAAATTAGCTAGGCGTGGTGGTGTGTGCCTGTAATCCCAGCTACTCGGGAGGCTGAGGCAGGAGAATTGCTTGAGCCCAGGAGGCAGAGGTTGCAGTGAGTCAAGATCATGTGACTGCACACTCCAGTCTGGGTGACAGAGTGAGACTCCGTCTCAAAAAAGAAAATCATGCAAGAAAGTGGAGGAGGGCATTCCAGACAAAAAAAAAAAAAAAAAACCATGTCAGCAAGACCAGACAGATGTAAGAAGGTTAAGAAGCAGTATGCTGGGGGCACAGTGAGGAGAGTAAAGAAAGTGGTAAGTGGACCACAGCAGGTGAACCGAAAAACAGG
>NW_012100320.1:4780072-4787791 GCF_000951045.1 Mandrillus leucophaeus | reverse complement strand
AAAAAAAAAAAGTACATCAATCTGTCTCAACCTTTCATCCTCCAGGGCCTTCACACTCTAACAGATGTGTGTTCCTTACAAACCTGGCAGAATTGCTGATGCTATGAACTACACCCTGAATGCAATAAGTCTGTCTGAGTGTTTCAGGGTTACATAGAAACAGTTCAAAATCCAAAATCATGAACACTACTAAGGCCAAGCAGTGAACCCTCCTAAGGTTATTCGGCAGCTTATAGCCTTCAAAGAAATTTTATACATCTTCAAAGTATTCCTCTGGGGTAGGATCTAGTCAGCCATTTAATCAACAGATATCTACTGAGTATTTTCCATGTGCCAGAATCTGTTCTACACACTGAGCAATGAACAAGGCAAAGTCCCAACCATCATGAAGCTTACACTTGGAGTGGCAGAAGAAGATAAATACTTATACATGATGCACCCTCAGTTACTAGTCTGTGCTACAAAGAAAAATAAGGCAAAATCAAGCAGCAGAAAATGACAAGGTGTTCTGTATCAGAGTGATCAAAGATGGTCTCTGTGAAGAGACATTTCAACAGAGGGGTGAAGAAAGTGAGGAAACAAGTCATACAGTATTTGAGAGATAAGCTTTCCAGGCAGCAGGAATGGCAAATGCAAAGATTCTAAGATAAGAATGTGCCCAACCTACAACCCAAGAGCACAGAGGACAGTGTGGCAAGAGTGCATGAGTGAAGAGGACACTGGAAGAAAACTAAGGACCTGATCAGGTAGGGCCTCATAGGCCACCATGGTAAAGATATTGTCACAATTATCACATCCCCTCTACAGTTAAGGAAACCAAGAGTCAGAAAGTCGAAAGGACTTGCCCAAGGTCAAAGAAAAAGTGAGATCTCGAGAGGTACCCTGCCTCACTACTGCAACTGGATTAACGGTATTGTTTTAAAGAGATTAATGGCCGGGCGCAGTGGCTCACGCCTGTAATCCCAGCACTTTGGGAGGCCAAGGAGGGCAGATCACAAGGTCAGGAGTTGGAGACCAGACTGACCAACATGGTGAAACCCTGTCTCTACTAAAAACACAAAAATTAGCTGGATGTGGTGGCAGGCACCCATAATCCCAGCTACTTGGGAGGCTAAGGCAGGAGAATTGCTTGAACCTTGTGGGCAGGGGTTGCAGTGAGCCAGGACTATGATGCTGCACTCCAGCCTGGGCAACAGAGTGAGACTCTGTTTCAAAAAAAAAAAAAAAGAGAGAGAGAGATTAATAATACGTCTTATCCTGGAAGGAGCAGCAATGTACCGTAAGACCCAGCAATTCCACTTCTGAGTACATTCCACAGGAAACTCACAACATCCAAAGGAAACAAGGATGTGCAAGGATGGTCATGGTCATGGTCATGGTCATGACTGTTTGAGGCAGCAAGGGGCTGGAAAACAACAAAGATGTCTAATTCTAGAGAAATAAATAAGTAAAATGTGGCAGATGCACATGACTGCTCTACGACCAAGAGAAATAATGAACTAGACACATATCATATAGCATCATGAATAGAGCACAAAACAAAATTGGAAGAAAAAAAAAAAGAAACTAAGGCTGAGCACAGTGGCTCACACCTGTAATCCTAACACTTTGGGAGGCCGAGGCAGGCAGATTACCTGAGGTCAGGAGTTCGAGACCAGCCTGACCAACATAGTGAAACCCGTCTCTACTAAAAATACAAAATTAGCCAGGCGTGGTGGTACATGCCTGTAATCCCAGCTACTCAGGAGGCTAAGACAGGAAAATTGCTTGAACATGGGAGGCGGAGGTCGCATTGAGCCGAGATGGTGCCATTGCACTCCAGCCTGGGCAACAAGAGCAAAACTCCGTCACAGAAAAAAAAAGAAAAGAAAAGGAAAAAAAACAAAGAAGAAACTGATACAAAATTTAGTGATGCTCACTGCTTCTGTTCAAATACTCCTGGTTCACCAGCACAGTGGCTCATACCTATAATTCCAGCACTTTGGGCGGATGAGGTAGGCAGATCGCTTGAGCCCAAGAGTCCAAGACCAGCCTGAGCGACATGGTGAAACCCCATCTCCACAAAAAAATCAAAACTTAGCAGGGCGTGGTGGCATGCACCATTACACTCCAGCCTGGGCAGTGGGAGTAAAACTCTTTTTCAAAACAAAAAAAAAAACACACACAAACACTCCTGGTTCTCCCCCTTCCAAGGTCACTGCCCTCCTTGAAGGTCAACACGGCCACATGATTTGCTCTGGTCAAAGAAATGGCAGCAAAAATGACAAAGCTCACTTCTGGGCAAAACTTTAAGAGCCTGAATGTGGTTCTTCACAAGATTCCCTCCTCATGTAGGTATATTTCAGAGACGATGCCTCAATCAGCCTGGATCCCTAAAGGACTCCAATCTACAGAGCCTCCCACTGACCAGAAAGTGTGTTAAATTACTGAGATTTTGTGGTTGTTACCTCAACCTAACCTACTCTATCCTGTCTATGAAATGCAGATTTCTGGCACAATAGCATTTAGAATCCTAAGCAGATGCATACGAAATCATCCTTCTACTTCCCAAGGGTATACACATAATCAAACTAACAGGTGGAATTATAAAACCATATAAACACCTTAGAATGGTTGAGTGGGTGACTAAAACAAAAGGAAATGGAGAGAAAAGGAATGAGCATAAAGGGGAAAAGAAAAGGAAAAGACGTAAAAAGTTTGATTAAACCCATTGTGCAAATATTAGAAATTTCATTCACTCATTGATTCAACAAACATCTATGGACCTATTATGTGCCAGGAACTATTTTGGGTGTACTTACAGAGCGGTGAGTCAAAAAAAGGCAGTGCTGTGCTTAAAGTTTATAGTGTACAGGAGAGACAAATGTTAAGAACACCCCAGTAAAAAATTACAATGATCAAGTCTTATTAAAAGCTCAGGTGAGTGCCAGGCACAGCAGTGGCCACCTGTAGTCCCAGCTACTCAAGAGGCTGAGGTGGGAGCATCACTGGAGTCCAGGAGTTCAAGAACCAGTCTGGGCAACATAGTGAGACCCCCCGTATCAAAAAAAAAAAAAAAAAAAAAAAGCTCAGGTGACATGACAAAGAGGGACCACTTAGGCAAATAGGTGAAGACTGCTTCCTGCCTACCTAGGGAAGGAGGGGTGATTCATTCCAGGCAAAGGGAACAGCATGTACAGAGGCCTGCAGTGAGTATGGACCACCCTATAGAGGAAGTGAAAGAGGACTAGAGTGGTGGAAGAAAGGAGTGGCAGGAAATGTGGTCAAAGAGACTGGTAGGAGGGGGCAGTGGGAACAACAGGCAGATCACTTAGTCTCATAGTGTAATATAAGGAGTTTAGATTTTGTATAACTGCAATAGAACCAGAAAAACATTTTAAACAGAGGAATAATATTATTTTATTCTAACACTTAAGACCCTAGTAATATGCTCACATGTTTTTGCAAAATATGCAAAAGAAAGCTATTTTTGCATGATTTTTCTTTGAGGACCCCTACAACTTCAGGTCCCATATTACCCAACTCCATCTCTGAGTTGGGTAAGGGCTATGTTAGAGGTAAGCAAAAGATGCCAAGTGAAAAGCAACCTTGCCAATTTGGTACCAAGAGTTATTTACTGTCAAAATGGATTTTCTTCTTCTTTAGTTCACGTTGTCTGATAACATTCAAAATTGTGCCCTGGTCTAATCACAGAAATCATGAAAGCAACGGAATTCTTTCTGCTGGTAGCCCAAGATAGGGGACATTTTGCTTGAGAAACACTGTCAGAAGTGAAAGATGAAGATGTGTAAAGCTTTCCCTCTCATTCGTGCTACGAAATATAGGGAAACAGTCCCTGTTTATCTGGGGCAGTCTACACAAAGATGCCTCCTATTGTAACACAGCAATGAGTCAGAGGTAGATGCAGATGGTACAAAAAACTAAACTAGGGAGAGGTGATTGTCCAGAAGCAAAGGTATCTTAACACACAATCCACCACCATGAATGAAAATCACCTTCCAGTTTCCTTCAGTCCAACACTTAGGCAGTAACAAAGGCACCAGCAGCCAACAGCTTTGGAAGGTTTACTATGTACTACCTCATTTAATCTTCACAGCTATGCTAAGTAGATTCTATTAGCCCCATTTTTGCAGATGAAAAAACTAAACCTAAGCCTTAGACTAAAAGACTTGAAGTAGGTCACAAAACCACAACAGAGGCCAGGCTGTAATCCCAAAACTTTGGGAGGCTGAGGTGGGAGGATCACCAGGTTAGGAGTTTGAGACCAGCCTGAGCAACATGGTAAAATCCTGTCTCTATTAAAATACAAAAATTAGCAGGGTAGGGTGGCGCGTGCCTGCAGTCCCAGTTACTCAGGAGGCTGAAACAGGAGAATTGCTTGAACCCAGGAGGTGGAGGTTGCGGTGAGCCAAGATCGCACCACTGCACTCTGGCCTGGGTAACAGAGAGAGACTCTGTCAAAAAAAAAAAACAAACAAACAAAAACCCACAACAGAGCTAGGCTTCAAACTTAGCCTGACTCCAGAGCCCCTATCTTTTAACCACTGTTTAGACCCTCCCAGTCCCATCCAAATTTTTCTGCCACCAAATCTGGGGTAGTTTCTTCTCATCCTGCTTTTACTGTTTTAATGAAATCCCTCTTCCTTGAGAGAATACAGTTGTGGTGTCACAGTTACAACAGAATAACAGGTACTTCTACTCAGTATCCACTTCCAATCAAATAGGAAAGGATAATCAGGCCACAACATTCAGCCAGAATCCACTGTGGTCAAAACTTGTCCTAACAACAGTCAGGACTTTCAGTCTATTTTAAGAGGGTGAAACACTGTACACTAAAACTGAACAAATGGGCCGGGCACGGTGGCTCACGCCTATAATCCAGCACTTTCGGAGGCCGAGGCAGGCAGATCACCTGAGGCTGGGAGTTTGCCACCAGCCTGAATGACCTGGAGAAACCCAGTCTCTACTAAAAATACAAAATGAGCCGGGCGTGGTGGCTACTCAGGAGGCTGAGGCAGGATAATCGCTTGAACCTGGAAGGCGAAGGTTGCAGTGAGCTGAGATCGCACCACTGCACTCCAGCCTGGGCAACAAGAGTGAAACTCCGACTCAAAAAAAAAAAAAAAAATGTTTGCAATGCAATAATGCAATCCAACTACCTATACAAGTCAGTATCATGCAAAATAGACCCCACAGGATTGACAGGGGACTAAAGAAGAGAGTCGGCTGGGAGCAGGTCTGAAGAACACAGTTGAACACACACCATGGGTCCACCATCGACCTTGTGATCATTACAGGGATGGAACAAGTCATCAAGCCAACAGGACCCCAGGTTATTAAAATCTAGAGAAAGCTGGCTGGGCAGAGTGGCTCATGCCTGTAATCCCGCACTTTGGGAGGATCGCTAGAGCCCAGGAGTTCAAGAACAGCCTAAGCAATATAGCAAGACCCTATCTGTATAAAATTTTAAAAAATAAAATTTTCTAAAAATCTAGAGAAAGGAAGGGAGGTTACAGAAATCACCAAAGAGCAGAAGGTCCAAGCCTACCCTGATTTCATCAGTTAGCTTCCTAAAGCCTGCAGTGTGCAGGTAAAAAAGAGATTAAGAACCTAATCTTTACTGAAGGTTGGGCAAACAACAACTAAAAAAAGGCAAATAATAATAATAATAACCTAATCTTTTCTGGCTATTTCTCTAGCTAGCCAAGCAGCTTTCCCTCACATAGTCTTGTACCTTACCTAGAACCCAAGAGAGTTGTAGGAACTCAGAAATCCCCAGGAAACAGCCTCAAGATTATTTCATGAAATAAAGTGCTCGTTTGTGTGCAACGCTGGAAGCTGCAGAGATGGAGCACCTAGCATGTGGTTTCTAGGTCATGGTGTTCATGCCTCAGGTCAGGAGTTTAGGGGCTCCTAGTCAAGTACGGAAAGCTAGGAAATCATTAGTGAGAAAATGGTTTGTTCAATGAATGAATGAATGAATGAATGAAGAGTCGGATGAAAAAGAAAGCCGCTTTCTTGAGCAATTTCCCAGGAAAGCCAAGAACCGGGAACCTCCAAAGTCGGCAAGGAAAAGCCACGAAGTCCACACGGACTTCCAGCACGCCCCCGCTGGCCAGGCAGTTGACCTGCAACAAGGCACTCAGACCCCACAGGTGTCAGGCATGAAGGTGAGGATGATGCTCCACACTTAATACCCTGAGCCGGTCTCAAAAGCACGGATGCGATCTTAATTCTTTCCAAAACAGCCTCCTCTCCCCATTACAGGCCAGACTCCCAGAGGATCACATTTAGAACAGAGCTAGGGGGAGGCAGGGGAGACGTGCTAGCTTTTATTTTCTTGGGAGAAGACTGCACAGTGGCCAGGAACCACTGAAACGGTCGGGAAAAGGGGTGCAGAGGGGAATCGAGACCCGCGGGATCCGCTAACTGGTCTGAGTCAGAAGCACAATCAGTGCTTAGTCACCGATACCTCGGCGGCCGGGAGTTCCTCGCCCCCTGCCAGTCCCAGACGTACGTGACAAACCAGAGCGGAGCCTGGCGCGCGCTCCTGCTCCCCGGCCCGGGCCTCCCCAGCCGGGCCCCGAGGTTCACCGCCCGCCCCATACTTACTCCGCAGAGCTGGTCCCGTTAACCGCGGAGCCGTCGGGGGCCGGGTTCAGCTGGATGGGCGTCGGCTTCTTCTTGGGCATTTTGGACCTGGGAAAGGCGCTTCCAACTCCGGGGGGAGGGCAGCACCTCTCGCTTCCTCCCACTGCGCTGCCCCGCGCCCGCTGCGCAGGACCAGGTCCGGGCCGCTAACCCCGGAGCTGCCCTCAGAGGGTGCGCCCCGCGCGGTCCCGTCAGCGCCGAGGGGCCGGTAGCGGTCTCAGTGGACCCCCGCCCCACCCGCCCGGGACTCGGCTCCGCGCGCAGAGAGCCGAAGGGCTGCCCTGCAGGAGCGGAGCGGGCTGAATGTGCGATTCGGCAGCCCGGGATTCCCTCCCGCTCTCCCAACCAACCAGTCCCTCCGGCTCGGGCGGCCCAGCCGCGCGTGCACCAGAGCCCAGCTCCAGCTCCTGCGGGAGAAAGTGCCGCCGCCGCCGCCGTGCTCCTAGCAGCTTGGCGAAGCGGCCCTGGGAGGGACTGGAGGCCGGGGGAGGGGCGGGGAAGGGGAAGCCTCGCCCCCCACCCGGGATGCGGCGCTTTCCACACTCCCACTCGGCTCCGCCCCTATTGCCTCGCAGACAACCAATGGGGGCAAGCCTCGGCGGCAGATGACGCGGAAATACGTCACGGGAGCGCGGCGCGCTGCCCTGGGGGCGGGGTCCGTTGCGGGCTCCACGGCGCCCTCTATCGCCCCAAGGCTCGCAGGTGGACCCAGCAGGGAAGAGGTCTATGTCGCTGCGTGGTGAGCTCCTCCAGGCCAGGTGCTGCGCGGCCTCCACCTCTGCGGTAACTGGCCTGCCCCCGACCCCTGTCCCCAAGCCGAGTCGTGTTGATGGAAATGAAATAACAAAATAAATAAGGCAAAGGAACCCTTCCTGTGTTCAGAGGAGAGGCAGCGTGGGGGATAGGAAACTTGTCGAGAGACTCCTTTGAGCCCAACAAACTGTCACATATATATTTTGTTTGTTTGTTTGTTTAATAGTAATACTACTGAGAAGGGTGCAAGGAAGTGGATACTTAGTGCTGATGAGATTGTATATTGTTGCAACAGTTTTTGAGAGCAGGTTGATT
>NW_012100320.1:4775957-4780022 GCF_000951045.1 Mandrillus leucophaeus | reverse complement strand
CTTGGGGAAATTTTTTTTTTTTTTTTTTAAGACGGAGTATCCCTCAGTCGCCCAGGCTGGCATGTAGTGGCGCGATCTCGGCTCACTACAACCTCCGTCTCCCAGGTTCAAGCGATTCTCCTGCCTCAGCCTCCAGAGTAGCTGGGATTACAGGCACCTGCCGTCATGCCCGGCTACTTTTTGTATTTTTGTAGAGACGGGTTTTCACCATATTGGCATATTTTTTAAAGCTTTAAAAACACTGTTTCGGGCCAGGAGCAGTGGCTTACGCCTGTAGTCTCAATTTTGGGAGGCCCAGGCAAGAGGATCACTTGAGCCCAGGAGTTCGAGACCAGCCTGGGCAACATAGTGAGACTCTCATCTCTATTAGCTGGGCATGGTTGTGTGCAGCTGTAGTCCAAGCTACTGAGGAGGCTGAGGCTGGAGGATCACTTGAGCCCGGGAGTTTGAGGCTGCAGTGAGCTATGATCGCACCACTGCACACCAGCCGGGGCTACAGAGCAAGACTTCCTATGAAAAACTTTCATCCAGGTCGGGCGCAGTGGCTCGCGCCTGTAATTCCAGAACTTTGGGAGGCCGAGGCGGGTGGATCCACGAAGTCAGGAGTTCAAGACCAGCCTGACCAAAATGGTGAAACCCCGTCTCTACTAAAATACAAAAAAGTAGCTGGGCGTGGTGGTGGGCGCCTGTAATCCCAACTACTTGGGAGGCTGAGGCAGACAATTGCTTGAACCTGGGAGGCGGAGGTTGCAGTGATCCAAGATCGCACCACTGCACTCCAGCGTGGGCGACAGAGTGAGGCTCTGTCTCAAAAAAAAAAAAACACAAACAAAACAAAACAAAAAACTTTAATCCAAAAATTCCTGTTCTGTGAATTACTAAAGAAATAAAATGTGAATAAAGAACTTCATAAAATAAGAGGTACAATACCCATTCCGAAGTGCACATTCAGTGTTCCTCTTCCCCTTTTCCATCCTAAAATATTCAGGGCCAAAGACATTAGGTGTACAGAACAAAGGAACATCTACACCAGGTTGTCCACAGCCAAGTGTCAGTGACCTACCAGGTAAGGAAGCTGAGGAACCTGAGAAGGTAAAGAGGGCTTGAACGCCTGGGAGGCAGCCCTACACAGAGTCTTAGCCCTAGAGCCCAAGACCAGAGAACAAGGCATCCAAGTGGGAAAGGCCTAGAAGCTTAGATGGGAGGTTAGTTGCATTCAGGATGATTGATTAAGTCACTAAATGTATTAAACGTGACAGAGCCAGCTTTCTCACTGTGGTAGACTGAAGTTAGAAGTATGGGAAGGGAGAATACCCTATGCTATTGTATTGGAATTGGAGGTATCAGTGTGAACTCATAGTTGGTTTTGTTTTGTTTTTTGGGTTTTTGGTTGTTTTTTTTTTAAGTGGAGTTTCGCTCTTTTTGCCCAGGCTGGAGTGCAATGGCATGACCTCGGCTCATTGCAACCTCCGCATCCCGAGTTCAAGTGATTCTCCTACCTCAGCCTCCCAAGTAGCTGGGATTACAGGCATGCACCACCACGCCCAGCTAATTTTGTATTTTTAGTAGAGACGGGGTTTCACCATGTTGGCCAGGCTGGTTTCAAAACTCCTGACCTCAGGTGATCCGCCCACCTTGGCCTCCCAAAATGCTGGGTTTACAGGCATGAGCCACTGCACCCGGCCTGAACTCATAGTTTTTTTTAAAATAAATTATACTGGGATGGATGATGCAGTGGTCGCTACCACCTGTAATCCCAGCACTTTGTGAGGCGGAAGCTGGAAGATCACTTGAGGTGATCTTCTAAATTACAAAAATCAGCCGGGAATGGTGGTGGGCACCTGTAATCCCAGCTACTCAGGAGGCTGAGGCAGGATAATTGCCTGAACCAGGGAGGCGGAGGTTGCAGTGAGCTGAGATCATACCACTGCACTCTAGCCTGGGCAACAGAGCGAGCAAGACTCTGTCTCAGAAATAAATAAAATAAATAAAAATAAATTTCATTGTGTGTATTTGCGATTTATAACATGATGTTATGGGCTATATATAGATAGTAAAATGGTTACTATAGTGAAATGAATTAACATATCTGTACTGTCACATAAAGGCTTGTGTAAAGTATGACAAGAGCAGCTAAAATCTACTTATTTAACAAAAAACTCAGATACAATACAACGTTATGAACTATGGTCTTCATGTTGTGCATTAGACCTCTAGACTTCTTCATCCTACGTATCTGCTGGTTTGTATTCTTTGACCTACATCTCCCCATTTCTTTTTCCCATAGTTTTTAATATAGAGGCATAGATGTAAATGTATGCATGTGTGTATAGAAGTGATTGTATCCTTATTCATGTTAAACATGCATAATTTTTAGTATCAGAGTAAAATAATAAACATTAAAAAGTTAATTGAAGGTCGGGCATGGTGGTGGCTGACACCTGTAATCCCAGCACTTTGGGAGACCGAGATGGGAGGATTACCTGAGGTCAGGAGTTCGAGACCAGCCTGGCCAACATGGTGAAACCCTGTCTTTATTAAAAATACAAAAAGTATCTGAGCGTGGTGGTGGGTGCCTGTAGTCTTAACTACTTGGGAGACTGAAGCTAGAGAATCACTGGAACCAGGAGGTGGAGGTTGCAGTGAGCCAAGATCACTCTACTGCACTCCAGCCTGTGCAACACAGTGAGACTCTGTCTCAAAAAAAAAAAAAAAAAAAAAAAATCAAAACTTTTCAAAACAATGTATTATCAAGGCACTCTATCTGAATTCTGGTATAATTTTATATTTACTAGTTCAAATAAAAACGAATAGGACTTTGAGCAATTAATTGGAATTTTCAAGGCCTCACTTCCACTCTGAAAAACGGAGCATTCTTTTTAATATTGAAATATTATGATTCTACGCATGCTGGGTTGGCCTCTACTGAGTAAACCCTAAGCCCTTATCATGGTCCAAGAAGCCCAGATAAACACTTACCCCTGGTTAAAGTTTGCAGAATAGTTCAAGGTAGGAGAATTTGTTTTCCTCATTTCCTTTTCAGACCGGCAGTGATCCATCGGTTCTGTCAGCTTTTCCTGAGGGCCTAACATAAGTGCTGACCATACAGACAAGAATACGACTGAACTAAATGTATATGAATCAGTGACCACCATGTATAATAATAACTGTAACATACATATTTGGTCGAACCATATCAGGTTGCTCTATTTGTAGGTCAAAAATGTTCGAATATTGGCAAATACTGGTTCATCCCATTTGTACACAGTGTAGTTAGATCACAAACGTGAAGATCCAAGAAATATAGGCCAGGTGTGGTGGCTCACTCCTGTAATCCCAGCACTGTGAGAGGCTGAGGCAGGTGGATGAGTTGAGTCCAGGAGTTCAGTACTAGCCTGGGCAATGTGATGAAACCCCATCTCTACAAAAAATACAAAAATTAGCCAGGCATGGTGGCACGTGCCTGCAGTCCCAGCTATTCTGGAGGCTGAGATGGGAAGATCGCTTGAACCGAAGTCGAGACTGCAGTGAGCCATGATCTTACACCCCCAACCTGGAAAACACAGAAAAAGAAATACAAGGACAACCACTGATGAAAACATACCATGAATTGAGTACATTCAACTCAGACCTCTGTATCTTAGGTTCAAAAATCAAACAAAACAAAAAAACCTGAACTTGAGAGAGAAAGACCTGAGATTAATTCCAGTTCTGCCCTTGGCTGATTACTTACCCTCTCTGAGCATCAGTTAATTTACCTATAAAATGAGAATTATACTATCTACGACTGCACTAAATAGTTATGAGCATTAAATGAAATTGTGAAAGAATAATGTCTAACACACAGGAGCTAAATAAATGGTGATGGGGAGAGGTTTTCATCATGTAAACATAATCTGCTGGAAGAAGAATAGTTTTGTTTTGTATTGTTTTGTTTTTGAGACGGAGTTTTGCTCATCGCCCAGCTGGAGTATAGTGGTGCAATCTCGGCTCACTGCAACCTCTGCCTCCCAGGTTCAAGCAATTCTCCTGCCTCAGCCTCCTGAGTAGCTGGGATTACAGGCA
>NW_012100320.1:4767431-4775510 GCF_000951045.1 Mandrillus leucophaeus | reverse complement strand
GGAGGCTGAGGCAGGGGAATAGCGTGAACCCAGAAGGCGGAGCTTGCAGGGAGCTGAGATCCGGCCACTGCACTCCAGCCTGGGCGACAGAGCGAGACTCCGTCTCAAAAAAAAAAAAAAAAAAAGAAATTATGAAAGCTATACAGAAGAATGATCAACATAGTATTATTTAAATAGGTAAAATCTGAAATTACTTAAATATTCAACAGAAGGGAAATGATTACATCATTTATGACACACCCATATGATGAAATACTGGACAAGAAAAGACTTTCATTTCTAGAAATTTCAAACAGTAGGAATTAATATTTTTTAATAGTACTTCTAGAAAAACCTAGGATGTCTATTCCTTTTTTTTACTTTTTCCAGATGGAGTCTTGCTCTGTCACCCAGGCTGGAGTACAATGGCGCAATTGGGGCTCACTGCAACCTATGCCTCCCAGGTTCAAGCGATTTACCTGCTTCAGCCTCCTGAGTAGCTGGGATTACAGGCACCCACCACCAGGCCCAGCTAATTTTTGTATTTTTAGTACAGACGGGGTTTCACCATGTTGGTCGGGCTAGTCTCGAACTCCTGACCTCAGGTGATCCACCCACCTCGCCCTCCCAAAGTGCTTAGATTACAGACATGAGCCACTGCACCTGGCCCAGATCTCTGTTGTTTTATCATAAACAGAAAAAAGTAACCTCTATATCAACACTCAAAGACAAATGAAAGTAGAGTGAGATAGCATTGGACACCACTATTTTTGGTAAAAACCAATAGAACATATAGATATCTGGGAAATGGCTGGGACTTTCAATGTCATGGAGTATTTAGCTAAGGAAATAGGGACAACTACCTGGCCATTTGGAAAAGAAATGGAGGTGTATCCCTACTTTTTAATTCTATAATAAATTCCAGGTGCATTGAAGATGCAATCAAGGCCAGGCACAGGGGCTCATGCCTGTGATTCCAGCATTTTGGGAGGCAGAGGCAGGACAATTGCTTGAGGCCAGGAGTTTGAGAACAGCCTGAGCAATACAGGAAGACTCCACCTCTACAAAAAAATAAACTTTGGGCACGGTGGCTTATACCTGAACCTAACACTTTGGGAGACCAAGACAGGAGGATTGCCTGAGGCCAGGAGTTTAAAACCAGCCTAGTCAACATAGTGAGACCCCCATTTCTAAGAAAATATTTTTAATAAAATTTTAAAAAGATAAACTTAGCCGAGCATGGTGGCACATCCCTACAGTCCCAGCTACCTGAGAGACTGAGGTGGGAAGATTAGTTAGGCCCAGGAGGTCAAGGTTAGAGTGAGTCATGATCAAACTACTGCACTCCAGCCTGGACAATAGAGTGAGACTCTGTCTCAAAAAAAAAAGGAAGAAAAGAATAAAGAAAGAAAGATGAAATCATAGAAGTACTGCTAGAGAAGCTAGAGAAGATCATGGGAAAATTATTTTTTAAATTTTGGAATGAGAAAAACATTTGAAGAAAGACACAAACCATCAAAACCATAAAGGCAAAGATTAATAAAATTAACCTTACAAACATTTGACATTTCTCCATGGAGCAAAAAACACCTTGTACAGAGATATAAGTGCACAAATGATAAGCTGAGAAAATAAACATTTACAATATCTGCAATATAATAAAAGTCTAATTTCTTTAATATAATTAAGAGCAATTGGCTGGGCACGGTGGCTCACGCCTGTAATCCCAGCACTTTGGGAGGCCAAGGAAGGTGGATCACAAGGTCAGGAGATGGAGACAAGCCTGGCCAACATGGTGAAACCCCATCTCTACTAAAAATACACAAATTTGGCTGGGCACGGTGGCTCATGCCTGTAATCCCAGCAATTTGGGAGGCCAAGTTGGGCGGATCATGAGGTCAGCAGTTCAAGACCACCCTGGCCAACACAGTGAAACCCCATTTCTACTTAAAATACAAAAATTAGCCGGACATGGTTGCACACACCTGTAATCCCAGCTACTCAGGAGGCTGAGGCAGGAGAATCACTTGAACCTGGGAGGCAGAGGTTGTGGTAAGCTGAGACTGCACCACTGCACTCCAGCCTGGGTGACTGAGTGAAAATTCCATCCCAAAACAAAAACAAAAACAAATAACTGAGGATGGTGGCATGCACTACTTGGGAGGCTGAGGCAGAAGAGTCACTTGAACCTGGGAGGCGGAGGTTGCAGTGAGCCGAGATCGCGCCACTGCACTCCTGCCAGGGCAACAGAGGGAGACTCTGTCTCAAAAAAAAAAAAAAGGAAAAAATTAGTTGGGTGTGGTGGTGCTTGCCTGTAGTCCCTGCTACTTGGGAGTCTGAGACAGGAGAATTGGTTGAGCCCATGAGGCAGAGGTTGCAGTGAGTCGAGATTGCACCACTGCAATCCAGCACTCCAGCCTGGGCAACAAAGTGAGACTCCATGAAAAAAAAAGAAAAAAAGAGGCCAGGCACGGTGGCTCACGCCTGTAATCCCAGCACTTTGGGAGGCCGAAGTGGGTGGATCATGAGGTCAGGAGTGTGAGACCAGCCTGGCCAATATGGTGAAACCCTGTCTCCACTAAAAATATAAAAATTAGTTGGGTGTGGTGGTGCGCACCTGTAGTCCCAGCTGCTCGGGAGGCTGAGGCAGGAGAATTGCTTGAACCCAGGAGGCAGAGGTTGCAGTGAGCTGAGATCATACCACTGCATTCCAGCCTAGGCGACAGAGCAAGACTCCATCTCAATAAAAAAAGAAAAAGAAAAAGAGCAATTACAAATTAAAAGAAGATCATTCATCATTCATCCAATAGAAACATAGGAAAAGTATTAATACATCAATATAGGTAGTTCACAGAGAAAGTAATACAAATGGCTTTCAAATATTCTACTCACTTATTAGAGAAATGCAAATTAAAGTGAGAGATCACCTTCACTTATCAGTATTATTGAAGATGTGGGAGAAAAGGCATTCTCATACACTATTTCTGGGAGTATAATTGCTGCAATCTCTTTTTTTGTTTGTTTTTTGGGGTTTTTTTTGAGAGGGAGTCTCGCTCTGTCGCCCAGGCTGGAGTGGAGTAGCATGATCTCTGCTCACTGCAACCTCCACCTCACGGGTTCAAGCAATTCTCCTGCCTCAGCCTTCTGAGTAACTGGTATTACAGATGCCCACTACCACCCCTGGCTAATTTTTATATGTTATTAGAGACGGGGTTTCACCATTTTGGCCAGGTTGGTCTCAAACTCCTGACCTCAAGTGATCCATCAGTCTTGGCCTCCCAAAGTGTTGGGGATTATAGGCATGAACCATCGCGCCCAGCTGCTGCAATCTCTTTAAAGGGCATTTTGGCAATAACTTTTTTAAGTCCCATTACTGACCCAGCATTGCATAATTTTTCCTTAGAAATTATTAGACCTGGGGCCGGGCACAGTGGCTCATGCCTGTAATCCCAGCGCTTTGGGAGGCCAAAGCAGGGGGGTCACTTAAGGTCAGGAGTTCAAGACCAACCTGGCCAACATGATGAAACCTCGTCTCTACTAAAAATACAAACAATTAGCCAGGCTTGGTGGTGGGCGCCTGTAATCTCATTTACTCAGGAGGCTGAGGCAGGAGAGTCACTTGAACCCGGGAGGCAGAGGTTGCGGTGAGCCGAGACCACATCACGGCACTCCAGCCTGGGAAATAAGAGCGAAACTCCATCTCAAAAACAAAAACAAAAAAAAAAAAAAAGAAAAAAATTATTAGACATATATACCAAAAAACCCTTTTCTAAATACACGATTACTGTGGCATTATTTAAAATGAAAAAAAAAAAACTGGAATCAATCTGTCTGTCAAAAGGAGAGTAAATTATGACATACAAATAAATCATGACACATTTATACAAAGAAGTACTATACAGTACAGATATTCCAAAGAATGAGGCAGACATATCTATGCTGGTATAGAAAGATCTCCAAAATGTATGATGTGAAAGAAAATAAATGGAGCAGAACATTGTGTAGTAACTATTTGTTAGGAAGAAAAAAAAAAGGATATATTTGGTTTTGTGGCTTTTGGTTTTGTTTTGGTACAAGGCCTTACTCCATTTCCAGTGCAAAGGCTGGATCATAGATCACTTTAATCTTGAACTCCTGGGCTCAAGTGATCCTCTTGCCTTAGCCTCCCCAGTAGTTAGGACTACAGGCATGCGCCACCGTGACTGGCTAATTTTTTAATTTTTTGTAAAGACTGTGTGTCCGTATGTTGCCTAGGCTGGCCTTGAACTCCTTGCCTCAAGTGATCCTCCCACTTAAACCTCCCAAAGTGCTGGGACTATGGGCATGAGCACCTGGCCAAGAATATATTTGTATATGTGCTTTTATATGATAGAAAATTTCTGGAAGCACAAAAGAGCAATTGTTAATAGTGTTTGCCTTTGGTACTATTTGAAATATATATATAGATAGATATATAGATAGATATAACTTTTCCAATTAAAAACAACATTAGGCTGGGTGTGGTGGCTCATGCCTGTAATCTCAGCACTTTGGGAGGCCGAGGTAGGTGGATCGCTTGAGCTCAGGAGTTCAAGACCCACCTGGGCCACAGAGTAAGACCCTTGTCTCTAAATAAATAAAGAAATAAAAAGAGTGAAAAAGAAAGAAGACATTTGCAACGAATATATTTTTTAAGAGGAGGGGTCTTACTGTGTTACCCAGGCTAGAGTGCAGTAGCTATTCACAAGCACAATCATAGTGCACTGCAACCTGAAACTCCTGGCCTCAAGCGATCCTCTCACCTCAGCCTCCTGAGTAGCTGGGATTATGGACATGCACCACTGCACCTGGCCCATATAATGCATATATCCAAAAAACCCCACAAACCTCATATCCTGATACACATTAACACGAGAAGAGATAGACAATCCAATTAAAAAAAAAAAAATGGGCAAAGCCAGACACAGTGGCTCAGGCCTGTAATCCCAGCACTTTCGGAGGCCCAGAAGGGCAGATCACTTGAGGTCAGGAGTTCGAGACCAGCCTGGCCAACATAGTGAAACCCTGTCTCTACAAAAAATTGGCCAGGCATGGTGGTTCACGACTGTAATCCCAGCACTTTGGGAGGCCAAGGCAGGCAGATCACCTGAGGTCGGGAGTTGGAGACCAGCCTGGGCAACATGGTGAAACCCCGTCTCTACTAAAAATACAAAAAAATTAACTGGGCGTGGTGGCAGGCACCTGTATTCCCAGCTACTTGGGAGGCTGAGGTAGGAAAATCGCTTGAGCCTGGGAGGCAGAGGTTGTGGTGATCCGAGACCGCACCATTGCACTCCAGCCTGGGTAACAAGAACAAAATTCCATCCCAAAACAAAAACAAAAACAAATAACTGAGGATGGTGGCATGCACTACTTGGGAGGCTGAGGCAGAAGAGTCACTTGAACCTGGGAAGCGGATGTTGCAGTGAGCCAAGATCAAGCCACTGCCTCCAGCCTGGGTGACAGAGTGAGACCCTGTCTCAAAATAAAATAAATAAATAAAGTGTTCAAAACCCTTGAACAGGAACTTCACAAGAGAAGACATCCAAATAGTCGATAAATATATGAAAAGATGCTGAAATTTCTTAGTTATGGGGAAATGCAAATTAAAACCACAGTATAAGTACCTAATGCTACTGAATCGTAAACTTAAAAAATGATTTAAGATGGGCACAGGGTGAGGGGATCATGCTTCTGTAGTCCCAGCTACTCTGGAGGCTAAGATAGGAGGATTCCTGGTACCCAGAAGTTCAAGGCTAGCCTGGGCAACGTAGTAAGACCTTGTCTCTAAAAAAAATAAAATAAAAATGATCTAAATAGTAAATGTTTTATTATGTATATTTTACCACAATTTAAGAACACGCACAGTGTGATACTACATCCACTATTCTGGCTAAATTGAAAAAAGACTGGCTGTGCTTGGTGGCTCACGCCTGTAATCTCAGCACTTTGGGAAGGTGAGGCAAAAGGATCATTTGAGCCCAGGAGTTCAAGACCAGCCTGGGCAACACAGGGAGACCCTGTCTCTACAAAAAATTTAAAAATTAGCCAGGTGTGATGGTGCATGCCTGTGGTCCCAGCTACTCAGGAGGCTGAGGTAGGAGGATCAGTTGCAACCAGTAGTTGGAGGCTGCAGTGAGCCATGATCCTGCTATTGCACTCCACTCTACCCCTGAGTGACAGAGCAAGACTCTGTCTCAAAAAACCATATTAATTAATAAACAAAAAAAGAAAAAGGAAAGTAATATCAAATGTTGATAACGATGTGGAACAATTATGACTTCCTTACACTGATGGTGAGAGTATAAATTTGTGTAACCAGTTTGGAAAACTGGCGATGTCTTCTAAGATTTAACATCTTCCCTATGACCCAAAATATACATGACTGCATATTTTATTTCAATATACAGTCATGCATTGCATACTGATGGGAATATGTTCTGACAAATGTGTCATTAGGTGATTTCATCATTGAGCAAACAACATAGAGTATACTAACACAAACCTAGATACTACAACCTACTACACATCTAGGCTATGTGACATAGCCTGTTGCTCCTAGGCCACAAACCTCTATGTTACATTACTGTACTGAATAGTGTAGGCAGTTGCAACACAATGATGTTTCTGTATCTAAACATAGAAAAGATACATTAAAATTTGGTATTATAATATTTTTTTTTCCGAGACTGGGATCTTGCTCTGTCACTCAGGCTGGAATGCAGTGGCATGATCTCAGCTTGCTGCAACCTCCACCTCTCGAGTACAAGCAATTCTCCTGCCTCAGCCTCCCAAATAGCTGGGATTACAGGCCCCCACTACCACACTTGGCTAACTTTTATATTCTTAGTAGAGACGGGGTTCACCATGTTGGCCAGGCTGGTCTCAAACTCTTGACCTCGTGATCCGCCTGCCTTGGCATCCCAAAGTGCTGGGATTACAGGCGTGAACCACTGCTCCCAGCCCTATTATTATACTCTTATGGGACCATCATCATATATGTGGACTGTGGTTGACCAAAACATTTTTATGTGATGTGTGGCTGTATATATTCACCAAAAATCATTTACAAGAATGTTTGTGGCAGCATTATTTGTAATAGTTATTGGGGAAACAACCCAAGTTTCCATGGACAGTAAATGGATAAATTGTGATAAATTCACACAATGGAATACTCCATAGCATTGTAAAAATGGACTACTACTTGCAACAATATGCGTAAATCTCACAAACATCCTGTTGAGTAGAAGCTAGACACAAGAAAGTAATACTACTTTTTTGTTTCATATAAAGTTCAAAACCTGGCAAACCTAGTCTATGGTGGTAGAGGTTGGGATAGTGGTTATCCTTGAGAAAGGGAGTGAGGAAGGTGAGATGAAGGGGGCTTTCTGGGTGCTGGCAACCTCTGCTTTCTTGATCTGGGTACTGGTTACACAGTGTGTTCCATTCATGATTTGTGTACTTTTCTGTCTATATGTTACCCTTCAGTAAAACAATTACCAGCGAGGTGCAGTGGCTTATGCCTGTAATGCCAGCACTTTGAGAGGCAAAGGTGGGTGGATCACTTGAACTCAGGAGTTCAAAACCAGCCTGGGCAATGTAGTGAGACCTCCTCTCTACAAAAAATACAAAAATTAGCTGGACATGATGGCAAGTGCCTGTAGTCCCACCTCCTCAGGAGCCTGAGCTGAGAGAATTGCTTGAGCTGTGGAGATTGAGGTTGCAGTGAGCTATGAGTGTGCCATGGCACCCTAGTCTGGGCAAAAGAAACAATTACCAGAGAAAAGAAGAAATTTATGGAAAAACTTTTTTTTCCCAAGAAAATAGAGCTGACTGACCCAAATATATTTTTATTTGTCCTGTTTTGCTTTTTAGGTTGAAAAAAAATGATATAGGCTTTTCTCACATTAAAACATTTGTGTCTTCTGAGAATTTTGTGGGTTTTGCTCCAAATTTTTCTGTTTTTTAAATTATATAACAAATACTACCTTATTAGGTGGGGGGAGGGGGACCAGAAAAATATACAACAGGTAGAAGAAAGTTTGATACATTTACACTGTTTTTTGTTTTTTTTTTTTTTTT
>NW_012100320.1:4764342-4766980 GCF_000951045.1 Mandrillus leucophaeus | reverse complement strand
GCTGGGATTACAGGCTTGAGCCACCGCGCCCGGCCTTTTTTTTTTGTTTTTTTGAGACAGTTTCCCTCTGTTGCCCAGCCTGCAGTGCAATGGTGCAATGGCAAGATCTCAGCTCACTGCAACCTCTGCCTCCCGGGCTCAAGCAATTCTCGTCCCTCAGTCTCCCGAGTAGCTGGTATTACCAGCATGTGCCACCACACCTGGCTAATTTTTGTATTTTTGGTAGAGATGAGGTTTCACCATGTTGGCCAGGCTGGTCTCAAACTCCTGGCCTCAAGTGATCCACGTGCCTTGGCCTCCCAAAGTACTGGGATTACAGGTGTGAGCCACCACGCCTGGCCTTGCTTGATACACTTTCGGGCATATTCACATGCAGTTGATATTATAGGATCAGTGAGGTTTATGATATTATCAGTTGAAGAGTTTTATTTTAGTGGCAGGTCCACATTTGCTTCCTTACTAATTAAGATCTTTTATTCTTTTATTATGAAAAGTTCAGTTGGAAAATTCAAAGTAAAAAAAAAAAAAAACTTGCTCATTGCAAACAGAAGTTATTTCACATGAAGAAATTCCACTTTACTTTTTTTCTTATTTTAATACCACATTTTTCTATACTTTAATCTTGAAAGAACTCTGGCTCTGTATCAACTGCTTTTAAATCCGTTGTCTGGATTTTTAAGCTCCTATGAGTTTGGCAGCTGTTCCTATTGAGTAACTGAGTAAAGAGTCACAGTGCAAAGAGTGATATTACTATCCCTTCTGCGCCCCGCCCCATGCCCCCGTGGGCCCTCCTCCCCTCCCCCCCCCACCAAGGACATCCGCTTCCTCAGTTCCTGATGTCCAACATTCTGAATGCAATGAAACCACTAGGTTATTTTGAGAGCCACTTTTAATGGTCCCGTGCCCTTTATTTAAAGGAAAAGATGCCTCAACAAGGTGAAAGATGATGCAATTTCAATTGCTCTCTAAGGATGTGGCTTAAACCATACAGGATGTCAGATCCAGCACCTGTTTTTTGATGGGAGTCAGGGTAGGGACCTCGTTCTGGCTTGGCAAACGTGGTACTGTGGTATTTTGCTTTTTACCCTTGGATAGCATGGTGAAAGAAGATATACTCAGGACATACCAGCTTCCTCGAGGGCAGCTGTGGAGAAGGAAGCTTGACTTCCTTTGAAATCACAGTCCAGGATCCCGGATATTCTTATTTCCAAGTCTGATTTGAGAGTAAACAAATCTCAAATCTCTTTCCCAGGACATTCATTCAAATACATGTCATAATTGGGGTTTTTTGTTGTCGTTTTTTGTTTTTCCCTCATGCTTTCTTCCACTCAATGGAAAACCCCTGCATGATCCATTTCCTGCCAAGTGCTTTGCAAAGATTACAAGCAGGAAATGTAAAATGAGAATCACGATTTGAGCTACAGTGATCAGGGAACTATAATAATAAGAGCATGTAGGAGCTATACAGCAGAGCCATTATAAAGTTTATCGGCCTTTTTATAATTCCTTTTTGCTCAGGGGCAGGTCAACTTATAGAGAGCTGAGAATTTGCATGAAAAGGTTTCCTCTCCAATAATGCACTATACATGGCACATAGTCCTGAGTTTGTGTATATTTTAAGATATTGTGAACTATTATTATTGGTACCTTCATGCATTTTGTACTTTATTTATATACTCCCAGGGAGCAAGGAATCTCTTCTGTGCAATGTGCCAGATTGCTTTAATTGTACAGCCTCATAAAATATAAACTTGTTATTGTTATTATAATGATAACATTGTTGTGTCATTATGATTACTGCTGAACCATGCGGCTATTTATCCTTGCTCCCCTCTATGCTTTCTCTAAATAGATAGACCTTTGTGACTGGATCCTAGACTGGCACCTGAGATGCGGCTTTTGCATTTAAAGAGTGGGAGACTGAATTCATCTTAGAATTTTAGAGCTGAATTTTAGAGGTCCTAGTGTTCAGGCAGCCCACTTTATAAATAGGAAAATTCAGCTTCAGAGAGTTCAGTGATGTCCTCCAAGGTCACACAGCTAGTTAGGGTTAGAACAGGGACATCATCTGATTGCCAGACCCATGATCTTTTAAAAAGTCTCTGGTATCTTGCCAAAGAGTAGATAGGTAAAATTAGTTTTATCAATTGTTAGTAGGTTTGTTTGGCTAGGACATTTTCAAGTATCTCTATTAAAGGTCTTGATTATGCCAAAAAATAACAATAATATGATTATTTTTCCTTTGTCTACTATATATTTCTGCAATTTTGATACTCACCTTCAATTTCAAGTTATAGCAAGCCATATTTTGCATAAATTCAATATATTTGGATATATCATAATCCACACTTCTTTTGAGTTCTATGGATTTGGGGCCACACACAGAAACTGGCAAATCTAGATGCTATTCAAACTTAGTTTATAGACTATATTTTTATTTTGTTTATTTATTTGAGACAGGGTCTTACTCTGTCACCCAGGCTGGAGAACAGTAACACAATCATGACTCACTATAGCCTGTAACTCCCAGGCTCAAGTCTCAGCCTGGAACTCCTTCTGTGTCAGCCTCCCAAGTAGCTGGGACTACAGGTGTGTGATACCATACCCAGCGCTTTTTTTTTTTTTTTTTTTTTTTTTT
>NW_012100320.1:4762875-4764166 GCF_000951045.1 Mandrillus leucophaeus | reverse complement strand
GAACCTGGGAGACAGATGTTGTGGCGAGATCACGCCACTGCACTCCAGCCTAGGCAGCAGAGCGAGACTCTGAGTCAAAAAAAAAAAAAAAAAAAGTACAAAGATTTATGTATAACAGGGACATTTGGTTCAGCATTACTCATAATAACAAAATAGAAACACAAAGTAATGTGCTTTTTATTCTTGGAAAAAAACATAAAAAATTGTTTACAGTGATTATATTTAGAAAGACTTACTGGCCAAGTGTGATGGCTCATGTCTGTAATCCCAGCACTTTGGGAGGCCGAGGCAGGCAGATCACGAGGTCAAGATTTCAAGATAAGCCTGGACAACATAGTGAAACCCCATCTCTACTAAAAATACAAAAGTTAGCCAAGTGTGGTGGCGGGTGCCTGTAGTTCCAGCTACTTTGGAGGCTGAGGCAGGAGAAATGCCTTGAACTCTGGAGTTGAAGGTTGCAGTGAGCTGAGATCATGCCACTGCACTGCAGCCTGGGTGACACAGCGAGATTCCATCTTAAAAAAAATAAAGAAAGAAAGAAAAGAAAAAAAGAAAGACAGACTTGCTAAATGGGAAGAAAATCTTTCATTTTGCTTTTGTATGTCTGTTGTTTGTATCGTTTGATTTTTTCTGTCCATATAGATATACTAATTTATACATATATATTATATATAAATATATACATAAATAGATATATATTATATATATAAATATATACATAAATATATATATATATATATTTTGAGGCAGAGTCTTGCTGTGTTGCCCAGGCTGGAGTGCAGTGGCATGATCTTGGTTCATTGCAATCTCTGCATCCCCATTTTGAGTGATTCTCCTGCCTCAGCCTCCTAAGTAGCTGGAATTACAGGTGCCCACCAGCACGTATTTCTCATTTTGTATTTTTAGTAGAGATGGTGTTTCATCATATTGGCTAGGCTGGTCCTAAACCCCTGACCTCAGGTGATCACCTGTCTTGGCCTCCCAAAGTGCTGGGATTACAGGTGCGACCCACCATGCCCAGCCAATGGGCCTCCAATTTTATTACTGCCGCCCTGGACTTCTCTCCCTGCATTTTGGACACACATAGTCAACCGCTTCCTTGGAATTTCTATTCTTTTTCTTTTTTTCTTTTTTTTTTTTGAGACAGAGTCTCACTCTGTTGCCCAGGCTAGAGTGCAATGGTGCAATCTCGGCTCACTGCAACCTCTGCCTCCTGTGTTCAAGCAATTCTCCTGCCCCAGCCTCCCAAGGAGCTGGGACTACAGGTGCAAGCCACCACACCTGGCTAATT
>NW_012100320.1:4759519-4762825 GCF_000951045.1 Mandrillus leucophaeus | reverse complement strand
CTGCAACCTCTGCCTCCTGTGTTCAAGCAATTCTCCTGCCCCAGCCTCCCAAGGAGCTGGGACTACAGGTGCAAGCCACCACACCTGGCTAATTTTTTTTTTTTTTTTTGTATATTTAGTAGAGACGAGGTTCCACCATGTTAGCCAGGATAATCTCGATCTCCTGACCTTGTGATCCTCCTGGCTCGGCCTCCCAAAGTGTTGGAATTACAGGCGTGAGCCACCACATCCAGCCTAATGTGCTTTATTTTTTGAGACAGAATTTCACTCTTTTGCCCAGGCTAGAGTACAGTGGCACCATCTTGGCTCACTGCAACCTCTGCCTCCCAGGTTCAAGCGATCCTCTTGTCTCAGCTTCCTGAGTAGCTGGGACTACAGGTGCCCACCACCATGCCCGGCTAATTTTTGTATTTTCGGTAGAGACAGGGTTTTACCATGTTGGCCAGGCTGGTTGCAAACTCTTGACCTCATGATCTGCCTGCCTCGGCCTCCCAAAGTGCTAGGATTACAGGTGTTAGCCACTACGCCTGGCCAACCCTGTTTTTTTTTTTTTTAGGAGGGACTCCACCTCTCCTAAATTGGGCCTCTAACTCAATTCTGCCTTTTACCTGGGATAAAATGTACTCCACCACTTACCCAGAGGCGGCCAATTCATGCTGCAGTCTATTTCTTTTGGGTAGGGGGATTCTCTAACATTGTCCCTTTGTGTTCACCGGGGAGATATTACTGGAACGTAGTCTTAATTTAGACCCCAAGAGAGAGTTTTTGGATCTTGTGCAAGAAGGAATTTGGGGCAAGTCCATAAAGTGAAAGCAAGATTATTAAGAAAGTTAAAAAACTAAAATAATATGCAGAGCAGGCTGGGTACGGTAGCTTATGCCTGTAATCCCAGCACTTTGGGAGGCCGAGGCGGGCAGATCACGAGGTCAGGAGTTCGAGACCAGCCTGACCAACATGGTGAAACCCCGTCTTTACTAAAAATACAAAAATTAGCCAGGCATGGTGCCACGCGCCTGTAATCCCAGCTACTCAGGAGGCTGAGGCAAGAGAATTGCTTGAACCCAGGAGGCAGAGGTTGCAGTGAGCCGAGATCTTGCCACTGCACTCCAGCCTGGGCGACAGAGCAAGACTCCATCTCAAAAAAAAAAAAAAAAAGAATATGTAGAGCAGCAGCTTGGGCTGCTTGACTGAGTATATTTATGGTTATTTATTGATCATATACTAAACGGGTGGATTAAACATGAGGTTCCTGGGAAAGGGGCAGGCAATTCCCAGAATGGAGGGTTCCTCCCCTTTTTAGACTATATAGGGTAACTTCCAGACATTTTTATGGCATTTGTGAACTGTCCTGGCACTAGTGGGAGTATCTTTTAGCATGCTAATGTATTAGAGTAAGTGTATTATGAGCAGTGAGGACAACCAGAGGTCACTTTCGCCACCATCTTGATTTTGGTGGATTTTAGCCGGCTTTTGTTACCATATCCTGTTTTACCAGCAGGTAAACAGCAGGTATGACCTGTCTCTTGCAATACCAGTCCTGTTGACCTCTTATCTCATTTTGAGACAAAGAATGCCTAACCTACTAGGAATGCAGCCCAACGGGTCTCATCTTCATTTTACTTCAGCCCTTATTCAAGACACAGTTGCTCTGGTTTGAATGCCTTTTTCTCCAATTATATTTCTTTCTTTCTTTCTTTCTTTCTTTCTTTTGTGATGGAGTTTCACTCTTGTCACCCAGACTGGAATGCAGTGACGTGATCTCAGCTCACTGCAACTTCTGCCTCTCGGGTTCAAGTGATTCTCCTGCCTCGGCCTCCTGAGTAGCTGGAATTACAGGCACCTGCCACTGCACCCAGCTAATTTTTGTATTTTAGTAGAGACGGGGTTTCACCATGTTAGTCAGGCTGGTCTCAAACTCCTGACCTCAAGTGATTTGCCTGCCTCGGCCTCCCGAAGTGCTGGGATTACAAGTGTGAGCCTCCTATTATATTTCTACATGCCTCTCCATACTTTGTTGAACCCAAGCATAAAAATATTTTACCCTGTATCTTTGGGTCTTCATTCGGAATGCCCCAGTGTATACATGTTAAATACATTTGTATTCCTTTTCTCGTATTAATCTGCCTTTTGCAAGTTGATTTTTCAGTGGAACTTTAGAGGGTCCTTGTCCTTTTTGGTTGCTTGTCTTTACTCTTTCCTTCATGAAAGATTTCTTGGTCGGGCATGATGGCTCACGCCTGTAATCCCAGCACATTGGCAAGCCAAGGTGGGCAGATCACGAGGTCAGGAGTTCAAGACCAGCCTGGCCAACATGGCGAAACCCCGTCTCTACTAAAAATACAAAAATTAACTGGGTGTGGTGGTACGCGTCTGTAATCCCAGCTCCTCAGGAGGCTGAGACAGGAGAATTGCTTGGACCCGGGAGGCGGAGGCTGCAGTGAGCTGAGATCGCATCACTGAACTACATACAGCCTGGGCAACAAGAGCAAGACTCTGTCTCAAAAAAAATAAAAGAAAGATTTCTCTGTAGCATGTTGATATGGTTTGGATATTTGTCCCTGCCCAAATCTCATGTTGAATTGTAATCCCCAGTGCTGGAGGGGGGCCTGGTGGGAAGTGTTTGGGCCATGGGGGTGGATCCCTCATGGTTTGGTGCTCTTTTTCTTTTTCTTTTTTTTTTTTTTTTGAGACACAGTTTCACTCTGTTGCCCAGGCTGGAGTGCAGTGGCGCAATCTCAGCTCACTGCAAGTTCCGCCTCCCGGGTTCACACCATTCTCCTGCCTCAGCCTCCCTAGTAGCTGAGACTACAGGCACCTACCACCACGCCCGGATAATTTTTTGTATTTTTAGTACAGATGTGGTTTCACCGTGTTAGCCAGGATGGTCTTGATCTCCTGACCTCGTGATCCACCTGCCTCGGCCTCCCCAAGTGCTGGGATTACAGGCGTGAGCCACCGCACCCGGTGGTGCTGTTTTCAAGATAGTGAGTTCTCAAGAGATCTGGTCATTTAAAAGCATGTGGCACCTCCCCACTCACTCTCTCACACTTGCTCCTGCTTTCACCATATGACATACCTGTTCTCTCTTCTCCTTCTGCCATTATTGTAAGCTTCCTGATGCCTGCCCAGGAGCTGGTGCCAGAAGTATGCAGAACCATGAGCCAATTAAACCTGCTTTCTTAGCCAGCCGTGGTGGCTCACGCCTGTAATCCCAGCACTTTGGGAGGCCGAGACAGGTGGATCACTTGAGGTCAGGAGTTGGAGACTATCCTAGGCAACATGGTGAAACCCCATCACTACTAAAAA
>NW_012100320.1:4754096-4758507 GCF_000951045.1 Mandrillus leucophaeus | reverse complement strand
AAAAAAAAAAAAGAAAACAACAACAACAACAAAAAACTATTTATAAGCCAGACGTGGTGGCTCATGCCTGCAATCCCAGCACTTTGGGAGGTCAAGCCGGGTGGATTGCCTGAGGTCAAGAGTTCGAGACCAGCCTGCCCAACATGGTGAAACCCCATCTCCACTAAAGATACAAAAATTAGCTGGGCATGGAGGCGGGCACCTGTAATCTTAGCTACTCAGGAAGCTGAGGTAGGAGAATTGTTTGAACTTGGGAGGCGGAGGTTACAGTGAGCCGAGATTGAGCCACTTCACTCCAGCCTGGGCAACAGAGTGAGACTCCATTGCAATAAATAAATAAATAAATAAATAAATAAATAGGCCAGGCACGAGATGGAGTTTCAGTGTGTTGCCCAGGCTGATCTGAAACTCCTGAGCTCTAGTGACCTACCCGCCTTGGCCTCCCACACGCCTGTAATCCCAGCACTTTGGGAGGCTGAGGCAGGTGGATCACCTGAGGTTGGGAGTTCAAGACCAGCCTGACCAACATGGAGAAACCCCGTGTCTACTAAAAACACAAAATTAACTGGACGTGGTGGCACATGCCTGTAATCCCAGCTACTTGGGAGGCTGAGGCAGGAGAATCTCTTGAACCTGGGAGGCGGAAGTTGCAGTGAGTGGAGATGGGGCCATTGCACTCCAGCCTGGGCAACAGAGCGAGACTCCATCTCCAAAAAAAAAAAAAAATTACAATAGAAAGGTAATGAAAAATGAAAAGAGAATAAGGAATACTTAGTAATGATCCTAAACTTCTAGGTTTTGGATACATCTGAACAAGGTACTAAAATGTTCAGTTTAACCTTTTTTTTTTGAGACAGAGTCTCACTCTGTTGCCCAGGCTGAAATGCAGTGGCATGATCTCTGCTCACTGCAGCCTCCGCCTCCCAGATTCAAGTGATCCTCATTCGTCAGCCTTCCACGTAGCTGGGATTACAGGTGTGTGCCACTATGCCCAGCTAATTCTTATTTATTGATTTGAGATGGAGTCTCCTTCCGTAGCCCAGGCTGGAGTACAGTGGTGCAATTTCGGCTTACTGCAACCTCCGCCTCCTGGGTTCAAGCGATTCTCCTGCCTCAGCCTCCCCAGTAGCTGGGATTACAGGCACCCACCACCAGAATGGGCTAATTTTGTATTTTTAGTAGAAACGAGGTTTCACCATGTTGGCCAGGCTGGTCTTGAACTCCTGATCTCAGCTGATCTGCCCACCTTGGCCTCCCAAAGTGCTGGGATTACAGGACTGAGCCACCTGCATCAGGCCTAATTTTTGTTTTTTCAGTAGAGACGGTATTTCACTATTTTGGCCAGGCTGGTCTTGAACTCCTGGCCTCAAGTGATCCACCTGCCTTGGTCTCCCAAAGTGCTGAGATTACAGGCAAGAGCCACTGCATCCAGTGAACAATTAGTTATTGACAATATTAATGACTTACAACTGTCGTTGTAACTCAGATAAAACAATAAACAATTACTTAACAAAATCTTTACATTTTCTTTTCTTACTTTTTTGTAGCGATGGGGTTTCATTCACCATGTTGCCCAGGCTGGTCTGGAACTCCTAGGCTTAATCAATCCCACTGTTTCAGCCTCCCAAAGTGGTGGGATTACAGGTGTGAGCCAATATGCCCGGCCGAAATCTTTACATTTTCTAAAAGGGTGAAACATTCTAAAAATCATATGGATAATTATAGAAAACATATTAATGTCTTTTACATTTATTTTTATTTTTTAGGAATAGGATGTCCCTGTTACTCAGGCTGGCCTTGACCTCCTGGGCTCAAGTAATCCTCCTGCCTCAGACTGAAGTAGCTGCGATACTACAGTAACATGCCATTAAATATTGTTTTTTACTCCTCCTTACAACCCTATGAGGAAACTGCGTTAGGTGGGGTGACTCATGTCTATAATCCCAGGACTTTGGGAGGCCTAGTTAGGAAGATCACCTGAGATCAGGAGTTCACGGTTACAGTGTCACTGCACTCCAACTCAGGTGATCAAAAAAAAAAAAAAAAAAGAAAGAAAAGAAACTGAATCAGCGTTAAAAATCACCAAGCCAAAAATGATGGAACTGAGATTTAAACCTTCAAGAGTATCTGCTCTGTTCGTTTTTGGCAGGCTGGGGGCAATGTGGGGAAGGTGTATAACTTTTTTTAACTTCTCAGAGTACTTTTACATTTACTTTATTAGTCAAAAAGTATAGTATATAAACTTACCTGGATAATTAAAAGAATGCCTCTTGTCTCAATAATTCAGACTACTGAAACAGACATTTCTCATTCAAATTCACATTACTTTTAGGCCTGGTGCGGTGACTCACGCCTGTAACTCAGCACTTTGGTAGGCTGAGGCAGATGGATCACTTGAGGTCAGTTTGAGACCAGCCTGACCAACATGGTGAAACCCCATCTCTACTAAATACAAAAAAATACAAAATTAGCTGGACATGGTGGTGCATGCCTGTAATCCCAGCTATTCGAGTGGCTGAGGCAGAGAATCTCTTGAACCCAGGAGATCGAGGCTGCAGTGAGCCAAGATTGCACCACTGCACTCCATCCTGGGCGACAGAACAAGACTCTGTCTCAAGAACGAAAAAAAACTAAATTTTTGTTAATTTTATTAATTGTTGAATATTGATATATGTTATCTCACAAGTATAGAAATAAAACCATAAGATAAAGGAAATGTGACACATAGATACACGTGCATACATAATTTTAGACAAATTGGTAATTTACTTTCTATCTTTGTGTGTGTGTGTGTGTGTGTGTGTGTGTGTTCTGAAACAGGGTCTCACTCTGTTACCCAGGCTGGAGTGCAGTGGCGTGATCACGGCTCACTGCAGCCTCGACATCTGGGAGTCCGTGCTTTTTAAACTTTTTTTTTTTTGAGGCAGAGTCTAGTTGTATCGCTCAGGCTGGAGTGCAGTGGTGCAATCTTGGCTCACTGCAATCTCCCCCTCCCGGGTTCAAGCGATTCTCCCGCCTCAGCCTCTGGAGTAGCTAGGATTACAGGAAGGCACCCACCACACTTGGGTAATTATTGTATTTTTAGTAGAGGTGGGGTTTCACCATGTTGGCCAGGCTGGTCTCGAACTCAGGTGATCTACCCACCTTGGTCTCCCAAAGTGCTGGGATTACAGGTATGAGCCACCACACCCAGCCTCGCTTTTTAAATTTTATTAAAATGTTTCATCATGCTACAGAAAGTAGCTGGAGCCCAGGCGTTGGAGACCAGTCTGGGCAACATGGTGAAACTCCTGTCTCTACAAAAAATTAAAAAAATTAGCTGGGGCCGGGCGCGGTGGCTCACGCCTGTAATCCCAGCACTTTGGGAGGCTGAGGCAGGCGGATCACAAGGTCAGAAGATCGAGACCATCTGGCTAACACGGTGAAACCCCGTCTCTACCAAAAATACAAAAAATTAGCCGGGCGCGGTGGCGGGCGCCTGTGGTCCCAGCTACTCGGGAGGCTGAGGCAGGAGAATGGTGTGGGCCCAGGAGGCGGAGCTTGCAGTGAGCCGGGATCGCGCCACTGCACTCCAGCCTGGGCAACAGAGCAAGACTCCGTCTCAAAAAATAAAAAATAAAAAAAAATTAGCTGGGTGCGGTGGTGTGAGCCTGTAGTGCCAGTTACCTGGGAGGCTGGGAAGAGAGGATCACCTGATTCTAGCTGTGATTGCACCACTGCATTCCAGCCTCAGCAACAAAGTGAGACCGTCTTAAAGAAGAAGAAAAAAAAAAAGAGAGAAAGAAAAGTGGAGAGAATAATGCTGCCAGTATTCCCTAATTATCTTCTAGGTTTGGCAAATCTTAATGATGCTATATTTGCTTCAGATAACATTTTTAAATTTAGCTTTTTGAATAGTTAATACATTTGTATGTTCAAAAAAAATTATAGTTAAGTTCCCATCCCACTCTATCCCATATGCCACTTTCATTGCATAGGTTCTAGTTATATATTTTTCTGAGATTGTGTGTGTATGTTTGTATGTATACAAACAAATACAAACACATTTGGACTCACTATTTTAAAATGGAAAAGTTAACTTTTAAAAAAATATTTTCTCTTTATTTAATAGAGACAGGGTCTCAGTATGTTGCCCAGGCTGGTTTTGAACTCCTGGGCTCAACCAATTCTCCTGCCTCAGCCTCTCAAAGTGCTGCGATTACAGGCATGAGCCACCAAGTCTGACCAAATAACCTTTTTTTAGACGGAGTCTCGCTCTGCCGCCCAGGCTGGAGTGCAGTGGCCTGATCTCAGCTCACTGCAAGCTCCGCCTCCCGGGATCACGCCATTCTCCTGCCTCAGCCTCCTGAGTAGCTGGGACTACAGGCGCCCGCCACCTCGCCCGGCTAGTTTTTTGTATTTTTTAGTAGAG
>NW_012100320.1:4746256-4754046 GCF_000951045.1 Mandrillus leucophaeus | reverse complement strand
TAGTTTTTTGTATTTTTTAGTAGAGACGGGGTTTCACCGTGTTAGCCAGGATGGTCTCGATCTCCTGACCTCGTGATCCGCCAGTCTCGGCCTCCCAAAGTGCTGGGATTACAGGCTTGAGCCACCGTGCCCAACCAAATAACTTTTTTTTTTGAGACAGAGTCTTGCTCTGTCGCCAGGGCTGGAGTGCAGTGGCAAGATCTCGGCTCACTGCAACCTCTACCTCCCAGGTTCAAGCGATACTCCTGCCTCAGCCTCCTGAGTAGCTGGAATTACAGGCGCACGCCACCATGCTGGGCTAATTTTTGTATTTTTAGTAGAGATGGGGTTTCACCATGTTGGTCAGGCTGGTCTCGAACTCCTGACCTCGTGATCTGCCCGCCTCGGCCTCCCAAAGTGCTGAGATTATAGGCGTGAGCCACTGCACCTGGTCCCAAGTAACATATTTTTGACATTTTTCTTTTTGTTTACATTCACACTCTCTCTCTTTTTTTTTTTTTTGGCAACAGGGTCTTACTGTGTCACTCAGTCTGGATCTCCAGCTGGATCGCCAGCAGTGCGATCCTAGTCACTGCAAGCCTTGAACTTCTGGGCTCAAGCGATTCGCCCGCCTGGGCCTCCCAAAGTGCTGGGATTACAGGCGTGAGCCACACCGCACCCGGCCAGTGTCTACACTCAACCCTATTTTTCCTCTCTTTACCACCTCTTTTCTCAGTTTATTATTCAATAAACAATTCATAAAACTCTGAGTTCAAGGCATTCTGCTATGAACTCTGAAGAAGCGGTAATTTCTCATTCACTATTGCTTGCCTTTGTCATTTTTCCTCCTTCCACAACTCAGTTTTCCAAAAACTGAGACCTATTTCCAGGGTTTAAAGTGCCGGGCGCGGTGGCTCATGCCTGTAATCCCAGCACTTTGGGAAACTGAGGCGGGAAGCTCGCTTGAGCCAAGGAGTTCGAGACCAGCCTGGGCAGCTAATCCCCGTCTTTGCAAAACAAACAAACAAACAAACAAACAAACAAACAAACAAACAAACAAACCCATTAAAACAAAAATTAGCTGGGTGTGGTGGTGGTAGTCGGGGAAGAGAGGCTGAGGTGGGAGGATCGTTTCATTCCGGGAGCTAGAGACTAGTCAACCGAGATCGAGTCACTGCTTTCCAGCCTGAGTGATAGAGCGAGACTTAGTCTCAAGAAAAAAAAAAAAAAAAAAAGCCCAGAATAACTAGTATTAGCTTTATGAAAATAAGGAGGCCCTCTGAAGAATTCAGAGGGCGGAAACAGTGGGACCGGAGGCGGGACCGGCGTGGTGGGCGGAACCTGAGAGGCGGGTCTTGCAGGCCCCGCCCAGCTCGCGCGCGGATTTGGCGCCAAACGCTGCGGGCCTTTCTTGCCCCGGGAGTTCCCGAGTATCGCGAGAAGCGCGCTTAGTCTGCACGCCGAGGTAAGCTCTGTGGTCGGTGTTTTCTGCGTGAGGTGAGGACTGACTGGCGGGCCAGTGGAGTTCTTGCGGGGAGAGGGAAGTCAGAGGGACTAGCCAGGGAGCCAGATGGACGAGCCAGGGAGCCAGACGGAAGAGCCAGGGAGCCAGACGGACGAGCCAGGGAGCCAGACGGACGAGCGGGAAAGCCTAATTGTCGCAGCGAGTCAGGAGGCTTGGGGAGTCAACCTGACCTGGCCTGGAGAGGCGGGGAGGCGGGCGCGTGTCCCGGTTGCTTAGGTTTTGGGCTGCCTCTTACTCTGCCAAGCCCCTTAGCGGGAGGGAATGTGTTCCTGATCATCTTTACCCCAGTCTTCTGTCCGGGGCGTGTCAATGTAGAAAGCGCCCAGCGAATGTTAGATGAATGAATGAAGTTAAAGAGAAGATAGGCGGGGATCGGGGATGAGGGGGGCGGCTGGAGAAGAGGTATAGGAGGTTCGATGTTTCAGGGGTGGCACCCAAGGGGGACATCGAGGCAGCACGGTAGCACTTCCTTTGCGATGAGGGCCATCTCTTTGGCCTTCTTGGAAAAGAGGTGGGCATTGGAAACCAGGGTCTGGGAACAAACCGTGGTTTGGACATAACATTTGTTACCTTAACTCTTCTGGGAGTTTGAGGAGTAGAGGAGGAAGTTCACACAATTTCATAAATGTCTAAAAAGAGACAGTTATGCGACCACTGACGCAGAGTAAAAGTCGTCTGTTGAGCGTCTTGTTCACTACAAATAGAAGAAATATCAGTTTCCTGACAATCCCCACCCCGTGCTTGGCCAGTTCTTGAGTGCACTTAATATATTTTAGGTACTGTCATCAAACTCAAAGCTGGCTGTCAGCCTCAAAGTTCTGAACCCTAGTATAGATTCTTGTAGCTTACTTGAAGCTACCGTGGGTCATGATCGGGAATTGATGCTTTGCTTTTTTTTTTTTGAAACGGAGCCTGGCTCTGTCGCCCAGGCTGAAGTGCGATAGCGCGGTCTTGGCTCACTGCAAGCTCCGCCTCCTGGGTTCAAACGATTCTCCTTCCTCAGCCTCCGGAGTAGCTGGGACTACAGGCGCCCGCCACCACACTTGGCTAATTTTTTTTGTATTTTTAGTAGAGACGGGGTTTCACTGTGTTGGCCAGGCTGGTCTTGAACTCCTGACCTCATGATCCATCCGCCTCGACCTCCCATAGTGCTGGGATTACAGGCATGAGCCACCGCGCCCAGCTGATGCTTTGCTGTTATATTTATGGTAATCGAAATTTAGAATTAGTGAGATTTTAAAGATCATCTAACTCCAATTTGGGGAAACTTTGGAATTATTTTTTTGCATTCCATCATTCATCAAATATATATTGAGCACCTGCACCTGCTGTGTACCAGCACTGGGGTTCGAGCTGTGTAGCACAGAGAGACCTACCTGGTTGCCCTTTTTGAGCTACAGTCTAGTTTGGGAGACGAACAATAAATAACTGTATAAATAAAACCTGATATTGAAACTGGATAAGTGCCATGATATTTGTACTTGACACTATGAATGCTTACTAAAGAAGGATTTAGAGAAATTGAGGTAAACTTTTGAAAAGGTGATAGTTGATATCTGAAAGAGATTAGGAGTCAAGGTATAGCTTTTTCAAGACAGGAAATAGTATTTGTAAAGATCTAGTGGCCTGAGGAATATAGCTCTTTCAGGGAAAGAAAAAGCATAGAGTAGTGTGAAGTGAGGTTGGTGAGGTTGTAAGAGGCCAGATCACATAGGGCCTTGGAGTTTTGTCTTTATCTTAAGAGCAATCAGAAACCATTGAAATACTTAAGCCAAGTGAGGTGATCAGCTTTACATTTTCAGATTCAGTCTAGATGTAATACGGACAATTGAAGAAGGCAAGAATGGATGAGAGTAGTGGAGTAATGCAAGCAAGAAATGTTGGGAAGTGGTTATAGAGATAAGGAGAAATAGATTCAAGGGATATTTAGGAAATAAAATGGGCAGGATCTGTGGGATAGAGGGAAGGAATTGCTAAAGATGACTTGTAGGTTTCTGAATTGCTTAGCTGGATAGATGTCATTCACTGAATTAGGAAAATTTAGAAGTTTGGTTTTGTACATGTTGAATTACAGGTGCCTTTCAGGCATTTAGGAGGTGTAAAATGGGAAATAGTGATCTGGATCGGAGAGTCAAGGCCTAGGGTAAAGATGAAAATCAGGGAGTCATCAATAAATAAGTTCTTATTAAAACTATGCATAAATGAATGAAGAAGCCCTAGGATTGAGTCTTGGATACTTAATGGCCAGGTTAGAAGATAAATCTGCAAGGAAAATCCAGGAGGAGTTCCCAGAAAGGGAGGAAAGCCAGGTGAATACTGTGTCTTAAAAGTTAAGGTAAACATTTTTCCCAGAAAAAACTGACCGAAAGTGTCAGTTGTTACTGAGAAGTTAAGTAAGGCAGTACTGAAAAACATTCTTTCGAGTTATCAACCCGAGGATAATTTCCCATTCTTTAAAGGAAGCCTTACCTAGAACACCAATATGTAAACACATTAAAAAAATTTTTTTTTACTTTTAATTTTTGTGGGCACATAGTAGGTGTATATAAAGAGATTTTTTTATTTTTTATTTTATTTTATTTTATTGTTTTAAGATGGAGTCTTGCTCTGTGGCCCAGGCTGGAGTGCAGTGGCATCATCTTGGCTCACTGCAACCTCCGCCTCCCAGGTTCACGCCATTCTCCCGCCTCAGCCTCCTGAGTAGCTGGGATGACAGGCGCCCGCCACCAAGCCCGGCTAATTTTTTGTATTTTTAGTAGAAACGGGATTTCACCATTCACAGGATGGTCTTGATCCCCTGACCTTGTGATCCACCTGCCTTAGCTTCCCAAAGTGCTGGAATTACAGGCGTGAGCCACCGCGCCCGGCAGATTTTTTTTTTTTAAAGCTGCTCTACTTGAAGTGGGGGTGAAGTACCTATATCCTGCATATTTCATACCCTATTGGATCACAGTTTGAAACCCTCTGAAAAGTCAAATTTATCTTTTTTCTTTTTTTCTGAGATGGAGTTTCGCTCTTGTTGCCCAAGCTGGAGTGCAATGGCACGATCTCGGCTCACCGCAACCTCTGCCCCCCAGATTGAAGCGATTCTCCTGCCTCAGCCTCCCAAGTAGCTGGGATTACAGGCATGTGCCACCATGCCCGGCTAATTTTGTATTTTTAGTAGAGATGGGTTTCTCCATGTTGGTCAGGCTGGTCTCAAACTCCCGACCTCGGGTAATCCGCCCGCCTCAGCCTCCCAAAGGGATTATAGGCATGAACCACCGCGCCTGGCCCAAAATTTATCTTTTTATGGTAGGGGAAGCTCAATAGTTGAGGTACAACGATTTGTTCAAAATGATATAGATATTTAGTGTTAGGGTCTACCTTGGAACTTAGTTCTGATTTCTAGGCTAGTCCTTTTTTTCATAATTAGTATCTTCTCTACTTTTCATGATGTGTAAGTTTGAAATGTGGTCTAACTGATTGAAAGACATGAAATGGCTGCAGGTAGAACTTGTCTATATAGTGGAGACTATTTGGATGAATACAAATAACTTTACATTTTTTCCCTTAGAGGAAAAGATGCTAGAACCACAGGAGAATGGCATGATTGACCTACCAGATTATGAGCATGTAGAAGATGAAACTTTTCCTCCTTTCCCACCTCCAGCCTCTCCAGAGAGACAAGACGGTGAAGGAATTGAGCCTGATGAAGGTATGTATAGAGAGTTTTAAAAAGGAGGCTGTGAGGCCGGGCACAGTGGCTCATGCCTGTAATTTCAGCACTTTGGGAGGCCGAGGCGGGTGGATCAAAAGGTCAGGAATTTGAGACCAGCCTGGCTAACATGGTGAAACCCCGTCTCTACTAAAAATACAAAAATTAGCTGGGGCGTGGTGGCTGTGGTAAAAGGAGGCTGTGGTAAAAGGTATTTGAGGAGAAAAAAGAAAAAAAAAGGAGGCTGGGCACACTGGGTCCTGCCTGTAATTTCAGCACTTTGGGAGGCCAAGGCAGGAGGATGGCTTGAGCCCAGGATTTCAAGACCAGCCTGGGCAACATAGCAAGACCTCGTCTCTACTAAAGATTTGAAAATTACCCGCGTGTGGTAGGCCACGCCTGTAGTTTCAGATACTCAGGATGCTAAGGCAGGAGAATCGCTTGAGCCCAGGAGTTTGAGGCTGCAGTGAGCCAAGATCTCACCACTGCACTCCAGCGTGGGCAACAGAGTGAGACCCTGTTTCAAAACAAGATGTCCTATGTTTAGTTATCTTATCAGCTTGGAAATGATACAAAATAAATAATACAAATTATTTAAATACAGTAATACTGAATCTTGGTATGTTTCACCAGAGTCAGGAAGTGGAGCACTTGTTCCTGTACCTCCAAAGAGAACAGTTAAAAGAAATATACCCAAGCTGGATGCTCAGAGGTACATTTACTATATTCGTATATATTTATACTTTTTATTTTTAACATCCACTGTTTTTCTTCTAATGTTATAAACTTTTGGTTGGTATGATGTAGAGCTCTTATATTTCTTAAAAAGTTTTTTTAGTTCAGCAGAACATTTTTTCTTACGGTCTTGCTTTGGACCAAACTCAAGAAAACTTGGAAATTAGGCCAGGCGTGGTGGCTCACGCCTGTAATCCCAGCACTTTGGGAGGCCGAGGCGGGCGGATCACGAGGTCAGGAGATCGAGACCATCCTAGCTAACATGGTGAAACCCTGTCTCCACTAAAAATAAAAAAATTAGCTGGGTGCCGTGGTGGGTGCCTGTAGTCCCAGCTACTTGGGAGGCTGAGGCAGGAGAATGATGTGAACCCAGGGGAGGCCGAGCTTGTAGTGACCCGAGATCATGCTGCTGTGCTTCAGCCTGGGTGACACAGCAAGATTCCCTCTCAAAAAAAAAAAAAAAAGAAAAAGAAACTTGAAATTAAAAACATATTTTTATTCACAGATTAATTTCAGAGAGAGGACTTCCAGCCTTAAGGCATGTATTTGATAAGGCAAAATTCAAAGGTAAAGGTCATGAGGTAAGAACTTTCTGATTTTTATGTTAGACCTTTGTTTTTTACAATAGCAATAAAAATGTGGACCCATTACGTTCTTAGAAATCTCAGAATGCTTTAAGATGCTATCCTTAATTGTCGTATCTCTTGAGATCTTGAGAAACAGTTGTGATGTACTAGACAGGGAACTGTTTGAAGAATTAGAAAGCATGTCTTGTGTTGTCTCATTTTTTGCTACATAAACCTTGTCTATAGGAAAATCACACCTGTGTCTTTAAGTCTCAGTTTTTACTTTATAATTTAGAGGAATAAAATTTACTTTGTCTACCTCAAAGATTTTAAATTTCATGAGGGCAAGGACTCTGCCTGTATCGATCACTTATGTGTCCCCAAGATGTGGCACAGTGCTTGGTTCATAATAAATGTCAGTAACGTGTGGTTAAAAAATGAATACATTTAGTAACTGTCAGTCACTATACATATGCACATTTTGAAGTCTATTTTTGAATTATGTGGGAGTGTAGATACAATTTTTTGCAGATGATAGTATATTTTTAGAGAGTTTTATACTTTTTCAAGTGTTTCTAATATATTATTTTATTTTTTATTTTATTTTTTATTTTTTGAGACGGAGTCTCGTTTGTCTGTCGCCTAGGCTGGAGTGCAGTGGCGCGATCTCCTCTCACTGCAAGTACCGTCTCCTGGGTTCACGCCATTCTCCTGCCTCAGCCACCCGAGTAGCTAGGACTACAGGCGCCCACCACCATGCCTGGTTAATTTTTGGTATTTTTAGTAGGGATGGGGTTTCACCGTGTTAACCAGGATGGTCTCGATCTCCTGACCTCGTGATCTGCCCGCCTTGGTGGCCTCCCAAAGTGCTGAGATTACAGGCATGAGCCACTGTGCACAGCCTCTTAATATATTCTTTAGTTTTCAACCTGTGGTGTAGATGTTGCTCCTGTGTTGCTGTGCAGTAGGGAGAGGGAAGAGTTAAAGTAGAGTTTTTTTTTTTTTAATTACTTTTTAAAAAAAAATTATTGTTTTATTTATTTTTTGTTTTGAGACAGAGTCTCACTCTGTTGCCCAGGCCGGAGTGCAGTGGCATGATCTTGCTCACTGCAACCTCTGCCTCCCAGGTTCAAGTGATTCTCCTGCCTCAGCCTCCCAAGTAGCTGAGATTACAGGTGCCCGCCACTATACCAGGCTGATTTTTTTTTTTTTTGAGACGGAGTCTCGCTCTGTCGCCCAGGCTGGAGTATAGTGGCGCGATCTCCACTCACTGCAAGCTCCGCCTCCC
>NW_012100320.1:4739856-4746206 GCF_000951045.1 Mandrillus leucophaeus | reverse complement strand
GTTCACACCATTCTCCTGCCTCAGCCTCCTGAGTAGCTGGGACTACAGGCGCCCGCCACCACGCCCGCTAATTTTTGTATTTTTAGTAGAGACGGGGTTTCACTGTGTTAGCCAGGATGGTCTCAATCTCCTGACCTCGTGATCCGCCTGTCTCGGCCTTCCAAAGTGCTGGGATTACAGGCGTGAGCCACCGTGCCCAGCTACCTGGCTAATTTTTGTATTTTTAGTATAGATGGGGTTTCACCATGTTGGCCAGACTGGTCTCGAACTTCTGACCTCAGGTGATGTGCCCACCTCGGCCTCCCAAAGTGCTGAGATTACAGGCATGAGCCACTGCACTCGGCCTACTATCTTTTAACTTTATTAAGTGTTTTTTTTTTTTTTTTGAGATGGAGTTTCACTCTTGTCGCCCAAGCTGGAGTGCAGTGACTCGATCTTGGCTCACTGCAACCTCCACCTCTTGGGTTCAAGTGATTCTACTGCCGCAGCCTCCCAAGTAGCTGGGATTACAGGTGCCTGCCGCCACGCCCAACTAATTTTTGTATTTTTAGTAGAGATGGGGTTTCACCATGTTGACCAAGCTGATCTGGAACTCCTGACTCAGGTCATCTACCCTCCTCAGCCTCCCAAAGTGCTGGGATTACAGGCGTGAGACACTGCGCTTGGCCAGCTTTATTAAGTTTTTGTACTTGGATTTGTTTTCATCTAATTTTTATGCATCTGTATCCAGGTAGGGTGCCATGGCTCGTGCTGTAATCCCAGCACTTTGGGAGGCCGGGGTGGGTGAATCACTTGAGGCCAGGAGTTTGAGACCAGGCTGGCCAACATGGTGAAACTACTGTCTACTAAAAAATACAAAATTTAGGCCGGGCATGGTGATGCACGCCTCTAATCCCAGCTACTTGGGAGTCTGAGGCGTGAGAATTGCTTAAACCCGGGAGGCAGAGGTTGCAGTGAGCTGAGACTTTGCCCTTGCACTTCAGCCTGGGTGAGAGAGTGAGACTCTCTCTGAAAAAAAAAAAAACAACAAAAAAACAAAAACCTGTATCCAGTACTCTTTTAGACTGCAATCCTCTAAATTCTTAATAATTTTCTCTCTCTCTCTCTTTTTTTTTTTGATATAAGATCTCGCTGTCACCCAGTCTGGAGTGCGGTGGTGTGAACTTAGTTCACTGCAACCTCTGCCCCCCAGGTTTAGGCAATCCTCTCACTTCAGCCACCTGAATAGCTGGGTCCACAGGTGTGTACCACCACGCCTGGCTATATTTTGTATTTTTAGAAGATACGGGGTCTCACCATGTTGCCTCAGGCTGGCCTTAAACCCCTTAGCTCAAGTGATCTGTCCCCCTAGGCCTCCCATAGTGCTATGATTACAGGTGTGAACAACTGTGTCTGGCCAATATTTTTCTTATTAATAAACTTCCTTTTATAAGTTTTTTGACCTTATAAATACAAAATGACCCCAGTGATTTTGGCATAGCTTTTCAGTTCTGAAACTTGCTGACAGGGTCAGCTGTGAGAATGAGACTCCTGTTTAGCATTTTTATTTTTATGTGCCAGGCTGAAGACTTGAAGATGCTAATCAGACACATGGAGCACTGGGCACATAGGCTATTCCCTAAACTGCAGTTTGAGGATTTTATTGACAGAGTTGAATACCTGGGAAGTAAAAAGGAAGTTCAGGTAAGTGTTGAGATGATTATAAATATCATTCATAATGCTAAATGGTAGGATAGATTTAGTTGAGGCTAAATTACTGTTTAAAATGTTCATTTTGGAATCTCTTGGTAGAGAGGGAAAACTAATAGCAAATTAGTCCCCCCCCAACATTATTGGTAAAGAGGTAAAAATAAATATCTCTTTTCATTTTCAGACCTGTTTGAAACGAATTCGACTTGATCTCCCTATTTTACATGAAGATTTTGTTAGCAATAATGGTAAGAATATAGATTTATCTACTTTATAACAATTTTACTTTTAGAAATAGATCTAGGCAGGGTGTGGTGGCTCATGCCTGTAATCCCAGCACTTTGCTTTTTTGTTTCATGTTTAGGGACAGACTCTTGCTCTGTTACCCAGTTTGGAGTGCAGTAGCACAATCATAGCTTACTGTAGCCTTCAGCTCCTGGGCTTAAGGAATCTTCCCGCCTCAGCCTCCCAAGTAGCTGGGACTACAGGTGCATGCCATTGCGCCTGGCTAATTTTTAAATTTTTGTAAAGATGGGGATCTCCCTGCGTTGCCTTAGCTGGTCTCACACTCCTGACCTCAAGCCATACTGTGCCTGGCCAACTTTCTTTTTTTTTTTTTTTTTTTGTTTTACAGAGTCTCACTTTGTAGCCCAGGCTAGGGTGCAGTGTTACAATCTCGACTCACTGCAACCTCCGTCTCCCAGGTCCTGGTTCAAGCAATTCTCCTGCCTCAGCCTCCCGAGTAGCTGGGATCACAGGCACGTGCCATCATGTCCAGTTAATTTTTGTAGTTTTTTTTTGTTTTTTTTAAGTAGAGATGGGGTTTCACCATGTTGGCCAGGCTGTTTCTGAACTCCTGACTTCATGATCTACCTACCTTGGCCTCCCAAAGTGCTGGAATTATAGGTGTGAGCTACTGCGCCTGGCTTGTTAATTTGTTTTTAAAGACTAGTCAAGTGCCGTAGTGAAAAGGGAGGAAAGAGTAGAACAAGGAGTTTGATCTGTAACTGACTGAATTGAGATAAATCACTACCTTTGGATCAACCCCAGTACTTTGGGAGGCCATGGAGGGAGGAGTACTTGAATCCTGGAGTTGGAGATCAGTCTGGGCAACCTAGTGAGACCCCATCTATACAAATTTTTAAAAAGTTAATCAGGTGTGGTGCATGCCTGTTGTCCTAGCTACTGATGGGGGTTGAGGCAGGAGGATCACTTGAACCCAGGAATTCAAGGCTGCAGTGAACCAGGATCACACCAGTGTACTCTAGCCTGGGCAATAAATAGGGTGAGACCTTGTCAGAAAAAAAAAAAAGAAAGAATAGAAGTAGTTAGAGGAGGCAGTATTATAGGACTGGATCCTTAGTCTATATTGAATATATAATTAAAGTATGGTAAAGTATGATAAATAGGTATGTTAAAATGCCTTGGTAGTGGGCTGGGCGTGGTGGCTCATGCCTGTGATCCCAGCACTCTCAGGGAGGCTGAGGTGAGCGGAGGTCAGGAGTTTGAGACCAGCCTGACCAATATGGGGAAACCCCATCTGTACTGAGAATACAAAAATAGTTATAACTGTGTGGGGTGGCGTACGCCTGTAATCCCAGCTACTCAGGAGGCTGAGGCAGGAGAATTACTTGAATCCAGGAAGTGGAGGTTGCAGTGAGCCGAGACTGCGCTGCTGCACTCCAGCCTGGGTGATAGAGTGAGGCTCTATCTCAAAAAAAAAAAAAAAAAAAAAAAGCCTTGCTACATCTAGAATGTTGTATATCAAATTTGTTGTAGAATATGAACTTTTGAGAACTCTAGTGACCCACTGATCCTATATAGCACTTGTTAATAAAAATATATATCAAGATAAAGTGTTCATATACACATGCACCATTGGATACCATTGGATAAAGTGGTACTGGGAAATTAGGCAGAATGATTTGATGATGAAAGTTTGCATTTCACTTAGAGTGCAGCTCTCGGATATAGGACTTTAGTGAGACCTATGTGACTGTTTCTGGTATTGATTGCATTGTTAGTTGTACAGTGCAACCATAGACAGTCACACACATTAAAACAGATGGTTCCTGCCGACAGGGTCTGTATAGTTATCAGATTTTCTGTGCGATGGCTCCATACATGTTTGTTTTTGTTTTTTAACTTTTAACAGATGCGGAAGAAAATACAGGTTCCATGTAGAATTCCCTAAAGTTATTTATAAACTACTTCCAAACATGTGAAGGAATGTGATTTAAATAATTCATGATTTAAATTTCTTGGTAAAATATGTATTGATGGCATAGGACTGGTATATGTAAAGGAATGAGTTATTGCAGTTCTAAATTCCACCACATATACTTCTGGGTTACTTTTTGAGGTGCCCGGTATGTAATACAGCTCAAGGATAAAAAAATGACTAAGATCAGGCCCCTTTGTGGGCTAATACAGTAATGAATGAATCAGACATACAACGTTGCCAGTAGTGTGGTAGGTGTTGTAATTAGAGGTATGAGTAGGTCACAGGGTGGGATGCAAAGGAGAGCATAGTTACATGTCCCTGGGGGTGGAGGGAGAGCTTCACAAAGGAGGATTCAGAAGAATTTTGATTTGGGGGTGGGAGGAAGAAGAAAGAAATGAAAAAGAAGAAAAGGTATTTTGAATGAACAGTAGAGGTCAGGCAGAGGTGATTTTGAATGAGGGAGCCACCTATGCAGAGGTATAAATTAACATGGATTTCAGGCTCCATATTCTATGGCAGTAAAAAAAAAAAAAATAAGGCCTGGCACGGTGGCTCACGCTTGTAATCCCAGCACTTTGGGAGGCCAAGACGGGCGGATCCCTTGAGGCCAGGAGTTCGAGACCAGCCTGGCCAACATGGTGAAACCCCATCTCTTCTAAAAAATACAAAAAATTAGCCTGGCGTGGTGGCACATGCCTGTAATCCCAGTTACTCGGGAGACTAAGACAGTAGAATTGCTTGAACCCTGGAGGTGGAGGTTGCAGTGAGCTGAGATGGTGCCATTGCACTCCAGCCTGGGCAAAATGAGCAAAACTCCATCTCAAAAAAAAAAAAAAGAAAAAGATAAATTAACATGGACCATTCAGAGAATTACAAGCATGCTGAAATACAGGATACAAATAAGAGAACTGAATCTGAGATTTTTGTTTGTTGTGTGATATATTTTGTTTGTATCTTAAAAGAATAGTCTCCAAATTTTTTTGATCAGGCACCACAAAAGTAAAAATGTTTTGACCATTTTATTTGTTGCTTAAATACATTTACTTCTATACTGATGCAATTTGCGATGTACTTTTTTTTTTTTGAGAAGGAGTCTCATTCTGTCACCTGGGCTAGAGTGTAATGGTGTGATCTCGGCTCATTGCAACCTCCACCTCCTGAGTTCAAGTAATTCTCCTGCCTCAGCCTCCCAGTAGCTGGGATTACAGGTGCGCACCACCACACCCAGCTAATTTTTGTATTTTCAGTAGAAACGAGTTTCATCACGTTGGCCAGGCTGGTCTCAAACTCCTGATCTCAGGTGGTCCACCCACCTTGGCCTCCCAAAGTGCTAGAGTTACAGGCGTGAGCCAGTGAGCCACTGCGCCTGACCTAAATTTAATTTTTGTAGTGACAGGATCTCACTATGTTCCCCAGGCTGGTCTCTATCTCTTGGCCTCAAACAGTCTGCCTTGGCCTCCCAACGTGCTGGGATTACAGGTGTGAGCCACTGTGCTTGGCCTCCAGCTGTTCCTTGGACATTTCAGGCACGTTTCTATTCTAAGGCTTTTGTATTGTTGTACTCTGCCTGGAACACTCTTCCCTTGTACCCCTCAAGTCTGCATCACTGTCTTACACTCTTCAAACCATGCTCAAGTGACAACTCAGTGAAGCCTCCTCATTACACTGTTATAGTTGCATCCCCACTCCCATCATTTCTGACTCCCCTGTGCTGTTTCCTTTTGCATTGCACTTATTTCCCTTTAATTTTTATATAGTTGACTTATGTTTTAGTTTGTTTTTACCACAATGATGGCATCTTGTAACACATTGAATATTTCTAGCTTTAGCTTCTTTGCCATAATCACTTGCCAATGAATGTTGCAGTAAATGAATTTCATGTGTACTTCTAATTTTTAAAAATTTCATTTCATTTTTATTTACTTATTTATTTTTGAGACAGGACCTCACTCTGTCGCCCAGAGTGGAGCACAGTGGCACGATCACAGCTCTGCAGCCTTGACCTCCAGAGCTTAACCAATCCTCCCACCTCAGCCTCCTGAGTAGTTTGGACTACTGGCGTGCACCACCTGCCTGGCCAAGTTTTCTTTTTTATAGAGACAGGATCTCCCTATGTTTCTTTTTTTTTTTGAGGCGGAGTCTTGCTCTATCACCCAGGCTGGAGTGCAGTGGCAGGATCTCTGCTCACTGCAAGCTCTGCCTCCTGGGTTCATGCCATTCTCCTGCCTCAGCCTCCTGAGTAAATTACAGGCGCCTGCCACCACGCCCGGCTAATTTTTTGTGTTTTTAGTAGAGACAGGGTTTCACTGTGTTAGCCAGGATGGTCTCGATCTCCTGACCTCGTGATCCACCCTCCTCAGCCTCCCAAAGTGCTGGAATTACAGGCGTGAGCCATCGCGCCTGGTTGGGGTCTCCTTATGTTTCGCAGGCTGGTCTC
>NW_012100320.1:4734891-4735862 GCF_000951045.1 Mandrillus leucophaeus | reverse complement strand
GCATGCGCCACCACGCCCGGCTAATTTTGTATTTTTAGTAGAGACAGGGTTTTACCATGTTGGTCAGGCTGGTCTTGAACTCCTGACCTCAGGTGATCTGCCTGCCTCAGCCTCCCAAAGTGCTGGGATTACAGGTGTGAGCCACTGGGCCTGGCTCATAAGTGGCTCTAATGCTTGTTTCTTAACTGCTTCAGCAATGTTTCCTACATATGCCGTATCAGTATTTCCTGACAATGGAGGCCATTTTAGTTTCTTGCTACATTTTTGTTTTCCATGTCAGGAAGGAAAAGTGGCTTTTTATTTTTCACTATTAAGGAAGAAATCTTAAAAGGGAATTTGATTGTAAAGGGCTGAATTAAGTATCATATGATTTTTATATCTCACTGAAATAATTATAAAGGTCTGTCTTTATGTTTTAAATATTTGTTTTTTTGTTTGCTTGTTTGTTTTTTGAGACGGAGTCTTGCTGTTGTCGCCTAGGCTGGAGTGCAGTGGCGCGATCTCGGCTTCCTGCCAGCTCTGCCTCCCAGGTTCACGCCATTCTCCTGCCTCAGCCTCCTGAGTAACTGGGACTACAGGCGCCTGCCACCATGCCTGGCTAATTTTTGTATTTTTTGAAGAAGAGACAGGGTTTCATCGTGTTGGCCAGGATGGTCTCGATCTCCTGACCTTGTGATCTGCCTGCCTCGGCCTCCCAAAATGCTGGGATTACAGGCATGAGCCACCACACCCAGCCCTTAAATTTTTTTAAATTGTGATGGTTTTTCTATAATTAGCTAATATTTCAAGGCATAATATATACATAGAACAAGCATAGTATATATAAAGACATATTTCAAATGGTGACTTGAATGTTTTGACCAACTTGTCAGATGTGATGGGGTTTATCTTTTTTTTTTTTTGAGATGGAGTCTCGCTCTGTCGCCCAGGCTGGAGTGCAGTGGCCAGATCTCAGCTCACTGCAAGCTCCG
>NW_012100320.1:4730578-4734716 GCF_000951045.1 Mandrillus leucophaeus | reverse complement strand
ATTACAGGCTTGAGCCACCGTGCCTGGCCTATCTTTTTTTTAAATTTCATAATATGAATGATGTAGATAGAAGGTAAAGTGTCAACTCTGCTGTTTTTTTATTTTGCTTGTGCTTCTATTCTACTTAGAGACATTTTGTTATTTTGTAGAATCTTTTTAACCTAACACTTGTGCATTTTGTTGGGGTTGTTTGGTTAAAGTAAGATGAAATCCGTAAGTTTATTTGACTGGGCAGTCAGAAACAGCTGTATATCTGAAATTGTAAAGTGAGTAGGGGCCCCATTCTCCACCCTTTTACAGTGTGGATCTTGCCTATAGAGTGGCTCACAGATCAGACAGTAACTATCATAAGGACAAGGGACAGTTAACAACTGCCAGTCTTACTTTAAATGTGTTAGTAAAACATAGTTCTTCTTAATTCTTAAATGAAATATAAATGGAAGATCTATTATTTACTTTCATACCACTGTGGATCATTTTGGGGACATCCTACCTTGAGTTAACTGGTTTACAGGGCTTTAAGAATTTATTACTTATAATATAAACCACACTGAATTTAAAAAGAAATTCATTTGGAAATATGTCCATAGATTTTTAAATTTCTTTTTTCATTTGTCTGTGTTTAACTCTATAAAAGATAATGTTCTATATAAACTTACCTTTTACTGGCTGGATGCATTGGCTCATGCCTGTAATCTCAGCACTTTGAGAGGCTGAGGCAAGTGGGTCACCTCAGGTCAGGAATTTGAGACCAACCTGGTCAACATAGTGAATCCCTGTTTCTACTAAAAATACAAAAATTAGCTGGGCATGGTGGCGGGTGCCTGTAATCAATCCCAGCTACTTGGGAGGCTGATGGAGGAAAATCACTTGAACCTGGGAGGTGGAGGTTGCAGTGAGCCAGGATCGAACCATTGTACTCTAGCCTGGGTTACAAGAGCGAAACTCTATCTCAAAAAATAAAATAAAATAAAATAACCTTTTCCCATGTAGTCACTGGGAAACTATTGAAATGTGTTGGTTTAATGTAGAACAAGAATATGGTTTGGATTCCTTAAGTTCTTTGATTAGGCCAAGTATAAAATATTTCTAATTACAACCAAGAACTTTTTGTTTCCTTTCCTTTCTTTTCTTTTTTTTTTTTTTTTTGAGATAGAGTCTTGCTCTGTAGCCTAGGCTGGAATGCAGTGGTGCGATGCGATCTTGCTCACTGCTACCTCCGCCTCCCAGGTCCCGGTTCAAGCAAGTCTCCTGCCTCAGCCTCCCGAGTAGCTGGGATTATAGGCATGTGCCACCGTGCCCAGCTAATTTTTTTATATTTTTAGTTGAGATGGGGTTTTACCACGTTGACCGGGCTGGTCTTGAACTCCTGACCTTGTGATCCACCCGCCTTGGCCTACCAAAGTGCTGGGATTACAGGCGTGAGCCACCGTGCCCGGCCTTCATGCATATTTTAAATTGTATTTTCATTTGACTTAACATGCCTTTTTAAACTGAATTATAAATATTTCTTATTTAATTGAATCAAGCATGTATTCACAACATTCTTATACCTCACAAATTGTTTCTTCAGGTCTGGCACCGTGCCACTTTAAATCCTTTTTCAATGAGAAGCCCTTCTCTAACTAGTCTAACACTGCAGATGTACTGTTTCTTTTCTATTGCAGATGAAGTTGCGGAAAATAATGAACATGATGTAACTGCTACTGAATTAGATCCCTTTGTGACAAACTCATCTGAAAGTGAGATATTTGCTTCTGAGTCAAGTAGAAGCCTAACAGAAGAGCAACAACAAAGAATTGAGAGAAATAAACAACTGGCCTTGGAAAGAAGGCAGGCAAAGCTGCTGAGTAATAGTCAGTCCCTAGAAAATGGTAAATTTTATGCCAAATTTTATGTGCTACCATTAATATATCAAGGACATGTTAGATATTTTAACATCTCTGCTAGCCCCCAAAATAAAATACTTCTAGGAGTGGAAAAGTGTGATATTAAGTTTATGTATATTTTAGAGACTGTGTGTGTGAGAGAGGAGGGAGAGAATGTATGTGTTCCTCAAAGAATAAATGAATCCAGGATGGTTTTCTAGATAGCTGAGCACCTCTTAAAAAATTATTTTAATCACCTGGCCAGGCGCGGTGGCTCATGCCTGTAACCTCAGCACTTTGGGAGGCCAAGGTGGGTAGATCACCTGGAGACCAGCCTGGCCAACATGGTGAAACCCCATCTCTATACTAAAATTATAAAAATTAGCCATGCGTGGTGGTGCACACCAGTAATCCCAGCTACTCCGCAGGCTGAGGTACAAGAATCACTTGAATCAAGAAGGTGGAGGTTGCAGTGAGCCAAGATCGTGCCACTGCACTCCAGCCTGGGTGAGTGAGTGAGACTCTTGAAAAGAAAAAAACATTTTAATCACTTAAAATTGATTTTAAATTCTTGATAAACTTATTCTTCCCTGACTCCTTAAAGCATGTGTCATATACTATTACCTTTAGGGCAATAATTATAATAATACATAAAGAAAAGAAAAGGCCAGGTGCGGTGGCTCATGCCTGTAATCCCAGCACTTTAGGAGGCCAAGGTGGGCGGATCACCTAAGGTCAGGAGTTCAAGACTAGCCTGGCCAACATGGTGAAACCCCATCTCTACTAAAAATACAAAAATTAACTGTGCATGGTGGGGTGCACCTGTAATCCCAGTCACTTGGGAGGCTGAGGCAGAATTGCCTGAATCCAGGAGGTGGAGGTTGCAGTGAGCTGAGATCAACCCATTGCACTCCAGCCTGGGCGACAAGAGCAAAACTCCATCTCAAAAAAAAAAAAAAAGAAGAGGCCGGGTGTGGTGGCTTGCGTCTGTAATCCTAATACTTTGGGAGGCCGAGGCGGGTGGATCACAAGGTCAGGAGATCGAGACCATCCTGGCCAACATGGTGAAACCCTGTCTCTACTAAAAATACAGAAATTAGCCGGGCATGGTGGTGTGTGCCTGCCTGTAATCCCAGCTACTCGGGCTGAGGCAGGAGAATTGCTTGAACCTGGGAAGTGGAGGTTGAAGCGAGCTGAGATCAGGCCCACTACACTCCAGCCTGGGTGACAGAGCAAGACTCCTCTCCCCCAACCAAAAGAAAAAAAAAATGCTTTTTCTTGTGTTTTGTTACTTGGTTGTGAGTTGTACTTTTAAAGTAGCTGTTTAATTTGCTTATCTGTAGCATTCCCTTCTCACTTCTAAAACTGCCTGAAAAATTGCTTTATTAAAAAAAAATTATTATTATTACTATTTTTAGAAACTGTCAATCTGTCACCCAGGCTAGAGTGCAGTGGTGTGATCTTGACTCACTGCAGCCTTGAACTTCTGGTCTGAAGCAATCCTCCAGCATTGGGCTTCCAAAGTGCTGGGATTACAGGTGTGATCCAGTGTACCTGGCCTAAATTTGCTGTTTTTAACAGAGATTGTGGATTTGGAAACTACATAACCAAATTTGTTAAAACTATATTTAGAAAGGATTGCAAGTTGGTTTTCAATGAAATAAGCAGGATTGTGTGTATCTTTCTTAATTTCCAATTCAGTTTTTCCTTTCAAAATGGAAAAATAAGAATTATAGGCCCAGCACACTGGCTCTTGCCTGTAATCCCAGCACTTTGGGAGGCTGAGGCAGGCAGATCACTTGAGCCCGGGAGTTCAAGACCAGCCTGGGCAACATAGTGAGACCCTGTCTAAAAAAAAAAAAAAAAAAAAAAAAAAGAGATTCCATGTTGTAAAAGAAGTTTCACCCAATATATTAAAATTTTCAAGTGAAAATTATTTTGGCTACCTTTTTTTTCTTTTCAATTAAGATGAATTTACTTTTTCTTTTCTTTTTTTAGATGGAGTCTTGCTCTGTAGCTCAGGCTGGAGTGCAGTGGCATGATCTCAGCTTACTGCAACCTCTGCCTCCTGGGTTCAAGCAATTCCCCTGCTTCAGCCTCCCAAGTAGCTAAGACTACAAGTGCATGCCGTGACGCCTGGCTAATTTTTGTATTTTTAGTAGAGATGGGGTTTCACTGTGTTGGCCAGGCTGGTATTGAACTCCTGACCTCGTGATCTGCCCGCCTCAGCCTCCCAAAGTGCTGGGATTACAGGCTTGACCCATCGCACC
>NW_012100320.1:4724333-4725873 GCF_000951045.1 Mandrillus leucophaeus | reverse complement strand
TGTGTGTGTCGGTCTCACTGTCACTCAGGCTGGAATACAGTGGCCCACTCCTAACTCACTGCAGCCTCAAACTCCTGGGGCTCAAGCAATCCTCTTGCCTTAGCTTCCCAAGTAGCTACGACTGCACACATGTACCACCATGCCTGGCTAATGTTTTAATTTTTGTAGAGATGGTGTCTCACTCTGTTGACCAGGCTGGTCCTGGGCTCCTGGCCTCAAGTGATCTTCTATGGCACTTGGCCTCTCACTCTCTTTTCCCTTGGGGAAAGGGCAGAGTGATGGTGCTAGACTGGCTTCCATCTACAAAGCCAGGACAGACAGGCATCTTCTTTTCAGGCTTTCTGACTCCAGGTGGGGACAGGGCGTGACAAAGATGGTTTGATGGAAAAGCCAGGAAGGTGAGCACAAGGAGAACATCTGGGATGGGAGTCAGGGAGTCGGTTTGTGGGCCTGCTGGGAACTGCCACGAGGACAGGGCAAGAGACATGTGCATTAGGAGGATTGTGGCTAACTGCAGCCAATAGGGGATCAGCTAGAAGATGGAGAGCAGTTTCAAGGTGCCACCAAATGCCTATAGAAACTGCTTCCTCAGGAGGGCCTGTTCAGGCTTCTGTCTACCCTCACAAACTACACTACTGAGAAAGAAGGGTTAATTTTTCTTTTTCTTTTTGAGACAGAGACTTACTCTGTCACCCAGGCTGGACAGCAGTGGCGCGATCTTGGCTCACTGCAACCTCCGCCTCCCAGGTTCAAGCAGTTCTCTGCCTCAGCCTCCCGAGTAGCTGGGATTACAGGCGCCTGCCACCAAACAAGGCTATTTTGTATTTTTAGTAGAGATGGGGTTTCACCATGTTGGCCAGGATGGTCTCGATCTCCTGATGTTGTGATCCACCCGTCTCGGCCTCCCAAAGTGCTGGGATTACAGGCGTGAGCCACCGCGCCCAGCCTGGGTGAAGTTTTAAGATGTACATATATTCAATATTAATGTCAGTTTTTTAAAAGAAGTAAAAATTTTCTTAAAAACTATCTACAGGCTTTATGGGTGTTTTTCATTGCTATTTAGTTCTGCAGTTTACACTTTTGGTAAATACAAGGTTTTTACATGTTTTTTAAGGAGTTACTTTAATAGTTAAAAGGTCACATGAAAGGCTAATACATTACCTGACCCTCATAGGTGCTAGGGTAGTTCAAAGAATGCTTTTTGGTAACTTACTGACTAGTTGGAGTGAAACTTACAAAGTATCATGGGGAACATAGCATCTAGGTAGGATTCATAGGAAAGACTTTGCTTTTGATGGAGAAGATTCCCAGTATTGGGAAGCACATGTACAATAATGATACAGAATAAGATTGAGGGGATAAGGAATATTTTAGGAATGCTGATTTTGAGACTAGAGGCGTTAGGGCCAAATCATGAGAACACCTGATTGGACTTCCTCCTGCCAGGTAGAGGGGGTAGTTACAAATAAGAAAGGTTAGTGTTAGGAAGGGCTCTCCCACCCCACTCCCTCACCCCTACCCCAAGCCCCCCGCCACTATT
>NW_012100320.1:4717303-4722838 GCF_000951045.1 Mandrillus leucophaeus | reverse complement strand
CCATTCTCCTGCCTCAGCCTCCAGAGTAGCTAGGACCACAGGTGCCCGCCACCATGCCTGGCTAATTTTTTGTATTTTTAGTGGAGATGGGGTTTTACCGTGTTAGCCAGGATGGTCTCGATCTCTGACCTCGCCGCCTGCCTCGGCGTCCCAAAGTGCTGGGATTACAGGCGTGAGCCACCACGCCAGGCCAATTTACTTTTTCTTTATAAATGGATGTTTTATTAGTACCATGTGAAACATTATATGAAGATAGCATTTTTTTGATGGCAGTGGCTTCCTTGCTGTCAATATCAAATATACCTGGCAATTGGTATTTAAAGCTTACCTCTGTTTATCATACACAACTTAAAATTTGTCCAAATGGAAATAAGTACTTTAAAGTTTCTTATGGATCACTCTGACATAAAACTTAAATGCATTTGGTTTTTATTGGACCTCTTTTTAGTAGTTACGATTTTTGTTTTTAGATGGGGCCTCGCTCTGTTGCCCAGACTGGAGTGTAGTTGCTGATCTCGGCTCACTGCAACTTCTGCCTCCCAGGTTCAAGCAATTCTCCTGTCTCAGCCTCCCTAGTAGCTGGGATTACAGGTGTGCTTCACCACGTCCGGCTAATCTTTGTATTTTTTGTAGAGGCAGGGTTTCATCATATTGGCCAGACTGGTCTTGAACTCCTGACCTTGAATGATCTGCCTGCCTCAGCCTCCCAAAGTGCCGAGATTACAGGCATGATCCACTGTGCCCGGCCAATAATAGTTTTGATTTTGAATAAGAACAGTTACATTTGACTGTGATCCAAGAGTGTGAATTTAATAACATTCAAAACCATTTTGCTTTTTTTTTTTTTTTTTGTTACAGGGTCTCACCTTGTCACCCAGGCTGGAGTACAGTGGCACGGTCACAGTTTGCCATCATACCCAGCTAATTTTTTCTTTTTTTGTTTTGTTTTGTTGACATGGGGTCTCACTATGTGGCCCAGGCTGGTCCTGAACTCCTGAGCTCCAGTGATCCTCCCACCTCAGCCTTCCAAATTGTTGGGATTGGGCCTGGCCTCTCTTGCATTTAAAATGGATCTTAGTTGTATAAAAATGGGTTTATAGGCCAGGCATGGTAGCTCATGCCTATAATCCTAGGACTTTGGGAGCCTGAGGCAGGCGGATCACCTGAGGTCAGGAGTTCAAGACCAGTCTGGCCAACATAGTGAAACCCTGTCTCTACTAAAAATACAAAAATTAGCTGGGTGTGGTGGCAGGCACCTGTAATCCCAGCTACTCGGGAAGCTGAGGCAGGAGAATCGCTTGAACCCGGCAGAGGTTGCAGTAAGCCCAGATTGCTCCATTGCACTCCAGCCAAGGTGACGGAGCGAGATGCCATCTCAAAAAAAAAAAAAAAAAGTGTATTTAGAAGAAAGTGATCATAATTAACATTAAGTGATCATAGATTTCATTTTACTAAACTAAGCTTTTGAAGAGGTTTGTACTTCTGTGGTAAGATTGGATCAGGTACTTACAATGAATAATAATGGTATGATTTTTTTCAGATATGTTAATGAATACAGCCAGGGCACACATGGTTGAAGAGGTTAATACTGATGAAGATCAAAAGGACGAGTCAAATGGATTAAACAAAGACATTCTAGACAATCCATGTAATGATGCTATTGCTAATACTTTTAAGTGAAGAAGAGGAATTAAAATTAGAGGAAACACTGCTGGACCAGTCTTTTAAAAATGTGCAACAGCAACTTGATGCTACATCGAGAAATATTACTGAAGCTAGATAAGTTTCCATTAAGAGAAAATGTATCTGTTAAGTCATCATCCTGCAAGCTTGGCGTTACTATGTATTTTTTCTTCTTGGAGTGAAAATCCTTAGGTAGTAAAACTTTTACAGATTATTGTTTAAAATCTGGTAATCTGGTATTTATTTATAATTATGCTTGTCACTTTAGTTAAATCTATTTGTTCTCTTTAGTGTTGGGTTTTATATAGATGTTTCTTCATAAAATGATTAGTAGGTAATAAGGAGTTTCTGCTGCTGGTCTGTCATTGAATGCCTTGTTTTCACTAAGTTTGGAGGTTTTGTTTCTGTTGTTTACTGCTCCTTGCAAAACAGGGTTAACCCATGGACAGTGTGCCCAGAATAGTCTGGGTGAAGTTTATTTGTTTGTTTGTTTTGAGACAGTCTCGCTCTGTCAGCCAGGCTGGAGTGCAGTGGCACAATCTCGGCTCACTGCAGCCTCCACCTCCTGGGCTCAAGCAATTCTGCCTCAGCCTCCCGAGTAGCTGGGATTACAGGCGCCTGCCACCAAACAAGGCTATTTTGTATTTTTAGTAGAGATGGGGTTTCACCATGTTGGCCAGGATGGTCTCGATCTCCTGATGTTGTGATCCACCCATCTTGGCCTCCCAAAGTGCTGGGATTATAGGTGTGAGCCACCGTGCTTGGCCAAGAGTTAATTTTTCTAGCGGGGTGTTTGCTGGCAAAGTAACGAGTTTTCAACAAGGGGAAGGCCAATGCACCTCATCAAAGTGGGAGGGTGGGAAGGGAGGCCTGTGACAGAACTTTACCTGCACCTTACCACCTGCCCTGTGTCCTATTCCTAACTAGTACTGGAGACAGCAGGGAAGGACTGAGTCAAATATGAAATAGGAGTTTTAAGCAGAGAGGTGGACTCAGGACTAAGTCTTATTATCTGAAAGTGACTGAAAATTAAATGACAGATGTCAGAGGGGCCTATGATCCAAATGTAATTACTGGAAAAATAAAACATTTGAAAGAACTGATTGGAGACAAGATAACCAATAATTTTGGGTTTATTAAACTATTAGAAACGGGCTAGCAATCTGCAGAGCCACCACTTACTGTCCACTCATTACTGAAAACTCAGTTTCCATAGTGACCTAATTATACTTTATTTAATGCAACTTCAATGAATGAGAGAACTTTTTTTTGAGATGGAGTCTTGCTCTGCTGCCCAGGCTGGAATGCAGTGGTGTGATCTCAGTTCACTGCAACCGCTTCCTCCTGGGTTCAGGCAGTTCTCCTGCTTCCACCTCCCAAGTAGCTGGGACTACAGACATGAGCCACCATGCCCGGCTGAGAACATTTTACATATATGTGAAATAGTTACCCAGTCCTGATCAACTAGAGCACTGAGTGACACACATTAAATGTTAAGTTTGAAAAGACTGTAAAACATTCACATATGACAGCTCTTAGTGAAGTAAGAGCCTTTCATATTCCGTAATTGTTTGAAACATCCAGGAGAGCTAGGTCCCGTATCTCCTCTAGAAGTGTGTATAGGCTCCTTCCCTTTGTTTGGCAATATTCTTGATATTCTTCCTGAATGATGTTTACTTTGACCTCTTGGGCAAGCTGAGCTTCTTCCATAGATTTAGTTACTTCTTTCACTAACTCACTCTTCAGCAAAGGGGAGCTCTGATGAGTAAGTTCTGTATTTGGTATCTTGTATGGTTTGTTACTAATTATTTCAAGTCTGATTGTATCAGAATGGCAACGTGAGGCCTGTACGGATATTCTTACCTAGCATAGAGAAGAAAATACATATTACTAAATCACATTATTTGTTCCTTACATTTTAAATATTAATAATACTTAATAGAAATACAGACTTACAGTTACATGGTCAAACAAATGGAACGTAACAGATTCCCCATCTGTTGTAGTAGAGGTAATTTTGTTTTGAAATCGTTGAAGGGATCCTGGTTTCCATGCAGAACGGCTATCTGGGCCAGATGAGATGACTAAACCATCTTTATTTTTTAGATAAGCAGCACCTTTAATCCCAAACCTATATTATGACCAGAATATAAATCCAGAGACAATGTATTCTTAGTACACAGATCTTGTATGCTTATCTAGAATACTAGTTTTTCTCCTAGATTAAAAACAAATTACTTTTCCTGTGGTTTACCTCCAAGTATTTATTTCACCTTAGCAGATGGAAACAAAGTATTTTGTTAGATAAGAAAGACCCTAAAATGGACATAGATGTGTATATATATACACACATTCCAATCTTCACTTTATTTTTTTTGAGACAGATTCTTGCTCTGTCACCCAGGCTGGAGTGCAATGGCACGATCTTGGCTCACTGCAACCTCTGCCTCCCGGGTTCAAGTGATTCTCCTGCCTCAGCCTCCCAGGTAGCTGGGATTTCAGGCACGCGTCACCACGCCCGGCTAATTTTTGTACTTTTAGTAGAGACGAGGTTTCACCATGTTGGCCAGGCTGGTCTCGAACTCCTGACCTCAGGTGATCTGCCCACCTTGGCCTCCCAAAGTGCTGGGATTATAGGCGTGAGCCACCCCTGGCCTCCAATCTTCACATTTATATACTGAATCATATGTTACATTATGTACATATAACTAGTTGCTTAAATATCTTAATAAATTCTATCTATGTACAGTTTGTGTTCTACACTTTTACCGATGATTTGTTATGCACCATTGCATTAGATGTAACATACCTGGGTATAAATACAAGCACGCCATTTGTTCGAATTGAATAAATAACTCCATCAGATATGCAACGCTCCTCGGTGGCAGGGTCTTTGTCTTTGAAGTACATGCACTGGAAGAGCTCAGTAGACTGCTTCTGAGAATGCTGTGCTGCCTGTAAGAAGCACAACTCCAAAGTATTATAACACTCCCCTGGCATTCCCCGAAGAAATGAAATTCATATTCATTCAAATGTGAGATTCTGTAAAACTATTAACATAAAAATTATTCTCTATTATGAAATTAAATTACTTTTTGTGGGAACTTAACTATCTAGTATTATCTCTTCAAAAATGTCTTAGAAAATGAATTATTTTATAAAATGAAACCCATTTTTAGTTCATGAAATTAGAGGTCAGCAAATTTGAGTCATGTCTACCTTGGGTATAGGAAAAGTATCACATGTCTTACTTGCCATTTCTTTCTTCTCTTTTCTTTTTTTTTTTTTGAGACGGAGTCTCGCTCAGTTGCCCAGGCTGGTGTGCAGTGAGGCGATCTTGGCTCACTGTAAGCTCCACCTCCTGGGTTCACACCATTAGTCTGCCTCAGCCTCCCGAGTAGCTGGGACTACAGGCGCCCGCCACCACGCCCAGATAATTTTTTTTTTGTATTTTTAGTAGAGATGGGGTTTCACCGTGTTAGCCAGGATGGTCTCGATCTCCTGACCTCATGATCCGCCCACCTCGGCCTCCCAAAGTGCTGGGATTACAGGTGTGCGCCACCCCGCCCGGCCAGCCTTTCTTTTCAAACCTGTCCTACGAAAACCCTATTGGTGGAAGTCTAAATTAGCACTACTGATAAGGAAGACAATTTAGTAATATGTATCAAAGTTTCTTTTTGTTTTTTGAAGATGGAGTCTCACTCTGTCGCCTAGGCTGGAGTGCAATAGTGTGATCTTGGCTCCCTGCAACCTCCACTCCCGGGTTCATGTGATTCTCCTGTGTCAGCCGCCCGATTAGCTGGGATTACAGGCGCGCACCACCATGCCTGGCTAATTTTTTTTTTTTTTTTT
>NW_012100320.1:4713900-4716138 GCF_000951045.1 Mandrillus leucophaeus | reverse complement strand
CACCCGGCTAATTTTTTGTATTTGTAGTAGAGATGGGGTTTCACTGTGTTAGCCAGGATGGTCTCGATCTCCTGACTTTGAGATCTGCCCGCCTCGGCCTCCCAAAGTGCCGGGATTATAGGCGCAAGCCACCGCGCCTGGCCGATAGTTTTATAAATAAAAATGTTAGCAGTGTCTAGAATCATTAATTATTAGCTCTGAGTGGTAAGATAACAGGTGAGGTGTTTGTCTTCATATCTTTTTTTTTTTTTTTTTGAGACACAGTCTCAATTCTGTCATCCAGGCTGGAGTGGAGTGGTGCGATCTCGGCTCACTGCAATCTCCACCTCCTGGGTTCAAGCGATTCTCCTGCCTTAGCCTCCCAAGCAACTGGGACTACAGGCACATGCCACCACACCCGGCTAATTTTTGTATTTTTTGTAGAGACGGGGTTTCACCATAATGGTCAGGCTGGTCTCAAACTCCTGACCTCAAGTGATCGGCCTGTTTTGGCCTCCCAAAGTGCTGGGATTACAGGCATGAGCCACCGCGCCTGACCTCTGTCATCATATCTTTATGTGTTGCTTGAATCTTTACATTTCCGCCTTTTGGAAAAAAAAAATCTAATAATCTACTGTCAAATCTCCCAAATCCACAAGTTACCTGAGAACATCTACAAACGTTCTGAAAGCACTGGTTAAAATAATTCTAGAATTTAATTTGCTAGAATGTATGATACTTCACTGTACTACACAATAGAGCTGACATTTTCTTAGCAAGAGATGATAGGTAAGAGAATTTTGAAATTCTCTCTTACTCGGTTTCTGTTGTTGATATGTCTGCATAATTCCTCAAGATCTTTGTTGCTGAACAAATTTCCCTTAATTTCCATTTTCTTATCTTTTGAAATGGCTGCCATTAACAAGCGGTGTACTACAATATCTGAATATCTTCTTATTGGAGAAGTAAAGTGGGTATATTTATCTAATGCAAGACCTTCAAAAAGAAAGCAAAAGATCAAAATAAACAAAAGATCTTTAAAAATAACTAGCACAAAGTTATAGCGACACATAGGAACATGGTATGATTCACCGTAATGATGGAACTCCTCCTCCGCGCAGGATCCCGTGGAGAAATACAGAGCATTGGACATGGCCTGCGTGGCCATGGAGCGCAGCAGCCTGTTCACAATGGGATCGTGGGGGTCATTCGCATTATCCAGAGAATCAGCCAGTGTTTTATTGGACCTGACAAAGAACAGAAAAATCGTTAGCTAGTCCCAGACAGTAATTTACAAGACAACACTTTGAGAGGAACCCTTCACTCATCCGTCTGAATACCTTCATCTGCCAGTAAATTTATTTTGGACACATTTCAGAAGCACCTCTTTTCAAATACAGAAATCTAGTTTGCTTTGCAGTTTAAACAAAGCAAGAGTGTCAGAATTTAAATACATTTCTTAAGTAGAAATGAATCATGTACTGATTGTAACATGAGACTAAGGTAGTGCTTGGCTATAATGGGTGGTCAAATACTCGTTGAATTGAATTCTTTACATCCTTAACCTTAAACATTCTATATAGGTAAAATAATGGACTTGGTGTACAAGTAAAAGAAACCTAAATTAGTTTTTCTTTTTTAAAGAGGTAGTAAGCATTCTATTTATTCTGAAAATAATTTTTTTGTAGAGACAGGGTCTCACTTTGTTGCCCAGGCTAGTCTTGAACTCCTGGCCTTCAGTGATACTCCTGCCTCAGTCTCCCACAGTGCTGGGGTTACAGGTGTGAACCACTGCATACAGCCTCAAAATAATAATTTTAAAGCCCCAGGAAATACAGAGGTATATTAAAAATAAAACTAATAATACAACATATAATTCAGTCCTATATTGTGGCTGGCTAAGGGAAAAGGGGGAAAGGAGAAATAGAGCATGATAATAAACAGAGAGGCAAGGTGTTAAGTGGTCACTATGTGAGCTTTCAAGTTTAACAGACTTGGTGGGTTCAAATCCTGGCTCTGTCCTGACTGACTGTTAAATTACAGGCAAATTACTTAATCTCTTCAGACTTAATTGACTTATCTGTAAACATGAATGATGCTGCCATCACCTCAGCATTAAGAATTAACCACGAGGATGTCTGAAAGCCCTTGTCCCATGTGCCTGGCGTGCAGACAGCTCACACAGTGACAAACTAACAAAAAACATACTAGCACCGGAAGGCAGAAGCAAAAAAAAAAACCAAACCCTCTTTAAAAAAA
>NW_012100320.1:4710100-4710680 GCF_000951045.1 Mandrillus leucophaeus | reverse complement strand
GCACCCGGCCTATCAAAATTTCATTTATGCGTGCACACCTTTCGGCTCAGCAATTCCATTTCTAGGAATTTTTCCAGACAGTCATCTGAAATGTCTGTATAAGTGTATCCATGAGGATGGTTGTAAATTTGATTGCTTAGAACAGTGCTGCCCAACAGAACTTTCTGCAATGATAGAAATGCTCTCTATCTGTGTTGCCTAATATGTAGCCACTAACCACAAGTGGCCACTGAGCATGTGCAATGTGGTCAGTGTGACTGAGGAACCAAATTTCAACTTCTAATTTTAATTAAATTTAGGTAGCCCACATGGCTAGTGCTACAACATTGCACAGCAGACAGCTATACCACTGGATATAGAAAATTACATTAAAGATTTAGTTTCCAATTTCCTGCATTACCCAGTGGTCTAGTTCTATGCTGTGCAATCTTGTAGCAACTAGTAATATGAAATAGAATAGAAAGCAGCTCCAAAACAATGATGTAACATGCTGTGCTATCTATAACAGTTGGGTTACATGAAAAAAGCAGATTTCAAACAGCAGGCATGGTATGATTTTTTTTTTTTTTTTTTTTTTTTG
>NW_012100320.1:4679420-4707450 GCF_000951045.1 Mandrillus leucophaeus | reverse complement strand
AAAAAAAGAGGCTGGGCGTGCTGGCTTACGCCTGTAATCCTAGCACTTGGGAGGCTGAGGAGGGAGATCACAAGGTCAGGAGTTGCCAGTATGGTGAAACCCTGTCTCTAACAAAAATACAAAAAAATCAGCCGGGCGTGGTGGCGGGCGCCTGTAGTCCCAGTTACTTGGGAGGCTGAGGCAGGAGAATCCCTTGAACTCGGGAGGTGGAGGTTGCAGTGAGATTGTGCCATGGCACTCCAGCCTGGCAACACAGTGAGACTCCGTCCCAAAGAAAAAAAAAAATGGAGTCTCACCATGTTGTCCAAGTTAAAAAACAATCAATTTTGATAAACAAATAAAAGATATTTTAATTAGTACTTGTTACTTGACAATAAAATATTTTAAAAAACAATATATATATGTGTATATATATATATATTTTTTTGAGACAGAGTCTCAGTCTGTCACCCAGGCTGGAGTGTAGTGGCACAGTCTTGGCTCACCGCAACCTCTGCCTCCCAGGTTCAAGCGATTCTCGCGCCTCAGCCTCCGAGTACCTGGGATTACAAGAGTGCACTACCACGCCTGGCTCATTGTTGTATTTTTAGTAGGGACAGAGTTTCACCATGTTGGCAAGGCTGGTTTCGAACTCCTGACCCCAGTGATGTGCCTGCCTCAGCCTCCAAAGTGCTAGGATTACAGGTGGTGAGCCACTGTACTCAGCCTATACTTAGTTTTTATTTATATATATTTTTTGAGAGAGTCTTGCTCTGTCACCCAGGCTGGAGTGCAGTGGTGCAATCTCGGGTCACTGCAACCTGTGCCTCTTGGGTTCACGCCATTCTCCTGTCTCAGCCTCCCGAGTAGCTGGGACTACACGCGCCCGCCACCTTGCCCGGATAATTTTTTGTATTTGTAGTAGAGATGGGGTTTCACTGTGTTAGCCAGGATGGTCTCAATCTCCTGACCTCGTGATCCATCCACCTCAGCCTCCCAAAGTGCTGGGATTACAGGCATGAGCCACCGTGCCCGGTCTGCCTATACTTAGTTTTTAATGAAAGAAGTATTTTATTCTAGAGATAGGGAGTAAAAATGTCTCATTCAGTGGAGGGTAGTATAAATTCACTGTTGATGTAGTATCTTACAATATTGTCACAAAGATGCTGCATTTTGAAATTACTGAAATAAATAGGATTAATTCTTCATCACTTAAGGGGTAGATGAAATTAAATCAAGGGTAACTAACAGGTTCCCTACTTCTGTATTGCAAATTATGGCAGGCCAGCCGCACACGGTGGCTCATACCTATAATCCCAGCACTTTGGGAGACTGAGTGGGTGAATCACGAGCTCAGGAGTTTGAGACCAGCCTGACCAACATGGTGTAACCCTGTCTCTACCAAAAATACAAACATTTGCCGATCGTGGTGGCACGCGCTTGTAATCCCATATACTCGGGAGGTGGAGGCATGAGAATCGCTTGAACCCGGGAGGCGGAAGTTGCAGTGAGCCAAGATCGTGCCACTGCACTCCAGCCTGGGTGACATAGCGAGACTCTATCTCAAAAACAAACAAACAAACAAACAAACAAAAAAACACCAATCAACCAACCAACCAAACAAACAAAAAAAACCCAAATTGTAGTGGATCAAAATTTATGCCTAAATGTCCATTGTGGTCGCTCACGCCTATAATCTCAGCAGTTTGGGAGGCCAAGGCAGGTGGATCACTTGAGGTCAAGAGCTCGAGACTAGCCTAGCCAACATGGCGAAACTCTGTCTCTGCTAAAAATACAAAAAAAATTAGCTGGGCGTAGTGGCGTGTGCCTGTACTCCCAGCCACTCGGGAGCCTGAGGCAGGAGAATCATTTGAACTTGGGAGGTGGTGGTTGCAGTGAGCCGAGATCGCACCACTGCACTCAAGCCTGTGTGACAGGGCAAGACTCTATCTAAAAAAAAAAAAGAAATAAAAAACCAAGGAACAAAATTATGCCTAAATAAACATGTTTTAAGTCTCTATACATAACAATGAAGAGAAAAAGTGTGTCTTCAAAAATGCAGAGAGCCAACAATCTGTTTTCTCTTTTTGGTCAAAGATCTGCCTGTCACATTTTAAGAACAACTATAAGATAAATAAATATACAGCTCTGCCCCCTCAAAAGAGGAATACCGTGTATCTATGAAGAAGCCTTTGGCTTTAGCACATTCCCGGAGTTCTGAAAAGAACTCCTGGTGTGGAGGAGGGTGCTGGCGCAGCAAGGCCTGATGAGGGAAGCTCTCCCAGATCTTCTTGGCGACCCAGTGGTTGGCCAGGATCATGCATTCAGCCACTGTCTCATGGACTTCCAGGGGCTGCTTGGGGATGAGGTCATGAATGTTTTTTTTGTCATCTAGCTGTACGCGAACCTCTACCCCTTCCAGTTCCAGGGCACCACATCCGTCTCGTTTAGCTCTGACATGGCGAGCTATGTCGGTCAGCTTTCCAATTGCCCACACTAACTCCTCCAGCTTGGCTTGTCTGCTTTTCTCATCCAAGTCTTTGAATTCTGGAATATCATCAACAACACTAAAATTTCCATCCAGTAGTTCTTGGGCTGCTTCATAGAACAGTTTGTATGCTGATCGAATAATGGTTCTGCCATACCACACTTCCTTAATTTCATAAGAGGTTTTATCCAGTTCCCACATGATGCTTACAGCATACCTACAAAAACAGTAACATTGACAATATCACTATTAAATCCATCTGGCTTTTGTTTTGTTTTGTTTTGTTTGAGACAGGGTCTTGCTCTGTCACCCAGGCTGGAGTGCAATGGCATGATTGCTGCTCACTGTTGCCTCAATCTCCTGGGTTTGAGCAATTCTCCTGCCCAAAGTGCTGGGATTACAGGTGTGAACCACCATGCCCCACCTAAGTCTTCTATTTTTGAAGCAAGTAGAATTTGACCTAAGTGTAACTTAAAAAAAATTACAAAGCTACAGGTTTCTGGTTTGATTTGTCAATCCAACCACCTTACAACTAAATCAAAAAATATTTTAAATTAAAACAACAGTTAGACTGGGTTTTGTTGAGCTCTGAACAAATTTGAAATGAGTTCATATGTGACATTACAAACCCTACTTTATGTCCTCCATTTTTGTTTTTTGTTTTTTTCTTGAGATGGAGTCTCGCTCTGTTGCCCAGGGTGGAGTGCAGTGGTGCTCTCTTGGCTCACTGCAACCTACCTCTTCCAGGTTCAAGTGATTCTCCTGCCTCAGCCTCCAGAGTAGCTGGGACTACAGGCACGCACCACCACGCCCGGCTAATTTTTTCTATTTTAGTAGAGACACTGTTTCACTGTGTTGCCCAGGCTGGTCTCAAACTCCTGAGCTCTGGCAATCCACCCACCTTGGCCTCCCGAAGTGCTAGGATTACAGGCGTGAGCCACCGTGCCAGGCCATGTCCTCCATTTTGATTAGAAAAGCATGACACTGATAGAGTCAAGTCTTTTTAGCTCAGTAAATTAGAGCAAAGTCTTGCAAATCCTACAGGATGACACTGAACTGTGATATCAGTCTTGATGATGGCTAAATTAGCAAAAATTTCATTTAGCAAAAAAAACTCTTTGTCACCAAGTCATTTTATTAAAAAAGTATACATTTGGAACTCAAAAAAAACCACAGGGCTAATTTTCCTAATATGTAAAGAGCTTTTACAAATTAATTAGTAATTGATCTTGAATCTAAAAGAAAAATGGGCAAAGAATATAAAGTAGTTAACAGAAAGGGATACCTAAGTGACTGTTAAACATACAAAAAATGGTTAGCTTTATTCATAATGCAAATTAAAGCCAATCTAAGATACCATTTTTCATTTATCAAATTGGCAAAGATAAAAAAATACAACATACTGTGCTGGCAAGGCTGTGGGAAAATACGCACTCTCATACATTGGCAACAGGAACATAATTGGTGGAACATTTAAAGAGGGCGATTTGATTATACTGATCTAAACACAAATGCACATACTCTTGACACAGAGATCCCATAATCAAATATGGGAATTTCTCTTTCATATATACTGTATTTTTAAAAATGTGAAATGGGCTGGGCATGGTGGCTTACATCTGTAATCCCAGCATTTTGGGAGGCCAAGGCGGGAGGATCACTTGAGCACAGGAGTTCAAGACCAGCCTCGGCAATATGTGAAACTCGGTCTCCAAAAATAAAAATAAAAATGAAAATGTGAAATGACTTATGTTCAAAGTTAACTCTGTACAGCTTTGTTTGTAAAACCAAAATACGGGAAACTATCAAAATTTCCATAGATAGTGTAACTGTTATTAATACGGAATGATCTCTAAGATACCAGTAAGTTTTTTTTAAAAAGGAAGGTGCTAAACAGTATATATATAATGCAACCATTTGTGTAAAAAACAAAGATCACATATGCATATTGGTGTGTGTAATATATCTAGAAAAACTAATATGGAACTGGTAAATGAGGGAAAGTGATAGGGAGGAATCTTTCATTAAATACCTCTTGGGATATATGAGTTAGGGCCTATATGATTCTATTACCTATTCAAAGAGAAACATAAATTTTAACCTTAACAAATGAACAAACAAAAAACTCCCCAAGTTCATGATCCTCATGCCAAACAACTTCATCCGGGCAATGCATAAGCACAAAGCTACACACATTTGTTCTCAGATTTTAGCCGACTTTAAAAAGCCAGTAACAGAGGGAGATGCAGCCCCACTGCTAGCAGACAGAAGAGAGGAGGGGAAGGGTAGGGAAGGCTGGAGAAATAAAGCTGCCTAAAGATAAGTGGTGTGGGGTTGGGGTCAGGGGTGGTGTTGAGAGATCAGAGGGGAGACCCAGGGCTGGGGTGGGGCAGAGCAGAGAAGAAAAATGAGGCCAGAAGCAGGCAGCATCGGGAGCCACAGAAGGGCCAGGACAAGCTTTGAAGACAAAAGCCATAAACTCACCTATCAACGCCTCCCAGAAGGGAACACAAATCGGCACTGAGGACGGAAGGCAGCATGTCATAGCGACGATCTGCTAGATAATAAGTGGTGGCCCTGTGAATGACACACACGCGGCACCGCGACCTTCAGCAGGGAGAAGCAGAACTGCTGACTGTGTGGGCCGCAGGGAGGTAAACGGCCAAAATCTCACTACAGATTCCCCAAGGCTGTTGCTGTTTCATAAAGTGCAGCAGACTGGGTAATAAAACTATTCCCATGGTCCCATTTTTCTAAGTGATACTGCTTTGGGCTGAATAGTCTTCCACTGATAAGAGAAAGAAAGAGCAAGTGACAGTGAATCTTTGTTGCATAAGAAAAATTGGAGTGTAATGATCCAGCATTTTTATAAAATAGTATATTACTACATGAAAATTTAACCCATTTCAGTTTAGTAGGAAACAATATGTGAAAAGGTTATGTTAAAAGGAAAGGTAAATTGATCAAGGTACTGTTTTTCTAAACGAAAATGGGGAGTGGACCTCAACATTTTTTTTTTTTTTTTTCTGGAAGGGACCTTCAGAATTACACAAACATGAGATCTTTGAACACCTGAAACTAGTACAGACACAAAATACACAGTCACATATATACAACCATAGAGCTGATTTCAAATAGCATTACCTTGTTCTAGCTTCAATATCAATATAAGAATTTGGTGCCACAAAGTGTGTTACATCTGCGATGTGGACCCCAAGTTCCAGGTTGCCATTATTTAAGGTTCTGATTGAGAGTGTGTCATCCACATCTTCACAACCTTTGGGGTCAATGCTGAATACGAGATGGCTTTTCCTCAAGTCTTTACGTTTTTGTTCCTCTTCACGACTCACTTTCCAGGGATTTTCTGGTGTGTTTACCGGCATCTCACACATCTGTATGAGAGGTCAAATATTCAGCAATTCATGCACCACACATTTCTGTAAAAATCCACTCACTGATATTCTCAATGCGACCACAGAGAAATTCATTCATTCTCAATTACCTTCTGCATCAACCTATGTCGGCTTCCTTTGATCAATAATTGTTTATTAGGTGCCTCAGATATCCGGGGTACTGTGCTGGGCTCTGGAAAGTCAGGAGTCAACAAGAAAGACAAAGTCCCATACTCCTGAGGACCCTTACATTTGGACAGAAAATGTCCCACAACTTCTATCAGTCTCTAGTTACAGGGGCTTGGAACAAGAGTACAACATGTAGCCCATTTTCAAATGATCCGTTCGTTTAAATGTAGTCAAGCTTTAAATTTAAGACTTGAAAAAATAATCAACATGTTCCAAATATTAAAAACTTACCCCTTAAAGATAATTTTATACAAGACCTATCTAGGGCATTTTCTCTCCATTATTATCTGTTTAAGCCATCAATTTGCAGTTAAGTAGGCTAAAAGGGAAGAGAAAATTCTAGTCCTATGATGTATAGCTCACACTTTATTTTATTGTAACATTTTCACTAAGAGCTGCCAAACAAGTCAACAAATAATTTCCAGAAACTAATGTTAAATATAAAAATTTAATGATGTAAAATATTCTAAAATAGTTTACTATGATAGCTCCTATTCTGTGAAAAACTATAATGAAAATAAGAACACCCAGACACTCCTTATGGCAATGCAAATGGGTCCAAATTTTCTGGAGAACAATCTGCTAGTACATATAAGAAGTTATTTAAATCTTTTATACCCTTTGACTTGGTAATCTCACTTTAAGGATTACATTCCAAGAGAATGATCAAAAAGATATTAAAAAGCAGGCCAGGCGTGGTGGCTCAGGCCTGTAATCCCAGCACTTTGGGAGGTTGAGGCGGGCGGATCACCTGAGGTCAGGAGTTTGAGACCATCCTGGCCAACATGGTGAACCCCCGTCTCTACTGAAAATAAAAAAACCAGCCAGGTGTGGTGGTGTGCGCCTGTAGTCCCAGCTACTCAGGAGGCTGAGGCAGGAGAATTGCTTGAACCCAGGAGGCAGAGGTTGCAGTGAGCCGAGATCTTGCCACTGCACTCCAGCCTGGGTGACAGAGCAACACTCCATCTAAAAAAAAAAAAAAAAAAAAAAAAAGAAATTAAAAGAGGTTTTTAAAAAAATTTCGAAAAAATTTTTTTTTTTTTTTTTTTTTTTGACGGAGCCTCACTCTGTCGCCCAGGCCCAACCTCGGCTCACTGCAACCTCCGCCTCCGGGGTTCAAGCAATTCTCCTGCCTCAGACTCTCGAGTAGCTGGGATTACAGGTGCCCACCGCTATGCCCAGCTAATTTTTTGTGTGTTTTTAGTAGAGACAGGTTTTCATCATGTTGGCCAGGCTGGTCTCAAACTCCTGACCTGGTGATTCACCCGCCTTGGCCTCCCAAAGTGCTGGGATTACAGGCGTGAGCCACCGCACCCGACCTACTTTTTTTTATAATACTGAAAAATTAAACAGCTGAATGCTCAACAATTGAGAAATGCTTAAGCAAACTAGGGTATGTCAATATACCATAATTTACCATTATCATTAAAATAAGTAGGCTATGTCAATATATAAAAATAATTTTAAGTGAAAGAAGCAGAACAGAAATCAGCGTGTGCACATGATGAATATAGTCATGCAAGAATAATACACAAGATTTATGAGGGTTTTAAAAGATCATGAAGTGATGGAAATAGCTGATGTTTTATGTTTATGGGATTTTTGTTTTCTGTAAAGGTTCACAAAAACTGTTTCATAATGAGCATAATTTTTGACCCATGGGTCGGAGATGTATGGATCCCAGGAATCCACCCCCTGCAGCTTTATGCAGCCTCTGGTTGAATGATTTGGACAGAGAGTGTGGAGCTCAGTTGGGTCTGTAACTAGGTGTCCTTGTAGTTGCTGGGGACGGATGTATACTGACTATAAGACACTGACATATCATTTTTAAGCCCAGTTGGAAAATATAAAAATTTGAGAGCTATGAGGCGATAGAAAACTAATTCTACACTTAAAGCTGACTTCAGTTTGGTCCAAATATAGAATAAAGAGGAGTGAGATTTTTCCATTATCTGTGGCTTAACACAGTGGGTTGTTACATAACACAGAGACTTTTCTTTCTTAATGATGAAACAACAACAAAAGAAAAAAGAAAATGTCACTAGACCAAAGGTTTCTGGAAAACCCGACCTGAGCTTCTGAGAAAGGGATGACTGAAATACTGTTTTCCACCAGGATGGTTGCAATTTCGCCTTCTAGATCTCCAATTCTTCCTAAAACACGCACAAAATGTCCATTTGGATACACAGATGTTGACTCCCAAGAATCGATGCGCACGACCACCCTGAAGTCCTGCACAAAAGGAAAAAATAAAACACAGCTGAGCACCAGGAGTTAAGTGGGTCAATTAGAGGCATCAAACAAGAGGCAAGCAGCACTGGGTTCCAAAGAGAGTGGCCAGTTGCAAATAGTGGTGTACAGTAGGTTTATTTTTTGTTTTTCATTCTTTCTATTACTAAATTGCCAGATGGTATGAAATGCTTGACCCAGTGCTTTGAAGGGAGGTATTACCTCTCTACGTCAATGAAGAGGGCTGGAAATTTTAGTCTGCTAAAGAGAGCCTGCATAAGGCTTCAAGATGCAATACATTCTAGTTAACACTTGCAACACAAGGGGAAAACTCAATTATGCATGGTCCAAATTCAGTTTTAAAACAATAATCTTAATGTTTTGTGTGTGGGAGGTAGCTCCTAATTTCTTTGAAGTCTATTTTTCTTTCTTTCTTTTTTTTTTTTTGTGAGATGGAGTCTTGCTCTGTCACCCAGGCTGGAATGCAGTGGCGCTATCTTGGCTTACTGCAGCCTATGCCTCCCGGGTTCAAGTGATCCTCCTGCCTCAGCCTCTCACACAGCTGGGATTACAAGCGTATACCACCATGCCCAACTAATTTTTGTATTTTTTTTTCTTTTTTTTCTTTTTTTTTGTAGTAGAAATGGGGTTTCACCATGTTGGCCAGGCTGGTACTTTTTTTTTTTTTTTCCGAGATGGAGTCTCGCTCTGTCGCCCAGGCTGAAGCACAGTGGCACAATCTCGGCTCACTGCAAGCTCCGCCTCCCAGGTTCACGCCATTCTCCTGCCTCAGCCTCCTGAGTAGCTGGGACTATAGGCGCCTGCCACCATGCCCAGCTAATTTTTCGTATTTTTAGTAGAGACTGGGTTTCACTGAGTTAGCGAGCATGGTCTCAATCTCCTGACCTCGTGATCTGCCCGCCTCGGCCTCCCAAAGTGCTGGGATTATAGGCGCGAGCCACCGCGCCCGGCCCAGGCTGGTCTTGAACTCCTGGCCTCAAGTGATCCACCTGCCTCAGCCTCCCAAAGTGCTAGAATTACAGGCATGAGCCACTGTGCCTGGCCTGTTTGAAGACCTCTTAAGCTGGTCTTTGGCGGAGAAGAAGGTGTCAGTGTAAACTGAATCCCCACTACCCAAAAATTCCAGCAAACCATGGGAATGGAAAACACATTAGGTGCAACTGGCCTGGAGAGCCTGCATAAAGCTTCAAGATGTAAAAAGTACAATGGCCAGGTTACTGGCCGGGGACATCCTGCTTTAGTGTCTCATTTACAAACTGAAAAATATCAGGGGGAATTAAATTGGGCAATGCCCATACTCTTTGACACAAGTAAAGGTTAATTTCTAACCTTCTTGTTTATGTCTTCTTTCCAGTGCTATATTCCTTTATGGATAATCAATTCTGTGAAGTACCACTACATCATCCCTACAGGGCAGAGTGATCGTATTTCTATATTGCTTGCTGGAGGAAAGCTTGTTAGTGTTGGCAAAGTGTATCTATTGAAAGTTTCCGTCTTGGACAGCTGGATAATGTATGTTCTCTCTGGTTGTCCTACACAGCTCTTTCTAGGACAATTTCTCTCTGGCCTGAATTTATTAACCACAGACTATTTAATGGATGGTTCTCATATATTTAGAATTTTTAAAAAACAGAATCTTGGGGCTGGGCACAGTGGCTCATGCCTGTGATTCCAGCACTTTGGGGGGCCAAGGCAGGAGGATTGCTTGAGGTCAGTAGTTCAAGACCAGCCTGTGCAACAAAGTGAGACCCCATCTCTACAAAAAACAAATTAAAAAACATAAAAACATGGCCGGGCATGGTAGCTCACACCTATAATTCCAGCACTTTGGGAGGCAGAGGTGGCGGATCATGAGGTCAGGAGTTCAAAACTGGCCTGGCCAACATAGTGAAACCCTATCTCTACTAAAAATACAAAAATTAGTTGGGCGCGGTGGTGGGAGCCTGTAATCCCAGCTACTCGGGAGGCTGAGGCAGGGGAATTGCTTGAACCCGGGAGGCGGAGGCTGCAATAAGCCAAGATCGCGCCACTGTACTCCAGCCTGGGCGACAGAGTGAGACTCCGTCTTGGAAAAACAAAACGAAACAAAAAACCCCCCAAAAAACACATCCCAGTATCTTGGAATGCCAGATGCCGTCAATAATTCATTTCCTTATATGCAAAAGAATGAATAATGCTTTCTGGTGCTGCTAAGAAGCTGGCAGAGACAGAGGAAGAGCAGAGATTCCACAGTAGAGGCGGAGCGCCAGCCACCTGGAGGGCTTCGGCTTGCTGAGTGCTAATTCGAATTTTGGGAATTCTGTAATCCCAAGGTGTAACCAGGATTTTCTGAGCATTTTTGCCCTGAGATTGGACCTCTTCTTTGGATGGAAATGTCACCACATAATCCCGCCAGTTCTTCTGAAGTATGCCCACCACTCGACCTTTGGGAAAACAAAACAAAACAAGGCATTAACTAGTTAGGTGCCACCTATCTGGACTCTGACCACCTCAGGCAGTAAGGAAAAGAAAAAGAAATACAGTGTCCTATTTTTTTTTCAAGCACATCCACCCAACTCAAGAACGTTTTTGAAAGGAAGCTTTTATTAACAACAATAATGGCTGGGCATGGTGGCTCATGCCTGTAATCCCAGCACTTTGGGAGGCTGAGGCAGGAGGATCATGTGAGGCCAGGAGTTCAAGACCAGCCCGGCCAACATGGTGAAACCCCACCTCTACTAAAAATACAAAAATTAGCTGGGCATGGTGGTGCGCACCAGTAATCACAGCTGTTCAGGAGGCTGAGGCAGGAGAATTGCCTGAACCTGGGAGGTGGAAGTTGCAGTGAGCCAAGATGGTGCCACTACACTCCAGCCTGGGCAGCAGAGTGAGACTCTGTCTCAAAAACAAACACATAAACAAAATCCAAAACACACACAACAACAACAAGAAAAGGTATGTTTTAAGATTTGCCTTCTTGGTATTTTATTTTAAAGATGGATAATTTAAAAACACTTTTTGTTTCTCTTTCTTTCTCTCTCTCTCTCTCTTTCCTTCTTTTTAAGAAACAGGATTTCACTATGCTGTGTAGGCTAGAGTGCACTGGCTATTCACAGACATTATCATGGTACGTTACAGTCTCAAACTCCTGGGCTCAATCCATCCTCCTGGGTAGCTGGGTCTATGGGCACGTGCCATTATGCCTAGCAAAGACGGCTAACTTTTTAAATAACATTGTCAGTATGCTCTCTCTTCCTGAGATAACATTTAGAATCCACTTGTCCCATTTTCTCTCTTTTGCCATTATCTTATCAATCTCGTTTTGATATATTGGGAAAAGTCAATGATTTTCACTCTGGTTTTAAACCACGCCCTCAACTGCGCATTTTCAGTCTTTCTTGCCTTCTCTCACCAGCCAATCTCATTTGGTCCATTATACACAGAAAAGTATACAGATCATAAGACTGACACACAACACTTCCAATAATCACTGACTGAAGCCGAGACCAAACTTTAATAGTTAAAAATATTCTTTTTTCTTTTGTTTTTCACAAATATTTATTGCGCTCCAACCAGGGATGAGGCTTTGTTCTAGGTCCAGGGAATATAGCAGTATCATAATAGGTAAAGTCCCTGATTTCATGGAGTTTATAAAAAATCAGTTTGGGTGTCTGTGGGGGTGGAAAATAGACCAAAAAAAAAAAAAATGTGAAGTTGTGACAGTTGCTAAGAAAGATACAAGGTAGGGTAAGGTGACCAAGAGTGACAGAGGGTCAGAAGTGGCAGCTATTTTAAATAAAGTGACATTTGAACAGTGACTTGAGGGAGTGAGGAAAACAGATGTGAGGCTATTTGGGGAAAGCTTCATCCGGGTGGTAGAAAGAACAAGTCTTCAATGCAGCTGGAGCAGAAGCATGAAGAGGAAAACGGCAGAAGGCGGCCTCAGCTGGTGGGGCCTTGTAGGCCATGGTAAGGACAGTGGATTTTATTCTGAGTGAAACAGGAACCAGCCATTGAAGAGTTTTGAGCAGAGAAATGAGAGGAGCCAACTCTCGCTTTCTTTTTCTTTTTTCTTTTTTGGAGACAATGTCTCACTCTCTTGCCCAGGCTGGAGTACAGTGGCGCGATCTTAGCTCACTGCAACCTCCGCCTCCTGGGTTCAAGCAGTTCTTGTGCCTCAGCTTCCCAGTAGCTGGGACTACAGGTGTGCACCACCACGCCCGGCTAATTTTTGTATTTTTAGTAGAGACAGGGTTTCACCATGTTGGCCAGGCTGGTCTCGAACTGCTGACCTCAAGTGATCCATCCACCTCAGCCTCCCAAAGTGCTGGGATTACAGGCATGAGCCACAGCACCCTCTTCCTCAACTCACTTTCTGAAGGATCATTGTGTGTCTGAGTGGAGAAAAGACTACATGGGGAGGGGCAATGGTGGGAGCAGGGAGAGCAGTGAGGAGGCTGCTGCAACGATCCTGAGGTGCCAATGGACTGAAGTGGGAGAGCTGTGGGGGAAGTGTGGCAGGTGGCTCAATTCAGGCCATGCATTAGAGTTGGAGCTGCCAGCATTTGCTGATGAGTTAAAAAAAAAAAAAAGTAAAGGATAACCCCAAGGTGTCTTGGGTTGACCAACTCCAAGAATGAATTTGCCCTTTACTGAGACTGGGGGACACGTGGGGAACAGCAGGTCTAGGGGTGAAATCAGGAGTCTGTGTGGGACATGTTAAGTCTGAGGGGAAGATGCCAAATAGACAACTGAGGAAACAAAACCAGAAGCCGAGGAAGGGCCAGAGATACAAAATCAAAGGACCGCAGGAGATCCCCAAGGGAGAGAGTGCAGAGAACAGAAGATCCAGCGTGGGGCCCTTGCATATCCAAGAGGACAATGAGATGCAGAGCCAGGAGGAGAATTGAGAAGAGCAGCCAGCTGGGTGGGAGAACTGGGAGAAGCCCCATGGAAGGCAGAGGCCCCCCAGCCAAGTGCTGCTGACAGCTTCCAGATGATGGAGGCTGACCAGTGCTCTGGCAGTGGGGTCACTGGTGACCTTGGCAAGAACAACTTTAGAGGAGTAGGGCTTGGGAGGTGTCAGAATGACAGGCATGAGAGGCTGGCAGGGAGGAAGAGAGAATGTAGAGTAACTATACTCTGACTTTAAAGATAAGGGGCAGCAGCTGAAAGGGACGTGGGACTCAGAGAGGATTTTTGGTTTGATTTTAAGAGGAAAGCCATTACAGCATATCTGGGTACTGATAAGAGTAAAATAAACCCGCAGAGGGGAAACTGATAATGGAGGGGAAGAGACTATATCTCGTGTTAGGAACTATTATTGTACAACCTGTGACTATAGTTAATAACAATGTACTGTATTCTTGAAAATTGCTAAGAGAGTAGATCTTAAGTGTTTTCACCACACAGTGTGTGAGGTTAACACACTGGGTTAATTAGCTCAGTCTAGCCATTCTCCAATGTATTATATCAAAACATCATATTATACGCAATAAATACATTTAAAAAATCATATTATATACAATAAATACAGTTTTTGTCAATTTAAATTAAATAAATAAATAAAATAAGGGGAGTATTTCTGGATTGCTAAGGAGAAGATAAATGTAATTCCACAAGAAAAATGGACATCGGAGTGGCTCTCCTGCTGGCTCACCTGTAGGCATGGGCTCACTTGGGGACTCGCCCGAAGCCTTGTCGTCACAGTCATTCTCACACAGGGCTACGGTTCTTCCTTTCCACTCATTTTTAGGGAGCAGCTCCACAACTACCACATCTCCATGAATCGAGCGGTTTCGAGCCTTCATCCCATGGATTAGGATGTCACTGACTAAATCTGTGTTTGGGGCAGCACAGAAAAAACCCGTAAAGCCGAGGGAATGGCACACCAGTGAGGCATTCTGTGCATAATATACTCAAAGTCTAATTGGCACTCCGGCAAGTAAAGTTTCTTCCTTTCAAAGGTAAAGTCAAACTTCTTTTGTTCTGCAGGTTAGGAATGAAGAATTGCTGGCACCATGTCATACTGTATATTGAGCTTTCATAAGTGCCACCCTCAATCATCTTTTAAAAAAATACCCCCACCCCCCTCACCACCTTTTAAAAAGGTATTAGTTCCCTGCATGCAACTACGTGAGCCTATGCTGGACTTCTGTCAAATACCTTTAGGATCCTACACAGCCAAGGGAGTGGTCAATGGGCTGAGGAACTAGACAGGGCAGAACCGACAGGGAGAATTCTGACAAGCAAGGGCCCAAAGAAGGCCAGTTTCTCATCTCTCTCGACCCAGTCACGCTCCTTTGACTAGCAGGTTTTCTTTTTCACCCTCTCATTACAGAACTAAGAACTACACCTGATTATGACACAACTTATTTACACTTTTTTTTCTTTATTACTTAAAAAAAATTTACTCCAATAAAGCAATATAGCACATTGAGGCAGCACAGAGTAATATGTTAAAATCACAGCCAAACAGCCTTGGCTACAAATTCAGCTCCACCACTTACCAGGTGTGTGATCTTGGGCAAGTTGCTTTGCTTCTCTGTGTTGTAGTTTAAATTTATTACAATAAAATTAGAAATTATAGACAAAAAGCTAGGGGAACCCCCCCCTCGACAATCCCACATACCCAATGTATGTAGGCATACATAACAGGACACATAGAACATGACAATTTCAACTTTGCTTTCTTCATTGTATAACGTCAGAATAAAAAAGGAGTACGGACATTTATGTAAGGTTTATACTGAACCTGAATCTTTACTGCTGGCTCCCTGAAGTCGAACAAAAGCTTCTATTTGGGCTCTGTGTTTGTTGACATTCAGAATTCCCTAAAATCATAATAAAAAAAAAAAATCAATGTGAAAAATGTTCTTTTCTGCCTGGTTTATCTCCAAAAGGTCCAGTTTTTAAAATTATGTGAAAACATCCCCATAATATTCAAGGTTTGTGATCCCTTTAGGAATTATATATACACACACACACACACACACACACACACACACACACACACATATATTTTTTTTTCCTTTTTTTCAAGATGGAGTCCTACTCTGTCACTCAGGCAGGAGTGCAGTGTCACAATCTTGGCTCACTGCAACCTCTGCCCCCTGGGTTCAAGCAATTTTCCTGCCTCAGCCTCCCAAGTAGCTGGGATTACAGGTGCCCTCCACCACGCCCGGCTAATTTTTTGTATTTTTAGTAGAGACAGGGTTTCACTGTGTTGGTCAGGCTGGTCTTGAACTTGTGACCTTGTGATCCACCTCAGCCTCCCAAAGTGCTGGGATTACAGGTGTGAGACACCATGTGCGGGTAGGAATAATATTAGTCACTAAGGTTTATTTTCTTTAGAGAAAAATACCATCATTTTGAACTACTTTTAGCTATACAAACTGCTGAAAGTACCAGGCTCATCTTATGTAACTGATGAGTAGTCTTTTAAAAATCTTCTATCTCAAAATATCCTCCCAGGGGCCGGGCACAGTGGCTCATGCCTGTAATCCCAGCACTTTGGAAGGCTGAGGTGGGTGGATCACGAGGTCAAGAGATCAACACCATTCTGGCCAACACGGTAAAACCCCATCTCTACTAAAAATACAAAAATTAGCTGGGCGTGGTGGCGGGCGCCTGTAGTCCCAGCTACTCAGGAGGCGGAGGCAGAAGAATTGCTTGAACTTGGGAGGCAGAGGTTGCAGTGAGCCAAGATCGCACCACTGCACTCCATCCTGGCGACAGAGCGAGACTGCGTCTCAAAAATAAATAAATAAATAAATATAATTAAATTAAAATAAAAAATATATATCCTCCCAGGAATGCCATAAACTTTACTACTAAGTTGGAAACATTAGCCTCTCTAGGCATACTCATTTAAAATCCCCACACTTTTAGGGAGGGGCTTTGGAGTGATGTTCTTAGATTGTGGCTGATCATCTACTGAGTTGCTCATTAGAAATGCAAACTCCATGATAGAACAGTTCTGTATCTTGATTGTGGTGGTAGATACACAAATCTATGCATGTGATAAAACTGCATAGAGCTACACACACATACACACATAAATGAGTGTATATAAAACTGTTGAAATCTGAATAAAAACTGTATTTGATTTCTTCCAAAGACCCTGACAGTATCTGGGTTCTAGGGTCCTGGGAGGATCACAAAGAAGCCCTTGAAAGGGGCAGAGAAAAAAATGGCAAAGGAGGAAAGAAGCTAAATTTCACCAATTTTACAGTATCGCCAAACCTCCAGACCTTGATTCAAAGAGGTATGTTTTTTTCTAGTGACAGGAGGCATTTACCAGGAGACTTCCACATTTCTGCTTGTATGATGTTCAATATGTAACAGAATTAAAGACTTATCATCGCAGAGTAGCTTCAAGCTGGACAATCAGTGTCTACGGAAAGAATGACTCCCAAGCCACCTGAAACACTGACAGCCGTGACTTACTCATGCCCATCTTGTTTGCAGCCTGTGATATCAGAGGCCTGCGACAGGATGCAGTAAAAAGAGGAGAAAACATACTGGTTGGTCCTGAAAGATTTTTGTTGTTGTTGTTTTGAGACAGGTTCTTGCTGTCACCCAGGCTGGAGGGCAGTGGTGCAATCATGGCTCACTGCAGCCTCAACCATCCAGGCTGAAGTGATCCTCCTGCCTCAACCTCCTGAGTAATCTGGGAGTACAGGTACACACCAGCACGCCTGGCTAATTTTTGAATTTTTTCTAGAGACGGGGTTTCACTGTGTTGCCCAGTCTTGTCTCCAGTTCCTGGGCTCAAGCAATCTACCAGCCTTAGCCAAAGTGCTGAGATTACAGGCATAAGCCACTGTGCCCAGCCCTGATACATTCTAAATTACCACCCTCACCTGGATATAGCGTCCAGATTTAATCCCAGCTTCTAACACTTCCAGAGGAAGATGTTCTGGGTACTCCTTCCCGTGGCTCTCCTGACTCTCGTTCTCTCTCTCCCGTCGAGACTGAAGGATAGAATCACAAAGCTCGTGGGCAGCTTTTAAATCAGGCCAGAAATTGTCCAGGTAATTCTGTATTTAACAAAGGCACAGAGAAACACGGTCAGAAGGTACTGATTCTTCATCATGGTACTACTACAGAAACTCCTGACTGGGAACTTCTGCTGGCCTGTCGTTTTGAGGGGGTGCTCAGTGAGCAGGACTTCCTGAGCCTCACTCCACTGTTGGTTCTCTACTACCACATTAACCCCTGAGCCTGCCAAACGAGCCCCACAAGGCCACCCCACCGTGGAACACTTGCACCTCCTAGGCTACTTTGTACTTTCAAGTCTCTTTCTCTCCACACACACTACAAACACACCTGCACACGTCCAGGCAGCCTGTCTTTATGTGTATCTAATTGCTGCAGACAATGGCCTATGTATGTGTACTTTTTTTTGAGACAGGGCCTCATTCTGTAGCCCAAGCTGGATGCAGTGGCGTGATCTTGGCTCACTGCAGCCTTGACCTCCCCCTGCCCTAAGCAATCCTCCCACCTCAGCCCCCCAAGTGGCTGGGACTAGAGGCACATGCCACCATACATGGCTAATTTTTTAATTTTTTGTAGAGATGAGATCTCAGTATGTAGTCCAGGCTGGTCTCAAACTCCTGGGCTCAAGTGATCCTCCTGTCCTGGCCACCCGAAGTGCTGGGATTACAGGTGTGAGCCACTGTGCCCGGCAATATGTGTACATTCTTGTCCTTTTTTTTTTTTTAAGAGACAGGGTCTTGCTCTGTTGCCCATGCTGGAGTATAAGTGGCATGATCCTGGCTCACTGTAGCCTTGACCTCCTGGGCTCAAGTGTTCCTCCAGCTTTGGCCTTCCGAAGTGCTGGATTACAGGCATGGGCCACTGTGCTGGGCCATTCTTGTCTTTTTTATGTATTTTAACTCAACTTTTAAGTCTGAGGGGTAGAGTCTAGCACATTCTCTGTTCTCGAATCGAAAAGCAAACAGGTTATACTTACTGTCAACTCCAGCATTTCTCCCACTAATTTCAGAGTCCTGTTCAAACTGCTTCCTTTCTTTCCCTACTCCTTCCAGAAATTTTGTCTGTGCTAACGTCAGTGCCTGAATTCTATGGTCGCTTATCACTTACCAACACCACACTTTGTCATTATGAACCACCTCTTCAAGAGGGATTTATCATCTTGGCTCTTCTCCATCTAACTTCAAGTCCCCACAGAAAATTCTAGGCTTCCCACTCATCTGAACTTCACAATATCTCTTTTTTCTACTATCATTCACCTCTGTGAAGCCCTTGGTCACACAGTTTTCTTGAGAAACGCTATACAAAATAAAACTGTATGATACCACTGGACTACAAAGAAAAGTAATTTTCACAAAAAGTAGAAAAATGTAATTTTAGTCAACTGTCCTCTGCAGGAACAAGACATGATGTATTACAACAGAAAAAACAAGTGACACTGCCATTAATATCCAGCGCTCCTGGAATTCTCTGGCATGCCACAGCACTTTTTTATAGCAGGGCCAAGAAAATTCTATTGACAAATCTTTAGCAATATATGCACCTGGGAACCCTTAGAGAATCTGCAATTCAAAACCCAACTAGACTTTCTATAAACTGACAGGGATAATACAGGGCCTTATTCTAGTTTCTGCACCAAAAAATGATATCAACAAGTGAAACCTAATTGACTAGCCGGGCAGACAGAAGCGACCAGTGATCTGTTGAGAGATTAATAGTCATCCTACTCTCAAAAAACGTACCTAAGAGATAGGCAGAACTGCGTTGCTGAGACAGTCCAAAGAAACTGTCACTGATAATGCCACTCCTGTCTGAGATCTGTACCAAGCAGATCTGACAGCATTCACATAAATAATATCACATCTCAACCCTTTCATTTATCCCTATTACCCCCATGAACATTCACAAGTGGGGAAGAGTGAGGAACAGTTGAAAAAAAAGACTGGCCTTTAAGACAGTTTGTTTTGTGTATATTTTCAGAAAAATAACTTGGAAGGCAGTACAGCATGATGGCTAAGAGCTTTGGGGTCTGACTGCCTGGATTTTAATCATAACCCTACCATTTTCTACTGTGTGACTTGGAACAAGTTACTCAGCCTTTCTGTGTTTCCGTTTCCTTACCAATAGGATTAAATAATAATACCTACCTCACAGGGTTGTTGCAAGAATTAAATGAAATAATAGACATAGAAAAGTGGCTGGCATAGATGTGTTGGTTATTACCAGTAGGTAGAACCATGTCAAACTGCCATTTTATAGGTCAACAATAAGAATATTGGCAATTTTATTCAACCTATTATCATCATCATCATCACCATTTTATAAATGTTAGTTTACTGTCAGTAGGAGTTTACTGGGCTGGTATTAGATGCTGTGGGCCTTATAGTCAAAGTTGGTCTGAATTTGTGAAAGTCAACGTTAAATAGTTGGGGCATAATGAAGAAGCAGAACTTCATTTTTTTTTTTTTTTTTTTTTCTGAGACAACGTCTCACTCTGTCACCCAGGCTGGAGTGAAGCAGCACAATCTCGGCTCACTGAAAGCTCCGCTTCCTCGGTTCACGCCATTCTTCTGCCTCAGCCTCCCGAGTAGCTGGGACTACAGGCGTCCGCCACCATGGGACTACAGGCGTCCGCCACCATGCCTGGCTAATTTTTTGTATTTTTAGTAGAGACGGGGTTTTACCGTGTTAGCCAGGATGGTCTCGATCTCCTGACCTTGTGATCCCCCCGCCTCAGCCTCCCAAAATGCTGGGATTACAGACGTGAGCCACCGCGCCCGGCCTAGAACTTCATTTGCTGAGATAGGGTCTTGCTGTGTCACCCAGGCATTAGTACAGTGGTGTGTTCACGGCTCACTACAGCTTCCATCTCCCAGGCTCAAGTGAGTCTCCCATCTCAGCCTCTTGAGTAGCTGGGACTACAGGTGTGTGCCACCATGCTTGGATATATATATACACACACACACACACACACACACACATATATATATATATATTTTTTTTTTTTTTCTGTGGAGACAAGGTCTCACTAGATTGCCCAGCTGGTCTTGAACTCCTAAGCTCAAGTGATCTTCCCGTCTAGGCCTCCAGAGTGCTGGGATTATAAGCATGAGCCACCACGACTGGCCAAAATGGAACTTCTTAACGTCTATTCCTCTTTTATTTTTTCTTTTCTGTGTTACCAAAGGGATCTAGAGCCTTATGGGTACTACTTAGAAAATGAGCACTCATACATATACAACATCTGCAAATACCTTGAAAGAAATCACGAATACTCCTTCTGTTTCACTTCCATACTGCTGAACTGCCTCTTCATCTTCTGTCACCATAACAATTGGCATCCTGTCCTGGCAGTGATGATAGTACCAAACAGCTGCGTTGTATATGCTCCTGGAAAAGCAAAGGGTATGAGAGCTCTCCCCAGGCAGACAAACACAAGCTCTTGTTCAGAATTTCACATCTGGCTTTTAATTTGCTATCCATTGGTGTATATAGATAACCATTCATTCATTCATTCAACAAATACTTCTGGAGTATCCATTATAAAGAAGCCCTGGGCTGGGTGTTCTGCGGGATACAAATATGAACCAGAAAGAACCTGACTTCTCTTCCCTAAGACATCCAACCACCACTGCAACGACTTCATTTCTTGATATGGCCTAGAAACCACGAGTCTCTGCCATCTTTTACACCGTTTAACTGGGGCACCACACAAGACGACAAGCTATGTTATGTGAGGCTTAAAAGATGAAGAAGTAAGTATTTGGCTAAGAGAAAAACCAAGCTGCAAGTAGCTGAAGATCATAATCCAATAGGGTCTGATATGGAACCATGTGAAATGCCTGGAAATCTTCCAAAAAAGAACTGGAACTGGGAAACAGGTCTGGAGAACTGTGTATAGGACTGGATTGATTGATGGATTGAGACAGGGTCTTACTCTGTCGCCTAGGCTGGAATGCAGTGGTGAATAATGGCTCACTATAACCTCGACTTCCCAGGCTCAAGTGATCCTCCTGCTTCAGCCTCCTGAGTAGCTGGGACTACAGGTGCATGTCACCATCCCCAGATAATTTTTAACTTTTTGTACAGATAGGGTCTCACTATGTTATCCAGGCTGGTCTCGAACTCCTGATCCTCTAGCCTCAGCCTCCCAAAGTGCTGGGATTATAAGCGTGAGCCACCATGCCCAGCTTTCAAGGTAACTTCTGAGGCACATTCCGTGTGGCTCCTCAGCAGCACTGATGGAGCCTTCGTTTCCCGCAGCAGCAGCACATCCTTCACCACCTGCCCTCCATCTCCATCTCACTCTCCCCACTTCCTCACTCCTGCTTCTGGGAACTGCTTTCTACATAAACACTCCACACTCCCAAGGACTTGCTTTAGGCTCTGCTTTCGGCAGACTTAAATCAGGACACTGTATTTCCTGAAGCAGTTTTTTCAGAATTAAGTGACCAGTTTCAGTTTAATAAGACTGTAAGTAGAAGCCTGGCCGGGCACAGTGGCTGACACCTATAATCCCAGCACTTTGGGAGGCTGAGACAAGTGGATTGCTTGAACCCAGGAATTGAAGACCAGCCTGGGCAACATAATGGGGCCCCGTTTCTACAAAAAATACAAAAATTAAAAGAGTGCGGTGGCACAGGCCTGTGGTCCCAGCTACTTGGGAGGCTGAGGTGGAAGGAAAACTCGAGCTCGGGAGGTCGAGGCTGCAGTGACTTGTGATCATACCACTGCACTCCAGCCTCGGTGACAGAGCAAAAAACACTATCTCAAAAATAAAAATTAAAATTAAAAAACAAAAAAGGAGCTCTTCTGCCTTCCTTCTACATACATGTATTAAAGTTATGACTTCTAGGTCACTGGAATGATCCTGATAGCTGCTAGGGTCTGGGGCAAACATACTCTGTGTACCTATATCTTCCTAACTGCAATTTTCAAAAAAATGTATCAGTTATGTATTCTAATGATATATCTAAAATATTGACATGGTAAGCATTTCGGTGTTAATCACGGTTCCAGAATAATTGTTGGTTTGTTCTAGCAGACTATTTAGATCAACGCCCAAACAGTCAATGATGAGGATATGAAAGAAGACGACGGTGTGAAAACGGCAGCAAGTCAGGGCCATACCTGGTCTGCCACTTCTCCATGGACTCTCCTCTTTCCCGCGGCAGATAGCAGCATTGCTGGAATTCATTAGCAAAGAGAATGCAATCATGACGCGCATCCTTCAGCAGGTTTCGCAGTTTGTTATACTGTCTGTGACACGGAGGAGAAAAATAAATCTAACAAAGCAGGTACTCATCCACTGCCATCTCTTGCTAAGGATCAAAAAAGGATGGGGTATTTTAGAGCAAAAGATTGATTATTTTATGCCTGAAGAACATGTATTTATATTGGTCTCAGTGTGCTCAGTCCTATTGAGCTGCTACTGTTTCTTGACTTTGCCTGCTAGAATGTGCTTAGGCAGGCTTAGTTAATTAGTTTGCAGATCAATTAAACTCCTTTTCTCTCCTTTCCCCTTCAGAGACTTCCAGCCATTTTATTATATAATTATACCACCTTGCCCTGCCTAGCCCCCTCTTCGAAGCCTGAGTGCACGGATTAGCACTTTATTTTTGGACCTCACTTTGTTTTATAAATGTCATTAAGCATGAATACATTTGACTTTTTGCTGGCAGTCCTAGAAAAGAACATGTAAGTTAAATAAGTTTGGGGATTTATCTGTGAATTTTATTTATGCAGCCACCCTGATTTACATAAATGAGAGCTAGCCTCATCTGTCAGACAACTGACGGAAAGTTTTACGGTTTTGCCCATCAACAGATCCTTTCCATAGCCGAGGAACGAGGATGGTTTGAGGCCAGGAGTTCAACACTAGCATGGGCAACATAGGGAGACCCTTTCTCTACCAAAAAATACAAAAATTAGCCAGGCATGGTAGCGCGCACCTGTAGTCCCAGCGACTTGGGAGGCTGAGGTGGGGAGATTGCTTGAGCTTGGGAAGTCAAGGCTGCAGTGAGCTGTGATTGCGCCACTACATTCCAGCCTGGGTTACAGAGCGAGACCTTGTCTCGAAAAACAACAAAAAAACATCCTTCCCACAATGCCGGCTGAAGCCACAAATCAAACATCAAGTCTCCTATGGGTCAGTTTCTAAGAAGGTGCTTTTCAATAGTCTAGATAATATAAAATCACAGAAAACACTCAGTTATGTTAAAGGGAGTCAACTGCTTATTTAAAGATGAATTTGCTGGGTGTGGTGGCTCATGCCTGTAATTGCAGCACTTTAGGAGGCTGAGGAAGGAGGATTGCTTGAGCCCAGGAGCTGGTGACCAGCCTGGGCCACATAGCAAGACCCCATCTCTACACAAATTAAAAATACAAAAATTAGCTGGGCATGGTGGTACACGCCTGTAGTTCCAGCTACTCGGGAGGCTGAGGCAGGAGGGTCCTTTAAGCCCAGGAGTCTGAGGCTGCAGTGAGCTATGATTATGCCACTGAACTCCAGCCTGGGGAACAGAATGAGACCCTGTCTCTAACAAAATAAAAATAAAATAAAAATGGATTCATATTAAATCAGATTTAACATGTGTTTTAATATAATAACATTTGTACCCTTCCTTCCGCACCTCCAGCCTGCCTCCATAGGTTTTTAAATCTGAGTCTTTTTGTTGAAGCAAAGGCAGAACTCCCCAACAAATCTTGTTAAATACATAAACACTGACCACCAACCTGTGTGGTCTTACACTTTATTAGAAAACAAGAAATAGATTTTATTTTCTTAGTAATTCTAATTTTGAGTCACTGTGAAAAGAATCATAAATAGCAACTTATAAAATATCTTTTTTTTCTCTTTGAGACAGAGTCTCACTCTGTTGCCTAGGCTAGAGCACAGTGGCACGATCTCGGCTCACTGCTACCTCCACCTCCCAGGTTCAAGTGATTCTCCCGCCCCAGCCTCCCAAGTAGCTGGAATTCAGACACCCACCACCATGCCTGGCTAATTTTGGTATTTTTAATAGAGACAGGGTTTCACCATGTTTGCCAGGCTGGTCTCAAACTCCTGACCTCAGGTGATCCACCCGCCTCGGCTTCCCAAGGTGCTGGGATCATAGGCATGAGCCACCACGCCTGGCCATAAAATATCTTAATAAACAAAGGGATTCAGTTTCATTTCTGTGAATGGCGGCTTTTCTTAACAGAATTCCACTTGTACAAACAAAAGCTGTTCCCTCATCCCTCAAGATACATAGAACATATTATATGGGTAATTTTCCCACTTTCACAAAGACCCTATTTTTTTGAGACAGGGTTTCACTCTGTCACCTAGCCTGGCATGCAGTGGCACGATCATGGCTCGCTGTAGCCTCAAACTCCTGGGCTCAGATGATCCTCCCACCTCAGCCTCCCGAGTAGCTGAGACTACAGGCATACCCCACTATGCTTGGCTAATTTTTGTAATTTTTTTTGTAGAGACAAGGTCTTGCCATGTTGCCCAGGCTGATCTCGAACTCCTAGGCTCAAGCGATCCTCCTGCCTTGGCCTCCCAAAGTGTTGGGATTACAGGTGTGAGCCACCATGGCTGGATAAAGACACATTTAAAATTTATTTTGAAAGCCTCTTGGAAGAGTCTATATCACACTGTTAACAGTGTGGGCAGCCTTTCACTTTCTGCCTTACACATTTTGATAGTTCTTAAGAATTTTAAGACTGAGCACTTATTTATTAAGTAATAGGAGCAATTTTTGGAGAGATTTCATAAACATCTGCAATTTGTTATTTCAGAGAAAACACTGAAAAAATATTGCCTGTTCTTCCTGACTTTGTCCCCTAGAAGTTTTTGTTCCCTTTACCTACCATCATATTTTGTGCACCATTGCAAAACACTTGAACTTACTGTAGTTATTTGTTTACAAATGATCTCCCTTGCTAAGCATCCTTCATTTAGCAAATCTTTGCTTCTATGTGCCAGGTCTGCTGGGGGAGGTGAGGGCTGCTGCACTGAATGCCCTTGGGAATACCAACTAGACATCCCACTGCATCTGAATAGTGTCCTATGGCATAGATAGGGCAGTGCCCCATGTCTGCAGCAAAGAAAGGAAAAATAGACATACTATATGACCCAGTAATCCCACTTCTGGGTATATACCCAAATTGAAAGCAAGGACTCAAACAGACATTTGTATAGGTTCATAGCAACATTACTCACAGTGTATAGGCAAAAGGTGGAAGCAGTCTATCAATGGATGAATGGATAAACAAAATGTGGAATATATTATTCACATTTAAAAAGGAAGAAAGTTCCAATGCATGCCATAACATGGATGAACCTTGACACATTATGCAGAGTGAAATAAGCCACTCACAAAAGGACAAACACTGTGTCATTCCAGTTACACGAGGTACCGAGAGTAGTCAAATTCATCGAGATGGAAAGTAGAATAGCAGAATGGGGGCCAGGGAGGGGAGATAGTGTTTAAGGGGTATAGAGTTTCAGTTAGGACAGATGAAAAGTTCTGGAGACAGATGTTGGTGATGGCTGACAACAAGGCATATGTATTTAATGCCCCTGAATTGTGCACTTAAAAATAGTTAAAATGACAATTGTATGTATGTACATTTTACCACAATTTAAAATAAAGCTATGCTACTTGGCAAAAACAAACCAAACATAACACAGAACCACCCATTTCAGTGGGATAAGTGCTTGAAAGGAGAAGATGGCAGGGATGGGAAAGCTTCCTGGAGTCAGTGACCCATGAGATCTGAAGGATGAATAAGAGTGAGTGGAGACAAAGAGCTCAAGAGATGAGAGCAGGGCGGAACGTGCGAGACAGCAGACAGTAAGGCTTTACTTCAGTGCTTCACCCACAGCAGGTGCTGAATCAATGCTTTCCAAATGAACAAATGAATGCACAGCCCTACATGATAACAGTGATCCAAGTGCAGGATAATAATGCCCCTGAACAAACTGACATTTTCAGAGCCCAGCTGCCTTTCGCTAAGCTTCATAGACATCACTGCATTTGTTTTCACACCTTCACTTCAAACCAGGGTTTTTGTTTTTTTGAGACAGGAACTTGCTCTGTTGCTCAGGTTGGAGCGCAGCGGCGTGATCACGGCTCCCTGCAGCCTCAAACTCTCAGGCTCAAGTGTTCTCCCACCTTAGCCTCACAAGTAGCTAGGACTACAGACGCACGCCACCATGCTCAGCTAATATATTTTTTTGTATTGAGACAGGGTCTCACCATGTTAGCCAGGCTGATCTCAAATTCCTGAGCTCAAGCAATCTTCTTGCCTCGGCCTCCCAATGTGCTGGGCATGAGCTACCGTGTAGTCCCAGGGATTCCTGAATTCTGTCCTCTGCAAATACTGATGTGCCACAAGCCAGACCCAGGGGTTACCACCAGATTAATGACAATCTTTCCTAATATTTAGAAAAATATATCACTTAACAAAAAATGCTCTCAATTTTAAGTTTCACTACCACATGTATTTTCTTAGACTTTTAGTGCAAGTTTCCATTTGTCAGCTACCTATCAGCCAGATAAAACAAATGAACAAATGGCAAAAGAATATTAATGCAGAAAGCAGGAAACAAATAGCGAATCACTCTCAGTGTGACAGTCGGGTTTGCTTGTAGACATGTGGACTTACAGTTATAATTTAATGGTGCATACATATGATATAGTCATATTTTTTGCTAGTCAGGGTTTTGTAGTGCATATGATGGGACTAGATAGATGAATATCCTGCATGGAGTCAGCAAAGAGCACCATGTGCCTTAAGCAAATTCGACCAGAATGACAGGAGAACAATGATTTCAGATAGTCAAGTACAGGCTAGGGGTGGTGGCTCACACCTGCAATCCCAGCACTTTGGGAGACCGAGGCGGGAGGATCACTTCAGGTCAGGAGTTTGAGACCAGCCTGGCCAACATGGCAAAACTCTGTCTTTGCTAAAAATACAAAAATTAACCAGGCATGGTGGTGGGCGCCTGTAGTCCCAGCTACCCAAGAGGCTGAGGCAGGAGAACCGCTTGAACCCAGGAGGCAGAGGTTGGGTGACAAAGCGAGACTCCTTCTCATACATACATACTCCAGCCTGGGTGACAGAGCGAGACTCCTTCTCATACATACATACATAAATATTCAAGTCTTACAGAAAAACCTTAGTTCCCTGGACTGGCTTGGATGTTTTCTAAAACTCCATCATCTTAATGTTTTAAGCAATTTCTCAGAGGGGCAGTTAAACCTACCTTCTTTAGGTTGATTTTTTTACTATTTTCATTCAGTGGTGACCTTACTTACAGATACATCACTTTCCGCTGCTGACTGTTCTCTCTAAGGATTAGAAGTGGGAGCCCCACACCCTGGAAAGACCTACAAAGTGAATTCTATACTAAATGTATTTCGTCACCTGGATTTTGCAGAACCCAGGTGGGGTCTCACAGACTTACCTTCAGAGACCATTGAGTTTTCTACAAGTTTATATTGCCATTTATATTATACAATACTCACAAAACATTTTTTTTTCTTTTGAGACGGAGTTTCTCAGTCTGTCACCCAGGCTGGAGTGAAATGGCATGGTCTCGGCTCACTGCAAGCTCCCGCCTCCCGGGTTCACGCCATTCTCCTGCCTCAGCCTCCCGAGTAGCTGGGACTACAGGCGCCCGCCAACATGCCCGGCTAATGTTTTGTATTTTTAGTAGAGACGGGGTTTCACCTTGTTAGCCAGGATGGTCTCGATCTCC
>NW_012100320.1:4673613-4677255 GCF_000951045.1 Mandrillus leucophaeus | reverse complement strand
CTGGAGTGCAGTAGCACGATCTCGGCTCACCACAACCTCTGCCTCCCGGGTTCAAGTGATTTTCCTGTTTCCGTCTCCTGAGTAGCTGGGATTACCGGCCTGTGCTACGTCATCTGGCTAATTTTTGTATCTTTAGTAGTGACAGGATTTCGCCACGTTGGCCAGGCTGGTATCAAACTCCTGACCTCAAGTGATCTACCTGCCTCGGCCTCCCAAAGTGCTGGGATTAGGGGTGTGAGCCACTGAGCCTGGCCTGATGCCAATCTTATATACCATCAAGAAACTGAGGCATGAAATATGGAGACTCTCTGAAGCTATACAGAAGGAATTCAGGAGGGAGTCAAAAGGAACAAGCAAAGCATCCTAAACTAGACACCAGACGGACCAGAGATTATTAAATGACAAAACTTTCCTAACCACGAATGTTCCTAAAACCATATTGGATAAAATGAATTATTTACTCGCATCTCAAAAATCTCCAAGGAAGAACTGAAAAACAAAACAAAATGTTCCGCAACATTAAATGAACAAAACACTAGAGAGCTTCTGCTAGGCCAAGTTCAGTTAAATATAAAAAGTTAATTATCACCAAAAAAATGGTAAGTATGTAAAGTAATGCACATGCTAAGTAGCTTGATTTAGCCTTTCCACAATGTATACATATTTCAAAACATCATGTTGTATACCATAAATACGTATGATTTTTTTAAAGTAAATTTTTTAATAGAGACAGGGGTCTCACTATGTTGCACAGATTAGTCTTGAACTGGGCTCAGGTTATCCTCCTGTCTTGGCCTCCGAAAGTGCTGGGATTATAAGTATGAGCCACTGGGCATGGCCAAATATATATAATTTTAATCTGTCAATTTAAAAAAGTCAAATAACTTACACTTAACACTTAGGAAGGCTGAATTAATAAACTTTATTAATAATGATAAAGTCTCCCGGATCTTATGTATTCAATGCCTATTATTAATTTTAATGTTAGCCTTCAATAAAAGACACTTTCTAGCACTCGGACAATTTGGGTCATTTAGCTATGTCAACCTGAATGCACCTGCTGGTTGCTTAACAGGTAAACAAAGTGCCAAGGCCCAAACCTGCCAATTTCTTCCTCTTCTTCAATCATACTCGTAATATGCCCTTAAAGACCAGTCTCAAATCCATTTCCCCCAGAGGATTTTCCGGCCTAATCCCTCTACCCCACGTTCACTTCTGCACTTAGCATCGTCCACATTAAATTATCCTTCGTGTGTCTAAGGTGCTTCAAAATAACTGTCTTGCTTCTTCCATCTAACCCCAGCAAGATAATAGGCTTGTTATGAGAGGAACTAAGGCTTCTTTTGGGCCGGGCGCAGTGGCTCATGCCTGTAATCCCAGCACTTTGGGAGGCCGAGGTAGACAGATCACGAGGTCAGGAGTTCGAGACAAGTCTGACCAACATGGTGAAACCCCATCTCTCCAAAAAATGCAAAAATTAGTCGGGCGTGGTGGCGGGTGCCTGTAATCCCAGCTACTCAGGAGGCTGAGGCAGGAGAATCACTGATCGCACGAGGTGGAGGTTGCAGTGAGCCAAAATCGTGCCACTGCGCTCCAACTCAGGTGACAGAACCAGACTCCATCTCAAGAAAACAAACAAACAAACAAACAACGTTTTTATTCCCCAAGGCCTGGAACTAAGAGCTTAAAAAGTGCTTACCCAACGAACAAAATCAGGGTATTATCATATAGCCCTATTTCATAACTCCTCATCTTTTGTTTTCACATTTAGTATATTCAAAGACATGGTAAGGCAGTGGAAAACCAATAGTTTTTCATCAAGTTAACTACTCTTGAAATGTTCAGGAGAAAAGACGTTTAAATTCCAACTTTTTGTCTTTGAAGGTCCCAGAAATTGGTTTCTAAAACAATCCTTAACATTAAAAATATTTTAGAAAACAGAAGTTGAAAAGGCTCGCAGTGTAAGCAATCCGAATGATAACAACAAATTGATTTTAGTAGCAGAAATTGAAATATGACACCTGGAGCAGCATTTAAATTTGGATCTGTATAAACATCTATATCTTGGTGTCTGAACAAAATCAACTTGAAGCTCATTTAAAAATATGCTATCTGAAAAAAACCTGCACACAATCTGGTTAATGTACGTTTTTTGAACTGAGCGTATAATAAGAGGACAATTTGTCATTTTCATATACAAATAAAAACACTTCATCTTTTATTGCCAAGGCCTGAAGAAACCACAACATTTTAAAAAAAGAATAAATGCATAGTTTGTGCTTATTAAATAACTTAGAGTGTTAAGAGGTTGGACATATAATTCTAATATGCTATTTCCATACAGTCTTAAGTTCAAGTCATAAACCTTTCTCAACATTAAAGGAAGTGAAATCGTTTTTTAAAGTATTTGTTTAAAAGGTAGACAACTATTCTTCATTTAAGTACAAGGCAAGAATTTTAGACTGGTTCAATTAGAAATGCTTTGTTTAGCAAATACAATGACTATGGCTGGTAGTTACACTAGTAATCTAAAAATAAAACAAGCTATTTCTGGTTTCACTGAATAAATCATTACAATTTGCATCTCCAATAAAGGAGTCTAAAATTTAAAAATAAAGTACTCTTTTCCCCAAGAAAAGAATGTATGCTTCTGAAACAATGTATCTATAAATAAGATTAAATAATACACATTATCAACAAGAAATAAGCAGTAACTCTGCCACTATAAAAATGCAAGCCAAAAGCCAATTCACACTAGAATCTTAAATACCCACATACTGGGGACACTGCAGTTTATTGATCTACAGTCAGATCTCTTGGCCAGGTGTTGCAGCAGAAATATAAAATAATGTTACTGCATTCCTCACTATCAAAGAGAATACAAAATTAGTTTAAAAAGTCCTTTCTGACAAAATAATGAATTCCTCCCATCCCCCTCCAACAAGGGAGCTTTTCTAAGGTGAGGGAGAACCTATGCCATATAGAAATAAAGAATGCAAAACGTATACCTCCGGCCTCTTTGATGCTGCACTGCTTGACAAGCTGTTTGCATGAAAATAATTCCCTTCAATTCAGGAAACTCAAGGATCTCAAGATAATCTTGAACAACTTTCCAGTCTGGGATCACGTAATGAGTCACATCACTAGACAAGAGTTTCCCATCTGGAACATAATTCAAAATGTAAGAGATTAGACAATGTTTTCAAACCTGGTTTAGTTAAATGTCACGGTGCTCTGGCATACAAAATAACTTCCAGTCTTAACTCCACGGTGGCAGTTTTTAAAAGACCCAAAGCTCAGGTATATTGAGCACCCTCATTTTTTTGGAAGCTGTGATAAATACAAGCTCAACGTGGTTTATGGTGTTGCCAGAGGTGCCGGAGAGGATGACTGATTTAACAACGAACAAGCACATTTTCAGCATAACCTGAATATTTCAGTGTTACCTCATCATTGACAAACACATTCAAATGAAGCACCCCCACATTTATACCACTTGTGTATGATGCCCAGCAATTTCAAGTTGGCTCTGTGTCAAGCTTCTGCACGTGCTCAGCAGCCTCCAAGAGCCAGAAAGATTGAATGGAGAAAATGATCCGTGCAAGCAACGGGCAGAGGTGGGGTTTCCACCAGGCCCGTATC
>NW_012100320.1:4668340-4673213 GCF_000951045.1 Mandrillus leucophaeus | reverse complement strand
TCACCTTGTTAGCCAGGATGGTCTCGATCTCCTGACCTCGTGATCCACCCGCCTCGGCCTCCCAAAGTGCTGGGATTACAGGCATGAGCCACTGCGCCCGGCCACAAAACATTTTTATGGAGTACATTTGGGGCCATCTGAACGACTGCCTTCTAACTGCACTGCCATTTGGCGTCAGTGAGGCCCTCTCAGACACCCCAGAGACACTTGAAACTCTGGACCTTGACTTCCCTGCCCCCAGGCTTCCTCTAGCTTTCCCTCTCTCCATCCAGTCATGTAAACCAGAAACCTCAGTGATATCCTTGACCCCACCTTCCCCACCATCTCACATACCTAAATCTATCACTAGTTCTAGAGATTTTAAAACATAGCAGCTTTATAAAGAGATATAATTCACATACCATAAAATTTGCCCTTAAAACACACACAATTCAGTGGTTTTTAGTATAGTCACAGTTATGCAACCATCACCATTGATCTAATTGCAGAACATTTTAATCACTCGGAAAAGAAATCTGTATCCATCCATTAAGCAGTCATTGCCTGTTCCCCTTGACCCCAGCTCCTGGCAACCACTAATCTACTTTCTGTCTCTGTTGATATACCTATTCTGGACATTTTACATAAATGGAATTATACAACATATGATGTTTTTATGTGTGCGCTGGCTTCTTCCACTTAGCATGTGTTTGTGGTTTATCCACGTTGTAGCATGTATCAGTACGTCATTCCATCTTACAGCTGAATAATATTGTCCTATATGGATAGTCCACGTTTTGCTTAACCATAATCAATTAATGGACATTTGGGATGTTTCCATATTTTGGCTGTGATGAAGAAAGCTGCCATGAACATTTGTGTATGATGTTTTCATTTTTATTCATTTATTTATTTATTTTTGGAGATGGAGTCTTGCTCTGTCACCCAGGCTGGAGTGCAATGGAGTGATCCCGGCTCACTGCAACCTCCGCCTCCCAGGTTCAAGCAATTCTCATGTCTCAGTCTCACGAGTAGCTAGGACTACAGGCGTGCGCCACACACAGCCAATTTTTTGTATTTTAGTAGAGATGGGGTTTCACCATGTTGCCCAGTCTAGAACTCCTGAGGTCAGGCAATCTGCCCAACTTGGCCTCTCAAAATGCTAGGATTACAGGCGTGAGTCACTGCGCCCGGCTGTGTATGATGTTTTCAGTTTCAATGTTGACATGTTTTCAATTCTCTTACTTACACACTTAGGAAGTTTTATAGATTTTTTACCTATTAAGCAGGTCTTGGAAACATCTATTTCTCTCTCTCTAAGCTACCAACATTCCCTCATCTGGACTAAAGCAAAAGCCTCCTCCCTTCTTTTTTCCAGGCCTCTTCTCTACCTGGCCCAGTAATCCTGCTTTTTTGTTTTGTTTTGTTTTGTTTTGTTTTTGAGATGGAGTTTTGCTCTTTTGCCCAGACGGGAGTGCAATGACGTGATCTTGGCTCACTGCAACCTTTGCCTCCCAGGTTCAAGCAATTCTCCCGCCTCAGCCTCCTGAGTAGCTAGGATTACAGGCACCCACCATCATGCCCAGCTAATTTTTGGATTTTTGTAGAGCTGGGGCTTCACCATGTTGGCTTGGCTGGTCTTCAACTCCTGACCTCAGGCGACCCACCCACCTCCGCCTCCCAAAGTGTTGGTTGGGATTACAGGTGTGAACTACCACTGAGTAATCCTTTTAGGACAGGAATCTGATCATGTTATCTCATTTTGCTTAAAACTTTTCCCTGATATCCCTGAGGCCATGAGGCCTTCCATCCTACCCAGGCGTTCTTTCAGCTCCTGGGATGTGCCACAGGCTCCTCCCCGTGGGCCCCGGGCATTTTCCTCTACCTTGAAAGCTTTCCTCCACTCTGTCTGGTTTACGCCAACCCTTGGACCTCCGCCTAGGCAGCCCCCTCAGAAATGCCCTTCCTTGCCTCCTTTGGCTGGTCTGGGCTCTCCTGGTGCCCCGTCCCTGTGCTTCAGTGCCTTTGTCACAGCTGCAGTTCTGCATCTGTTTGTGTGATTGCCCGATTACTGCCTGTCACCCTGCCAGGACTCCGTCTGCTTTGGTTCGCCACTGTACCCTCAGTGCTAGCAGTTTCTGGCACATACAGTCTCTTGGTGAACATTTGTTGAATAAACGAACACACATGCGAACACATGAACACGGTGGACAAAACAGCCTTACAGAGTTGTCAGGGGGACTCCTCACTAAATAAGCATTTATGTGAAGATTATTAGATGGCAGAACATGTGATTATCCTGAATGACAGAAGACCTGATATTAGTCATACTTGTTCTGTGCAATATACTTATGAGAACAAGCATTCTCTGCATTGATATTATTGAAATCAAAATAGGTAATCTTATTACAAATATAACCAGATTAAAGGTTATGTCTTTCCATTGTTAAACCCAACTCTGGTGATTTCGTTTCAGCAAAACAATGTTATCTGTCACATTGAATAATGTTCATTTGCAGTTTTCTGATTTTGTAAGTTTATTTAACTTAAACTAGGATTGTATTAAAGTACTTAAACATGAGGACTTACACCGAGATTTATGTTTAAACATATTTAAATAACAATAGAAGAAAATAAATTAACACTGGTATCCAGGAGGATTTTTTTCTTTTAGAAACAAGGTTGATATATCACTCATGTTGAGAACACTGAGGTAGTGGATGGGGAGTTAGATTATGTGACCTTTCAGATTTCTCCAACCATAATATTCTACAATTTCAATCTTTTTTTTTTTTTTGAGGCAGAGTCTCGCTTTTGTTGCCCAGACTGGAGTGCAGTAGCACGATCTCGGCTCACCACAACCTCTGCCTCCCGGGTTCAAGTGATTTTCCTGTTTCCGTCTCCTGAGTAGCTGGGATTACCGGCCTGTGCTACGTCATCTGGCTAATTTTTGTATCTTTAGTAGTGACAGGATTTCGCCACGTTGGCCAGGCTGGTATCAAACTCCTGACCTCAAGTGATCTACCTGCCTCGGCCTCCCAAAGTGCTGGGATTAGGGGTGTGAGCCACTGAGCCTGGCCTGATGCCAATCTTATATACCATCAAGAAACTGAGGCATGAAATATGGAGACTCTCTGAAGCTATACAGAAGGAATTCAGGAGGGAGTCAAAAGGAACAAGCAAAGCATCCTAAACTAGACACCAGACGGACCAGAGATTATTAAATGACAAAACTTTCCTAACCACGAATGTTCCTAAAACCATATTGGATAAAATGAATTATTTACTCGCATCTCAAAAATCTCCAAGGAAGAACTGAAAAACAAAACAAAATGTTCCGCAACATTAAATGAACAAAACACTAGAGAGCTTCTGCTAGGCCAAGTTCAGTTAAATATAAAAAGTTAATTATCACCAAAAAAATGGTAAGTATGTAAAGTAATGCACATGCTAAGTAGCTTGATTTAGCCTTTCCACAATGTATACATATTTCAAAACATCATGTTGTATACCATAAATACGTATGATTTTTTTAAAGTAAATTTTTTAATAGAGACAGGGGTCTCACTATGTTGCACAGATTAGTCTTGAACTGGGCTCAGGTTATCCTCCTGTCTTGGCCTCCGAAAGTGCTGGGATTATAAGTATGAGCCACTGGGCATGGCCAAATATATATAATTTTAATCTGTCAATTTAAAAAAGTCAAATAACTTACACTTAACACTTAGGAAGGCTGAATTAATAAACTTTATTAATAATGATAAAGTCTCCCGGATCTTATGTATTCAATGCCTATTATTAATTTTAATGTTAGCCTTCAATAAAAGACACTTTCTAGCACTCGGACAATTTGGGTCATTTAGCTATGTCAACCTGAATGCACCTGCTGGTTGCTTAACAGGTAAACAAAGTGCCAAGGCCCAAACCTGCCAATTTCTTCCTCTTCTTCAATCATACTCGTAATATGCCCTTAAAGACCAGTCTCAAATCCATTTCCCCCAGAGGATTTTCCGGCCTAATCCCTCTACCCCACGTTCACTTCTGCACTTAGCATCGTCCACATTAAATTATCCTTCGTGTGTCTAAGGTGCTTCAAAATAACTGTCTTGCTTCTTCCATCTAACCCCAGCAAGATAATAGGCTTGTTATGAGAGGAACTAAGGCTTCTTTTGGGCCGGGCGCAGTGGCTCATGCCTGTAATCCCAGCACTTTGGGAGGCCGAGGTAGACAGATCACGAGGTCAGGAGTTCGAGACAAGTCTGACCAACATGGTGAAACCCCATCTCTCCAAAAAATGCAAAAATTAGTCGGGCGTGGTGGCGGGTGCCTGTAATCCCAGTTACTCAGGAGGCTGAGGCAGGAGAATCACTGATCGCACGAGGTGGAGGTTGCAGTGAGCCAAAATCGTGCCACTGCGCTCCAACTCAGGTGACAGAACCAGACTCCATCTCAAGAAAACAAACAAACAAACAAACAACGTTTTTATTCCCCAAGGCCTGGAACTAAGAGCTTAAAAAGTGCTTACCCAACGAACAAAATCAGGGTATTATCATATAGCCCTATTTCATAACTCCTCATCTTTTGTTTTCACATTTAGTATATTCAAAGACATGGTAAGGCAGTGGAAAACCAATAGTTTTTCATCAAGTTAACTACTCTTGAAATGTTCAGGAGAAAAGACGTTTAAATTCCAACTTTTTGTCTTTGAAGGTCCCAGAAATTGGTTTCTAAAACAATCCTTAACATTAAAAATATTTTAGAAAACAGAAGTTGAAAAGGCTCGCAGTGTGTTAGCAATCCGAATGATAACAACAAATTGATTTTAGTAGCAGAAATTGAAATATGACACCTGGAGCAGCATTTAAATTTGGATCTGTATAAACATCTATATCTT
>NW_012100320.1:4664440-4665300 GCF_000951045.1 Mandrillus leucophaeus | reverse complement strand
CACCCGGGGGAGGCCCGGAGCCACACGCTCCAGGCTGGGGCCCGGCCCTCCCGGCCTCAGTTTTGTTCCCTTCCCTCAGTGGCCTGGACCAGGGCGGAGGGTTGGACATGACCCACCCCAGAGACGGAGGGAAGACTAGGATGATACCTGGATGGCAGGTGAAGAAGGGCTGGGCGCAGCTGTCCAAGATTAGGAGTTTTTGTCCCCCCAGGTCCATGTGGGAATGGAGCCGCCGTATTAATACTAATACCTGGTAATTAATGTTTTCTCTTCGTTGCTCTCGCTATCTCCAAACGAGGTGAAAGACTCACCAAATAAGCCGGCAACCCTGCCAGCCCAACATTTCTAAAAAGTTGTATTCATTTTAAATTACATGTACTTTTTAAAAAGTTTTTTTCTTTTTTTGTAGAGATAGCGGGGTGAGGGGGGCGGGTCTTGCTCTGTTGGGCAGGCTGGTCTCAAGCGATCCACCTGCTTCGGCCTCCCAAAGTGTTGGGATTATAGGTGTGAGCTGCTGCGCCTGGCCTTTCATGTTCTTTTTAAAATTTATTTATTTGTTTTGGTATCCCTATTGAAGTTATCATGTACTTATATATTCAAACAATGCAGATAAAATGAAAACCAATCTCTTCCCTTGAAGCACTGTTCCACTCTAACTTTTATAGCTTTTGCAACCTCTGGCAAAGGATTTCTCCTTTAAACTGCCACTGTGACACAATCACAAACGTATACATGTTTGTATTAATAGCTTTTTTTTTTTTTTTTGGGGACAGGGTCTTGCTCTGTCACTCAGGCTGGAGTGTAATGCATGATCACGGCTCGGCTCACTGCAGTCCCTGAACTCCTGGGCACAAGCGATC
>NW_012100320.1:4643236-4664350 GCF_000951045.1 Mandrillus leucophaeus | reverse complement strand
CCCAGGCTGGTCTCAAACTCCTGGGCTGAAGTGATCCTCCCACCTCAGCCTCCCAAAGTGCTGGGATTACAGGCGTGAGCCACTACGCCCAGCCTGTACCTCTTGATAAAGAGATACACACGGTCTCTTCTGACATCACACACCCTTGTTTGGATAGAATCCACTGTTCTTCCAGGCACTCAACTAAGACTTTTGAGCTGCACTAGCAGCTTTGTATACGTGTCCCATTTAATTTCCACAAGTCAAAGGAATGGGGAATTATCATTCCTATCTTATAAACTATAAAGCAGGGTTAGGGAAGTTAAGTGGCCAAGGTTACCCAGTTATTAAGTGGTGGGATCAATATTCAAGCCAGAATCTGACTGAATTCAAAGCAGGCTCGTAAGTAATTACCGTGCTATTCACAGATGAGTAAAATACAGGTCCTGCATTTAGGGACTTTATAGTCTGCTTGGTGAGCTCTAGTTAAGGCAGCTCAACCAGCTGGCTGGAAACATCAGACTTCCTGTGATGCTGAAGCAGGCAGAACTGAGGATGCTTTGTTGGATGGCTCTTGTCACTCTAGGGGAATGCATTAAAGAGAGCCACCATCTCCCACCCATTGTACTTCCATGTCAAGTTATCCTGCAGTGTGAGCTGATGTGAATGAGATCTGAGGTGGAATTGCACGAATTACGAAAACAGCACAGAGCTGGCCTGTAAGGCAACCATCAGTGCAGGAGGCTGTCCCTAACTCAGGAGGTCAGTTCTAGAGAGCCCAGAGGACAGTCAAGTTGCCAGATTTGTCCCTACATAAGTATGTTCCAGGCAGCTGCCCACAGTTCCCTCCAGAGCTCCCCCATGTTCATTTTTCTTTTATTTCTGATTACACCAGGTTATGGGAGGGTGTTGATTAGATACTAATATGCCCATAAGATCGCTCTTTAGCACTTGGTAGCTTTAAACTTTCTTCAAATTGGGACAAATGATCTTTTAAGGAAGAGAGTATGTCTGAGGTTCTATTGAAAGTTGGCTTTATTAGTATTTTAAATAATTTGAGGTCCATTAAGCACTTCCTTTGCTTGCATTTTGGCAATAATGTATAAATTATGTTTTAAAAATCATGATTCCTTAATTCTTGGAACTAATGAGCTAAAATGGACAAGAGTGCCTTTTTGCTGGTTGGTTGATTGGTTGGTTTGCCTCACAGGCCATCTGATGCCTCTTGCCTGAAAAAGGTGTCTATACCTATAAGAATAAGCCAGTTTATGCTGTGGTAATATACAACTTTAAAAATCTCAGTGACGTGGCCAGGTGCGGTGGCTCACGCCTGTAATCCCAGCACTTTGGGAGGCCTAGGAGGGTGGATCACCTGAGGTGAGGAGTATGAGACCAGGCTGACCAACATGGACAAACCTCGTTCCACTAAAAATACAAAAATTAGCCGGGCGTGGTGGCGCATACCTGTAATCCCAGCCACTCGGGAGGCTGAGGCAGGAGAATCGCTTGAACCTGGGAGGTGGTGGTTGCAGTGAGCTAAAATTGTGACATTGTACTCCAGCCTGGGTAACAAGAGCAAAGGTCCATTTCAAAAAAATAAAAAATAAAAAATCTCAGTAACTTAAAATAACAAGATGTTGCCTGGGCACCAAGAGCCTATGCTCTGTGCCCTTTTCTAGGACTCAGGCTGATGGAGCAGGCCCTCCCTGGAACCCGGACTGTGGTCATTGGCAAAGGAAAAAAAGTCCCCCAGAGAGTCTCATCCCAGCAATTAAAAGCTCAGTCCAGAAGTGACGCATTTCACTTCTGCCTGTTGACCACACAATAGGGGTGGGTGGGGCAGGAAGTGTGTGCTGCCTCATGGCCTGAAGGCAGAGCACTGAAGCCCTTTGGTGAACAGCATCGATGACTACCTAAATGACCTAGCTCAAATCTCTTATCCCTAAATGAGTCAGTCTGCTCTGCCAGCACCTTAACCTTTGTTGCTTGTGACTACTCTAGTTCAGCCCACTATCTGGTCTCCAATTGGGCATTCTACTGCTCACCTCTTTTCACATTTGATGTGTCTTTCCCAACCTCCATGCCCCCATAGGCCAAAGATACATCACCACATGATCTCTAATCTTTATCACAACTCTTCAGTGTAAGTATGTGATTTCTTGTGGCAGAGACTGGTTCTGGTTCTCTGTTTGCCAAATCCATGCCCCCCTTTTCTCTGGGCATACAGATTAACCACGTTTCCTAGCTTGCCTTGCAGATATACAGGTGTGGCCATGTGACTGAGTTCTAGTTGGAGGAATATAATGGCACCATTTCCAGGCCTGGCCCATAAAAACCTCCCATGCATGCTCCTTTTCTTGTTCTACCAGCTGGAAACCAATGCCCAGGGGATTTTGGAAGCCAACATTAGAGATGGCAGACCCCTCACCAACTTGGGTCCCTGAAGTACTGTTCACAGCAGAGTGCTGCTGCCTTTGACCTAGGAGCATCCGCAGTAGGTTTTTTTTTTTTTTTTTTTTTTTTTTGAGACAGAGTCTCACTCTGTGGCCCAAGCTGGAGTGCAGTGGTGCAATCTTGGCTCACAGCAAGCTCTGTCTCCTGGGTTCAAGCAACTATCTTGCCTCAGCCTCCCGAGTTGCTGGGACTACAGGCGCATGCCACCATGCCCAGCTACTTTTTGTATTTTTAGTAGAGACGAAGTTTCGCCATGTTGGCCAGGCTGGTCTCAAACTCCTAACCTCAGGTGATCCTGCCTGCCTCGGCTTCCCAAAGTGTTGGGATTATAGGTGTGACCCACCGCGCCCAGCCTACAGTAGACTCTTGTAAAGGAGAAATAAACTTTTGTTACAGCAGCTATCATCACCCTAACTAATTATTCTCTTTGTAAAGGAGATTAAGGAACTTGTCCAAGAGTTGTGTAGGGCTATTTGTTCAAAAATCCCTCACTAGATATTAAATGTCCTCAAGAAGCTGCTCAAGATTTCTTTTTTCTTTTTTGAGACAGAGTCTCACTTTGTCACCCGGGCTGGAGGACAGTGGTGTGATCTCCACTCACTGCAACCCTCGCCTCCTAGGTTCAAGCAATTCTCCTGCCTCAGCCTCTCGAATAGCTGGGATTACAGGCGCCTGCCACCACACCCGGCTAGAAGCTGCTCAAGATTTCTAGGGCAGTTCTAAATTGCATAGTTCTCTAGGAGGTGGGAGAGCATCAGTGGCCTGCATGTTCTGGTGTGCTCTGGGCTACAGGGCAACACTGGGAAGGATGCCTGGGGATTGCTTCTCCTTTCAGTTTTCCCTTTCCTTGTCAATCTAAGTGCAGATGGACAGCCTGACATCCAGACAAAAGAATGCTGTGACAGCTTTCAGTGCCCTGTTGCTGACAGAAATTTGTGACTGTGGCTTGTGTTCTTTGGTGCGTGACTTCAATCTTCAGGCTGAGCACCAGTGTGCTTACGCTGCAGAGGAGTTTGTAGCATTGACGTGCCTTCTTGCAGATGTGCTCTTGGAGTGCAGCCATCAGCAACTACTGGATTGTAATCAAAAGGTCTCATCAAAAAATTAGCCTGGGGTGGGGTGGGACATCTTTGCAAAGGGCTAAAAGGACAGGGGGGTTAAATGCCTAGAAGAAATTCCAGCAAGTGAACTCCAAGGCCCAGGGTGAATTACTGAAGCAAACTTTGAAATATTCTGTATTTGTTTATTTATTTAAAATTACAATAGTACAACATACATGTTGTAACACATTCAAATAGTACTGAAGTAGGCCAAGTATAAACAGTGAAGCTCTATTTCCATCCAAAGTCTACTCCTCCCAAGTAATTCACCATTGTTGATAGCTGGAATGCATCCCGAGTTTAAACAGAACCCAAAGTTTGCAACACTTTGAAGAATTTGTCAATCTATGCACTATCAGCTAATTACAACTAAGGTTTCTCAAACTTTTACTAGGTGCCAGGCATTTCTCCAAACAGTTACTGTATTTCCTCATTTAATCCTCAACACAATGTCTTGCCACTTCTTCTACTGAAGCAGAGAAGGACTGAAGTGATTCCCCAGGCCACACACTCAATGTAAAGCAAAGCCAGGGTTTTTTGTTTGTTTGTTTTTTGTTTTGTTTTTAAGTTTTAAGTTTTTTTTTTTTTGGTTCAGACAGGGTCTTGCTATGTTGTCCCGCCTGAGCTCAAACTCCTGGTCTCAGGCATCCTCCCACCTTGTCCTCCTAAAGTGCTGGGATTACAGGAAACCCACACTTTGAACCCAAGCAGTTGGGCTACAGAGTTCTCACAATAATGACTCAGCCATATACCTTTTAACTAGTAAACAAGGAGAGTTCTAGGATGGAGTACATTCTATGCGGTGGACCATGGATGAACCCAGTTACAGGGTTACAGAACTGGAAACAATGACATCCAATCATTGACTCTACTACTTCTCTCATTTCCCTGAGCCTTTGTGATTGCAGCCGTGAAGTATGGCTGGCAGGTCTTATGTTGCTGAGTATTGATATTAATGAATCAATGATGCTAAAGGGTCATGTAAATACTGTACCTAAAATTACCCCATAAATCTACAAAATCAGCTTACTTTTATTTGTACTTCATCTCAGTGAAAGAGTCATTGGAGGACAAATGGCTGTTGAGATTACTCTGCTACTTGTATTAGGGATAATTTAATTTCCTACACGTTAAAGGCTGTTAATCCTTGATTTTCACTTTCCCCAGCACATGCAATGACTCCCTTTTGGCTTTCTAAACACCCTGTGAATCCCCATAATCCACTTTGCAATGATTACTCTAAAATGTTCTACTTAACTCTTTCTAATTTTTTAAAGAGAAAATTACTTTGCGCTTACCAATTGTATACCTCAGCAAGATGTTTACTGTACTGATAATTTTGCCCTTTTACCACTAAGGGGCGCTGCTTCATTGATTTTTTTTTTTTTTTTTTTTGAGTGCCTTTCCTAAAGTCTTCTCTGTGTCTTGGAAACTTGGCATTAAAATGCATCCAATTAATTGAGTCAGACAAACAAACAAACAAACAAACAAAATCTTAGAATTTTAACAATATCTTTATTCAAGGAGCTGAAAGGCTCTGATGCTCCAAAATTAATTAGAAACTAAGCTTCAATGATTAATACAGGAAAGAAAAAGAAAATTCTTTGTCTTGAAGCATATTAGGAGAAAATTCAGTGATGTGAATAGCAATGTATAATTCCAAAACAGAAACATTGCTATTATTTAGTTTGTTTGTATTAATTGATGAAATTAAGTTTTCATCCATGTTGCAGGATTTTTATCACAAGTCACAGAATATAGTTTTTCATTGGATAAATGCATTACGTAAAGTCTTTTGGCTTATCTTGCTATTTTGTTACTGTATATGTTTGAACTTGGGAAAGTGAATCCCGTTTTACATCTCATATTGATAAACTGAATTCTGAAACCTTGTAATTATAATAGGAAGGTTATGAAAAATGAAAAAGAGAATGAGGAGTATTTAGTAATGATCCTAAACTTCTAGGTTTTAGATAAATATGAATAAGGTATTAAAATGTAGTGCAGTGGTATGATCTCGGTTCACTGCAACTTCCACCTCCTGCATTCAAGTGACTCTCATGCCTCAGCCTCTTGAGTGGCTGGGACTACAGGTGCATGCTACCACACCTGGCAAATTTTTGTATTTTTAGTAGAAATGGGGTTTTGCCATGTTGGTCAGGCTAGTCTTGAACTCCTGGCCTCAAGCAATTCATCAGCCTTGGCCTCCTAAAGTGTTGGGATTACACGCATGAGCCACACTGTACCTGGCCCAATTTAAATTTTATTATTTAATAAATAAAGGAAAAGACATTCTATTCTTTTGTACCTGGTTCTAAAGGAAGAAGAATGAGGTATAAAATTTAAAATTGCATTTGTACTTAACTTTCTTTACATTTTAGGCCAGAGCAAATATGCTATATCTGATTGTACTAGATTTCCATTATTGCATGGCTACCACAAATTTAGCCACTTAAAAACAGTAATTTATTATCTCACAGTTTCTTTTCTTTTCTTTTCTTTTTTTTTTTTGACAGGGTCTGGCTCTGTTGCCCAGGCTGGAGTGACCTGGCACAATCTCAGCTCACTGCAGCCTCCGCCTCCTTGACTCAAGACATCTGCCACCTCAGCCTCCCAAGTACCTGGGACCACAGGCGCACACCAGCATGTCTGGCTAATGTTCGTGTTTTTTTTTTTTTTCTGTAGAAATAGGGTTTTGTCATGTTGCCCAGGCTGAACTCCTGGGCTCAAGTGATCTGCCAGCCTCAACCTTCTGAAGTGCTGAGATGATAAGCTTGAGCCACCATGCCTGGCCTATTTCACAGTTTCTGTAGTTCAGAAGTCTGAGCATGGCCGAGTTAGATTCTCTGCTCAGGGTTTCACAAGGCCAAAATCAAGGTGTTGACTGGGCTGCAGTCACTTCTGGAGCTTGGGGTCTTCTTTCAAGTTCACATGGTTGTTGGCAGAATTTAGTTCCTCGTGGTTGTAGGGCTGGGGCCGCACTTCTCTTGCTGGCTGTTAGCCAGCAGTGCTCTAAGCTCTTGGAGGCCCCTGCAGTTCCTTGCCATGCCCTTGCACACTTCCAGTCTCTTTCATCAGAGGAAGCTAGGCGCTTTACAGCCTCCGTTATCAGATCAGGCCCGCTGAGGATAATCTCCTATGTTAAGGTCAGCTGATTTGGCACTTTTTAAAAAAAATCTAAAAAATTTCAATTTCATCTACAAAATCTCTTCGGAGTGGCATCTAGATTAGCACTGACTGAATAACTAGGAAAAATGTGTACGCCATGGTTCAAGAATCTTTGGGAGCCATCTCAGAATTCTGCCTACCATGATTCATAATAATCGTTTGAACTCAATAAATTATATTTAAAACTATGGTATTTGTTAAGTATTTGAGAGCAGCATAAATAATGTTATTAAAAAAGGAATGGAGGCTGGGTGTGGTGGCTTATGCCTATAATCCCATTTTGAGAGGCCAAGGTGGGTGGTTCACTTGAGGCCAGGAGTTCAAAAGTAGCCTGGCCAACATGGCGAAACCCCATCTCTCTAAAAATACAAAAATTAGCTGGGTGTGGTGGTGCACACCTATAATTCCAGCTACTCAGGAGGCTGAACCATGAGAATCACTTGAATCCAGGAAGCGGAGGTTGCAGTGAGCTGTGATCATGCCACTGTACTCCAGCCTGGGTGACGGAGTGAAACTGTCTCAAAAAAGGAAAATTAAAAAGAAATAGGAGAACCAGGCTGGTAATCCAGAGGCTAGACAAAAGTAAATACACGATGGCTAATGCCGCCTCGGTTAGTTCAAGCTGAGGGGCAGAGAACTCTGCCAATGTATATTAGCCCACAGGCTGTTCATCTTCAGTAGCACTGATTTACACCGGGCCCAGAATTCACTCAGCAATCCTTGCACAGTGTCCAGCTGCTTTTGTTATCACAAGATCAACTGAGGAGAGGGCAGTGAACTGAAGGCATTTTCATCCCCTTCCAGTTCTACAAACAAGACCCACTTGGAGAGGGCAGTGAGGTTGGGAGGTCTCGTGGGTGAGAACGGTCTTCTTCGTTCCACCCCTTTTTCTACCTGCAAGGAATGAGACTGTATCCTCCAGCTTAGGATCCTCTCTTACAGACTCTTCGTACCAGGTGATGGGAAGCCTGGCATTTTGTAAAGATTTGAATTTTAAATAAAATGTCATCATCATCAGAGGCCTCCTTCATTGTGCGTCTGGCTGCTGTGATCGAGCACAGGAGGGTGGGAGGCTATGGGTATTTACCACATCTTCCATGTGGAATTGTGACAGGGTCAGAGCCGCGATTCAGGAACCTCCTCTGATTGCAGTGTTTGGGTGGGGGAAGCAGAGGGCTTTCCTTTTCGCTTTTTTTTCCCTATTAAATCTGACATTTTAAGAGATATCATTAAAAAATATTCTTCCTCCCTGAAGAGAAGGGGCTTAGATCTTAGATATCTTTCACTGAAACCATAAGGCTCTTGTCATGTTTACCATTTAAGCCTTCAGGGCCTTATCTTTTCTGACTTGGAGAATGGAAGGCATTTTGATCCCCTTCCAGTTCTACAAACAATGTTCTTTAATCAGCTTGAGGCATCACTGTTGATCAGAGAACTGTACTTCCCCCTCCGTGAAGCTAACTGCACCTGCCAATCTGAGCAAGAGAGAAGGGGTGTTCTTTGAGCACACAGAGCATTGTTATTTCCAATATACATGAAACCATAGACAACAACCTGAAGCCCATGGTTTTTTAACAGACGCGGAGCGTAGTGGCATTTACTAGACTTGAAAGCAATGCCATGAACCTGCATATTCACCAAACGCATTTATTGATTTATGGCTAGTGTGATATTTGTGATACTGAAAATGTGATGTTTCATTTCCTTTGTCACTAAGTTCATCATCTTAATGAAAATGTAAAAAGGAAAAATGACTAAATAGGAAGTAAAATTGTATTGTTAGTAATATTGTTAATACCAGGTGCGGTGGCTCACACCTGTAATCCCAGCACTCTGGGAAGCCGAGGTGGGTGGATTACTTGAGTCTAGGAGTTCCAGACCAGCCTGAGTAACATGGTGAAACCCTGTCTCAGGCTGGGCGTGGTGGCTCACTCCTGTTATCCCATACTTTGGGAGGCCAAGGCAGGCGGATCACTGAGGTCAGGAGTTTGCGACCAGCCTGGCCAACATGGGGAAACCCCCATCTCTACTAAAAAAATACAAAATTTAGCTGGGCATGGTGTTGGGCACCTGTAATTCCAACTACTTGGGAGGCTGAGGCAGGAGAATCACTTGAACCTGGAAGACAGAGGTTGCAGTGAATTGAGACTGCACCATTGCACTCCAGCCTGGGCAACAAGAGTGAAACTCCGTCTCAAAAAAAGAAAAAAAGAAAGAAACTCTGTCTCTACAAAATACAAAAAAGTTAGCTGGGCATGGTCATGCATGTCTGTAGTCTCAGCTACTCGGGAGGCTGAGATGGGAGGATTGCTTGATCCTGGGGAGGCCAAGGCTGCAGTGAGCAGTAACTGCACCGCTGTACTCTAGCCTGGGTGACAGAGTGAGAGAGACCCTGTCTCAAAAACAAACAAACAAAACCAAAACAAAAAACAAAGTAATATTGTTGATTAATACTGAGCAGGCTTTAATAAACCACACTTTTCTCTGTCAAAATACTTGTATTAAGCTTTCTTTAGTTTTATATATATATACGTATATATATATTCTATATATAAAAATACAGATGATGTCAGTTATATATGCTCAGTTGTGATTGGTTGGGTTATACTGCAGTAGCAAAAAGCCCTCATTCCCTGTGGTTTTAAACAACAAAGGTTTATTCCTCACTCACACAATATGTCCCTCTGCTCTGTCGAGCTCACCAGGAGACCTAGGCTGATGGTGAGCACCCTCTCAGTGCTTCTGCAATTGCTTGGCAGGGGAAAAAGAATGAGGCAAACTGAGCACAAGCTTGCCACAGGAAATGACACAAGTGACCTGCTCACAGAACTAGCCAAAGCAAGTCACTTGGGCACACCCAATTCCAATGGCAGCAGGTGGAGAGCCAGAATTCCGTGGTGAACACATAGATATGTATTATGATGTGTAGATTGAAAAGGGGAGAAATAGCTTGAACTGTAGTCAAGCAAGTCAACTTTGATTTATTATTGTAATATTGTCACATTCATAAGTTTAGAATTAATGAAAACAATGACATAGGCAATGTTCATAGAATATATTGCAGTTAATGAGGAGGATAAGGCAGATCTTTATGTTCAGACATGCAAATATCCCCAAGAAATACTGAATTTCAAAAAGAGCGAGTTGCAGAATACTATGATCTCATTTATTTAAAAAGCATATAAAAATATAAAAACGTGTGTGTGTGTGTGTGTGTGTGTGTGAAGTCCGTAGTAAAAGGCCTAGAAACAGTTACTATTCATGATGGAATAGAGTGGGATTTGTGTAGCATGTAGGGGACTTTCTCCCATTTTACTTGGTGTAATCCTGCATTGTTTGAATTAATTGCATTCTACACTTATCATGTATTAATTGTCATATTGGTTTCCTGGGCTGCTGTAACAAATTACCACAACTTGGGAAGGCGGGAATTTAATGCTTTGACAATTCTGGGGGCCGGAAGTCCAAAATTTGGCAGGATTGTGCCCCTCCACAGGCTCTGAAAGAGAACCTGCTCCTTGCCTCTCCCAGCTGCAGGGCTGTTAGCACTCCTAGACTTGTGGCCACATCGCTCAAACCTCTACCTCCCTAGTAACATTGCTTCTTCCTCTTCTGTGTGTCTGTGTCTCTCTTTTCTAAAGGCCCTCAGCCACCTGGAGAATCCAGTGACCTTCTCATCTCAACATCCCCACCTTTATTGTATCGCAAAGACCTTTCTCCAAATAAAGTCGCATTCACAGATTCCAGAGATTAGGATGTGGACACAAGTATTTGAAGTAGGGGCATCATTCAACCCACAATACTTGTATAATATGAGAAAAATTTTAAAAGGAAAGATTGAAAACATAAATCATCAACAGTGATTGCTTTTACAGCTGGGTGCAGTGGCTCACGCCTGTAATCCTGGCACTTTGGGAGGCCGAGGTGGGTGGATTCCCTGAGCTCAGGAGTTCGAGACCACCCTGGGTCACATGGTGAAACCCCGTCTCCATTAAAATACAAAAAATTAGCCGGGGGTAGTGGTGCACACCTGTAGTCCCAGCTACTCGGGAGGCTGAGGCAGGAGAATCGCTTGAGCCCGGGAGGTAGAGGTAGCAGTGAGCTGAGATTGCACCACTGCGCTCCAGCCTGGCAACAAAGCAAGACTCTGTCTCTAAAAACAACAATAACAACAGTAACAAAAACCAGTGATTACATTTAGGAGAGAAAATTTTCCAAATTTGCTGTTAGTGAACCAATGTAACATTTATAATCAGAAGAAAACAGAGACAAAAACAATGGAGCAGTAATAAATCCGCATGACCACCACAAAAGCAGAACATAGGCAGGTCCTAATTTGCACACACCCTGTGAACCAACGACCTTGACACATCAGGAAGGAGTGGAGAGGTCACGTCCTCGAACTCAGTGAGGGGGCCTTGGGTTTTTAGAACCACAGAGACATTAGCCTTCTCTCACACAAGGTAATGCCTTACCTTGGAGATAGTGCCCAGCAAGGCCAGAAAAGGGGAAAATGCTTTCTGGTGTTGATTTGTAGAAATTAAAATGCGTTTTCTCCACAGAAGCAACATTATTGAGCAGAGGTTGCAAGCCTGGGCCAATTTCAGCTTACTGATAGATCTTGTTTCATTTGAAAATTTTTTCAAATTAGTTGCCAACTATTTCACATAAAAATTTGGTTTTTGGCCTCTTGCAGTGTGCTGCATTGGGTCCGCATTCTCCCAGGGCAGCCATCCGATGCTGGAGCCTGCAGTGGCTGGTGGCCCCTTTTAGATGCAATGTCCATCATGCCCTGTGTTTCTGGTCTGACTCTCCTTGCTTACGTATCGTCCGTCTGACCACTTCGGGCATTCACATTAGGAAACCCCTCCTGAACAGAATAAAAATCACTTTGTGGTATTATAATGCAAGGGTTAAATGAGTTTGTGCAGGTTGGCTGGAAAACCCGGGCACTCTTGCTTTCAGGGAAAAACACTTCTAAGTTCCAAATAGCCAACCCATGAACTTGAAGCCTGCAACCTGTTCATCAATTGGTGACTCCTCTATAGTGATGTTTTATAGTCTGCCTAAACAAGTAATGGAAAATGCACATCCATGTATGCACTCAGATATCAGAAATTCAATTCCACGGGCTATTTGGGAATGAAGTTTCAAACTTGTGCCATGGATGATTATGTTGCCTCGGCCTGTGTCTGTGCACAGTGGGGCGTGTGTGTACCCGGGGGGAGTGGGGTAAGGATGTGCTTTTGCAATATGAGGGCAGGGCCTGTCTGTCTTCCTAACCCCAGCTGTGGAGATTAATGAGTCACGAGCCCAAATTAGCCTCCACCTTACTGGGTTAAAACCTGAGACCTTTAATTAAATCTCCTTGCTGGCAGCTACCTTGACTTGTAGCAGGCCTTTCTGGAAGAGCTCTTGAATTTTTCAATGGAGCTGAGCTGTAAAAGTCAGAGGAAGTGGGATGCTTGCCCTGGATCGTGGGGAGTGTTGCCTGAATGGGGGCTAAAGCCTTTTGGAAGTCAGTGAAGAGTGTTCGTAAGGTTCCCCTCTCCTAAATTAATAAATATTTAGTGAGCACTTACTCTGTTCAGGGTACTAGGCTAAGGCACATACAAAATTAAAACCTGGATGGTGCCTGCAGACCAAAAAAATGTCAACCTGATGGGGATGTGGGGAAAGAGACAAAATGTTAAGTAATAGCACAATGTTATGTAAAACAGATGAGATGTCACAGGTAGTGAGTGATGAATTGCCAGAAGGATGGTAGAGACTGTAAGTGTATTGTGCATTCAGGGAAGAGAAGTATTTCAGGCAGGCTGAGGCCAAGCAGTGGAGATGGTGACTAAACCATGTCTAGGCAGAGCAGAAATTATAACAGCAGCAGATATGTGGCAGTGGGAAAATGGAAGGTGGCTTTGGCTGTGACAGAGGGTTAGGTAAGAAAGTTTAAGGCAGGAGGACTGGGGAGAGTCTCAAATGACAGAATTTGTCCCATAAGCACTGGGGAATGCTGGAAAGTTTTTGAGCAGAGGAATGGTATGATCCAAGTAGTGTATTAGAAGATCAATCTGGAGGTGATGCCAGGGTGATCTGGAAGGATGAAGGAAATGAGAGAAGAAGGGGAAGCTTCTGCAGAGGAGAAATGACTTAAGCTTGAGTAGGCCAGAAGGGCTTGAAAAGAAAGGATGGAGGGGAGAGAAGTCCTAAGGACTTGGTGGAAGAAAGATTACAATGAGTGGAGGGGGAGCAGCAGCAACAGCATATAGTACAAGGGTGACTAGGTTTGGAGCCAGAAACTGGGACAATGGTGGTGCCACTAGCTTAAGGAGCCAAGTGTGGAGAGACATCCTCTGGGAGAGGGCAAGAAGAGAAGACTGTTTTGAGTCCCGCTTAGAAGGCCCTGATGGGGCATCCAGATGATCCAGATGATCCAGTGGCACCATCTTGGTCACTGCAGCCTCGACTTCCCAGGCTCAGACGATACTCCTGCCTCAGCCTCCAGAATAGCTGGGACTGCAGGCACGCACCACCATGCCCAGCTAAATTTTGTATTTTTTCGAGAGACAGCAGTGATCCAGCTCCACACCCACTTTCTCAACTGCTGACTGGTGGTTTCCACCTGCACGTGCTCATCTCTTTATTCGCGCCCTAAGGACTCAACACCGGTGCCTGATAGGATCTACTGAGGATGCTAAAACTTACTTGGTAGATCTTCAATCCCCCCACGCCTTCTCCAGCTGGTGGTCAGTAGTCTCAGGTCCAGCATACCACCCACCAAGCATCCTTGCCCGGTTGAGTAGGTGTCTTGTACCTGGACAATTCAAAAGGGAATGCAGAGGTTGCTCTAGCCTGTATCTTCTCCTTTGGGAAGACCCATATCTGGGATTCTGCCAGCTCTTCTGACTATGCCTCCTGTGTTCACCACTCCCCACTGTCAGGAAGTCCTTCCTTTTGCTCACTTTACATCACTCACATTGACACTTGACCTCCACATGGAATTCCAATGTGCCCCCCTTTTGTGACTAGGGCTAGGCCCCCTTGACATCTATGAGCTCATGTGTACATGGGGTAACTCTGAGAAAGCCAGCATTATTATGCTTCTGCTGAATACTCATTTATTATTGCAGTGCCTTCACCAGAACAGAGGAAAGCAAAGAAATTTGCACCCTGACCATCTGGGATTGTTGCTAAATGCAAAGACAAAATCATGAAGTGAAGCCCGTGCTTAGGTAAAATTGAGGCTGTGTAGTTTAGCAGGATTCCCAGTAAGCCAGTCCTTATTGCCTTTTATTCTTCCTATTCCTTTGTCCTCTTCAATTTCTCCCCATTGAGCATCAAGTCCCTTTTCTCTGCCCTTTGTGCTCTGTCCACTTCGATCCACGTCTTCCTTCTTTGCCCCACAACCAGTCTGCATTGATATTCATGCCAAAACAATGACCCAGTCCGTTCTGTGGTAGCAATCTGAGACTGGTGACTGGTGCAACTGCTGGAATATATAAACATGACTCTTTTTCAGGTAGCATCTGGGATGCCAGTCTTAGCAGCCTCATTTAAAAAACTATTTATATTCGCAAAATCTATAATAGCATTTTTATTGTGTACGCCTGTGATTTGGGTGCATTTTTTTCTCCAAGCCAGTTTCTTATTATTGTTCAACACTGACTACAGCCTTAAATGATAATGAAAACAGAGGCACTCTTTCTAAAAGGAATGACTGCTTTCCCCATCCTTTAGTATATATGTGCTCCCTGCCTGAAGCAGACGGTTTAGTGTTTAAACGGCCGCTCCCGACTGCCTCCGAAACCAAGTTCAGATCCTTGCGGCATTGACTCAGTCTTTTGTTCTTCTACAGAGAATAAATTGAATACTAGGCTATTTTGTGTGTGGGTGTCTTTCAGATGAGACCTTAAAAACCAAAAGCTCTCTGTGGCTACTGGAGATGCTGAAGTTCTTGTCCTGCTGTCCTTGCCCTGGGTTCCAGAACCTGGCCTGGTCACACATGTCACATACTCACTTTACATTTCTTTATGTTTTGTTTTGAGACAGCTGGACTGCAGTGGTGCTATCTTGGTCACTGTAGCCTTGACCTTCCAGGCTCAAATGATACTTCTGTCTTAGCCTCCAGAGTAGCTGGGACTACAGGCGTGCACCACCATGCCCAGCTAAATTTTGTGTTTTTTCTTTTTCTTTCTTTCTTTCCTTTTTTTTGTGACAAAGTCTACCTCTGTCACCCAGGCTGGAGTGCAGTGGCACGATCTCGGCTCACTGCAACCTCCACCTTCTGGGTTCAAGAGATTCTCCTGCCTCAGCCTCCCACGTGGCTGGGATTACAGGCATCCACCACCATGCCCAGCTGATTTTTGTATTTTTAGTAGAGATGGGGTTTCACTGTGTTGGCCAGGCTGGTCTCAAACTCCTGACCTTGTGATCCACCTGCCTCAGCCTCCAAAAGTGCTGGGATTACAAGCGTGAGCCACCGAGCCTGGCTAATTTTGTGTGTTTTCTAGAGACAGGGTTTCACCATGTGACCCAGGCCAGTCTTAAACTCCTGGACTGAAGCAATCCAGCCGCATCAGCCTCCCAAAGTGCTGGGATTACAGGTGTGAACCACTGTGCCCAGCCCACACACTCACTTTTGAAGAAAGATGTTTATTTGGGCCTTTATTCCCTCAGCTCCTGTGGTTCCTTTGTTTCTGTGACGTGACCTGCTACTTTCACCCCTTAGTTTTCCAGTGCATTAAAAAATCAAACAACAAAACAATTTCCCTTAGAGTCAAAGTGCTACAAATATAAGCTTGTTATCTGTATCCCATTATGATGAATAACTCACCAACCCTCATACCATGTATATGATTGACTTGCAATTATGGGTTGTATTTTACAGCACCGCTGAATGGTATTCTCCCTTGGCTGTTCCTTAAGTCAAGCCTGGAACCCCTGGGTCACATGAGAATGGGTGGATTTTATAGACTCCAAGGATTTTATTTTCCCCGAGCCTAGATATTGGGTCTGTAATTAGTGATGCAATAATAACACCTTTTACTTGCCATTTTATGCCTTTTCAAAAATGTGTTTCATGTTTTTGTGATTAATTTTCACAAAAATGTCTTTGGCATAGGCAGGACAGATATAATGGGCTGCCTGATTTTACAGCTAAGGGGCAGTCAAGGCAAGGTTCAATGACTTGCCCAAGTTCCTTCAGCAAATCTCAGACCTTGGACTGGAACTGGATTTTGTCATTTCAAGGTGGTAGTTTTTCCAAGGCCACTGCATGTGTAACAAACTCAAGACAATTGTTGCTACATACGAGATTTCATCTGATCCTGTGATGACTTTACAGGACAGGGTGAGCAGGTATTATCCTCCTCATGTTTCAGATCAGGAAGGAGAACTCCAGAGAGACTGGGTTACTAGGGTAATATGGGAATAAACAAAAGAGGAAGGACTTGATTCCAAGGCTCCAAGTCTGCAGATTTTGGTGATGCTTTGCTGCCTGATTAATGCCCGAGACCATCACTCATTCAGTGGCTTTGGCCCAAAACTTAAACTCATCTTTGACTCCTTTTTTCCTCTTCATATCTGAGCCATCAGCAAATCTCACAGATTCTATCTTTAAAATATATTTCAAATCAGCCACTTCTTGTCAGCTTCACTGCTATTATCCTGCTCTAAGTCTTTGTTCTTTGTCACCTGGATTGCTGCAGTGGTCTCCTGTATGGATGGACTGCAAAGATGGTCCTCAAAGGAGGACTGCTTGTACAACATGGATATCTCAGCTCACCTGTGACTCATTTTAGCCCATAGAATGTGGAGGATGTGATGCTGTGTATTTCTGACCTAAGTATTGAGAAGGATTTTATACTTCTGAGACCCCTGAGCTAATTTTATGGAGTCTAGGTACTAGTATCTCTGCCGGAGATTCTAAGTGAAGAGACCACATGAAGAGGAAGAGGCCTCAGACTGCATGGAGTGAGAGAGTCAGTGTCCTAGCTGAGCCCAACTTGTTACTGTCCCCACAACTTTTTACTGTTCCCTAATGGAGCAGAAGAACCACCTAGCTGAGCCCTCCTGACCTGCAGAATAATAAGAGATAATAAAATGGTGGTTGTTTTAAGCCACTTAGTTTTGGGTTAGTTTTTTACATAGCAATAGATAACTAAAACATCTAAGGAGTCTCCCTAATTCTACACTTGTCACCAATCTATTTTCCAGAAGATTTTTAAAAATTGTGGTAAAATACTCATAACATAAACTTCACTATCTTAACCTCTTTTCTTTTCTTTTCTTTTCTTTTCTTTTCTTTTCTTTTCTTTTCTTTTCTTTTCTTAGACAGAGTCTTACTGTGTTGTCTAGGCCGGAGTGCAGTGGCTCTCTGCAAGTGCAATTATAGCACACTATAGCCTCAAACTCCTGGGCTCAAGTGATACTCCTGCCTCAACCTCCCAAGTAGCTGGGACTAAAGGCATGCACCACTGTGCCTGTCTTCACCTTAACCTTTTTTTTGGTTTTGTTTTTTATTTTTATTTTTGGAAAAAAAAAAATGGAGTCTTGCTCTGTGGTCCAGGCTGGAGTGCAATGGCACAATCTTGGCTCACTGCAACCTCACCCACCCAAAGCTATAAGCTGGATTACAGGCATGTGCCACCATGCCTGGCTAAGTTTTGTATTTTTAGTAGAGACAGGGTTTTGCCATGTCTGCCAGGCTGATCTTGACCTCCTGACTTCAGGTGATCTGCCCACCTCAGCCTCCCAAAGTGTTGGGATTACAGACATGAGCCACTGTGCCCAGCCACCTTAACCATTTTTAAGTGTATAGTTCAGTATTGTTAAGTATATTCACATTATTGTGCAACCAATCTCCAGAATGCTTTTCATCTTGCAAATCTGAAACTCTGTATCCGTTAAACAATAACTCCCCATTTCCCCCTCTCTCCAGGCTTGGCAACCACCATTCTACTTTCTGTTTCTATGAACTTAACTCTTTTAAATTTCTCACATAGTGGAATTATACAGTATTTGGTTTTTTGTGACTGGCTTATTTCATTTAGCATAATATCCTCAAGGTTCACCCATGCTATAGCATGTGTCAGAATTTTCTTCCTTTTTGTTTTTCGTTTTTGAGACAGAGTCTCGCTCTATTGCCCAGGTTGGAGTGCGGTGGCACGATCTTGGCCCCCTGCAACCTCCGCCTCCCGGGTTCAAGCAATTCTCACGCCTTAGCCTCCAAAGTACCTAGGACTACAGGTGCGCGCCATGACGCCGGGCTAATATTTTGTATTTTTAGTTGAGATGGAGTTTCATCCCATTAGCCAGAATGGTCTCGATCTCCTGACCTCGTGATCCGCCCACCTCGGCCTCCCAGAGTGCTGGGATTATAGGCGTGAGCCACCGCGCCCGGTCAGTTTTCTTCCTTTTTAAGACTAAATAATATTCTAGGATGGGTAAAACCCCGTCTCTACTAAAAATACAAAAAACTAGCTGGGCATGGTGGCTGGCGCCTGTAGTCCCAGCTACTAGGGAGGCTGAGGCAGGAGAATGGTGTGAGCCCAGGAGGCGGAGCTTGCAGTGAGCCGAGATCGCGCCATTGCACTCCAGCCTGGGCAACAGGGCGAGACTTCGTCTCAAAAAAACAAAACAAAACTATATATATATACACACACACACACACACACACACACACACACACATATAAATATATATATAAAATAAAAAAATAATATTCCATTACATGATTAGACCACATTTTGTTTATTCATGCATCTACTGATTGACACTTGGGTGGTTTCTACCTTTTGGCTATTGTGAGTAATGATGTTGAGAACATGGGTATACACATATCTCTTCAAGACTCAGCTTTCAATTTTCTTAGGTATATACCCAGGAGTAAAATTGCTGGATTATATTGTAATTCTATTTTCAATTTTTTGAGGAACTACCATATACAGAAGACTTTAAAACATACATTTTGTCACTCCCTTGCTCAAAACCCTCCGCCGACTTCTCATTATTCTTGGAACATCCAAGATGCCTACTATGACCTGCAAGGCCTCATATAACCAGGTCCATAGCTACCTCATCAATTTCACTTCCTGCCATTCTTCCCCTTCCCTCTGTTTTAGATGTTTTTAGCATCTTGCTGTTCCTTGTCCTCAAGCATGACCCTGCCTCAGGGATTTTGCACTTGTTATTCCCTTTACCAAAAACGCTTTTCTCTGGTTATTAACATGACTTGTGCCCTCACTTCATTCAGGCCTCTGCTCAAATGTCCTCTCCTTCAGAGAGGCCTTCCCTAACCACTCAATCTAAATAGCACCCCTTCTTTTTATGGGTGCTATTTATGTCCTTCTTTTATTTTTATTTTTATTTTTTTGAGACAGTCTTGCTCTGTCGCCCAGGCTGGAGTACAGTGGCGTGATCTCAGCTCACTGCAACCTGTGCTTCCCGGATTCAAGTGATTCTCCTGCCTCAGCCTCCTGAGTAGCTGGGACTACGGGGGTGCGCCACCATGCCTGGCTAATTTTTGTGTTTTTATTAGAGACGAGGTTTCCCCATATTGGCCAGGCTGGTCTCAAATTCCTGACCTTGTGATCTGCCCACCTTGGCCTCCCAAAGTGCTGGGATTACAGGCGTGAGCCTCCGCACCCAGTCCCTCTATGTCCTTCTTTATTTTTAAATTTATTTTAATTCTTTTGGATACAGGGTCTTGTGCTATTGCCCTAGGCTGGAGTGTAGTGGCACAATCATGGAGTGCAGCCTCAGCCTCCTGGCCTCAAGAGATCCTCCCACCTCAACCTCCCAAGTAGTGCCACACCTAGTTAGGTTTTTTTGTTTTTTGTTTTTGGTAGAGATGGGGTCTTCCTATGTTGTGCAGGCTGGTCTCGAGCCCCTGGGCTCAAACGATCCTCCCACCTCAGCCTCCCAAAGTCCTGGGATAACAGGCGTGAGCCACTGCGCCAGGCCCCTTTATTTTTAATTCATTCTCTTATCTCTACCTGATAAGTGGAGAATTTATATTAATCACACACACACACATAATAGCACTATGTGCCTGCTACTGTTCTAAACACTTTACATATATTGACATAACTATTTTTTTTTCTTTTTTTTGAGATGGAGTCTCACTCTGTCGCCCATGGTGGAGTGCACTGGTGTGATCTTGGCTCACTGCAACCTCCACCTCCCAGGTTCAAGTGATTCTCCTGCCTCAGCCTCCCAAATAGCTGGGATTACAGGTGTGTGCCACAATGCCCAGCTAATTTTTGTATTTTTAGTAGGGATGGGATTTCACCATGTTGGCCAGGCTAGTTTCAAACTCCTGTCCTCAAGTGATCCCACCCACCTCGGCTTGCCAAAGTGCTGGGATTACAGGCGTGAGCCACCACGCCTGGTCTGACATAACTATCTTAACAACAGCTCTGTGGATTAGGTATTATTATTATCTCCATTTTACAGATGAGAAAAACAGACATCAAACGTTAAATAAGTTCTCTAAAGTTCAACAGCTAGTAATTGACAAAGGCAGGGTTTGAACCGAGGCAGTTGGGATCCAGAATTCACTGTATTATGCTCTTCTCATTATAAATGTATATTATGTGTAAGATACGCAGATGTTATGTATATGTTTGTTTATTGTCTGTCTCCCACATTGGGTGTAAGATCCATGAGGGCAGGAACTTTATGCTGTTTATTTTCCCCCAAGGGCTTGGAACAATGCCCAGCACATACTGTATTAGGTTTTCAATAAACACATGTTGAATGAATGAATGGGTTAGATTCTTTGTATATTGAGGGGGGAAAGGCTCTCAGTTGTTTTTTCCCATGAATTTGCTTGTGTCTGAAAAGAACAGCTAGCTGAGTAAAGCAATTACATATTGTAGATGCTCAATAATTATTTATTCAGTGAATCATATTTGAGGTCCTCAAGGATTAAGCCCTGTGTCTGTTTTCTTTCTGTATTTCCCTTGCCCTCTGCTGACTCTCAAAGCTTTGTTGTTATTGTGGAAGAAAACAAATAATACATTTGTTGAGAAAATGTAGCCTACTGTGTTGTGACAGTGAGTAGGTGCACTTGTTTTTGCAGAAGGAGCTACAGGAAAACCAAATGTGCAAATTCCAGACCAAAGGCTGTGTGGAAGAGAAACCACTTTCAGAATCTTTTATTTTTATCTTTTTAAATCCTGCACTTCGGAAGCATCATTTTTCATGAGATTTAGTGTCAACTTGTGCAGTGTTTCAGAAAACACCTATGAATTTCCTCATCATTCTTTTCCTCTTAAAGAACTTCCATAATGTAAAGCATGTTGATCCCTCTCAAGTTTTTGGAAGAACTGAGACGTCAGAGGTCCACACAGTGTCTCGCACAGAGAAATCACTCCATAAGCTAAGCTAATGTTGAATTTTCTTCTTCTTCTTC
>NW_012100320.1:4640974-4642611 GCF_000951045.1 Mandrillus leucophaeus | reverse complement strand
TTGGCCAGCTGGTCTTGAACTCCTGGCTTCAAGTGATCTGCCTGCTTCCGCCTCCCAAAGTGCTGGGATTACAGGCGTGAGCCACTGCGCCCAGCCTCTGATTTTAAATATACTTAGGAGAGTCCCCCCAGCTACTTTTTCCACCAGATTGTCATCAAAATGCAGGTCAAAAGAAGTCCAGTGTCTATTGAAGAGTGGCAGCAATGCATTAAAAGCTGCCCTGGTGGCCTTAAAGCTGCCCTGGTGGCCTTAAAGACGTAACGCAGCTTTTACAAATGGCTAATTTATGCACTGGGCTTCTCCAAATCACCTTGCACAGTGGATCACATCATACAGAAAAGTAGATGGAACCCACATATAATAGGCGATGGCTGGGCTGCGTTATGACCTTATTTTCACCGATAAAGACAAATCTCATAACTCACTGGTAGCAATGTCAGTCCTTTATCTTGCCTTGGACTCATGAGGATACAAGTCACATCCACCGAGCCTGCTCCAAGTGTGACAAGGAAACTCAGGCAGCCAATCGTCACAGAGGTGATTCATTCATTTGCATCCAGAAATCCTGTTGGTTAGAAAGCAATAAAAGTGTTTGGGCTTCTTCTTTTTTTGCCCCCCCTCCCACTCTATAAAAAGTGGCTCACTCTGGTGAAATATACGCCTTCACTCATCTTGCAGAGCTGCTGTAAAAAATAACATTTGGCAGTGGGAAGTGGGACTTTTGCTTGAGGAACTGATGTGTATATATAATATTTGTACATTTCTTAGATGGCCATGGACACTTGTCAATGCTTTCGTGTTCCAAAGACTTGTACAGATAAAATTTACTATGGTGTGGGTCTTGAGTTTTAAAGTGTATGAGAGGATTCATGAAGTGTGAGGTTGCATGATGAGGTGATAAGAAAAACAAGGCAACTGGAGCAGTAGAGTGGTGACATTAAGTGAAGCATTTAGTTTGACTCACACGCCAGTCATGAGAAAGCACGGTGCTTTCTTTCCCCATACACCCTGCCTGCTCTAGCACTATCTCAGAGTCCTTGTTGTCCACGTCTGTTTCTGCTCTCTGCCTGGTTCTTTGAACCCTGACTTTGGCCACAGAGGCCAGTTGAGGGCCATGCAACCCAGCCAGGGCCTTGGAACACTGAACAGATTCCAGAAGACCTGTAGTAGTAGCCCAAGGAAAATGGAGACGTAGTGTTGGGGGTGGAGGTGGAGGTGGGGCTGTGGAGTGTCCCTGAGTGGCTAAAGGCTGGTTCCTCTGCTGGGACACAAATCTGTGGGGGAGACTAGATGTTTATTTTCAAAGCAGATGCTGCATCTTCCTTTACACTTTGTGCTGTGCTAAGTAAAATGCTGGTACTGGATAAATGTTAATAATAGCAGCCATAACGATGATAATAGAAATGCAGTAGCTTCACCCCCTGTATGCCAAGAGAGCTTGAGAGACTTAAGCATTTCTTATGATTGACATTAACGTGCCCAGAGGCAGGGTCCTTGTCCAGCAGACTCTGCCCCTCAGTATTTTTCCTATTCTCCCTGTTGCTTAGAAAGGCTGTGGGAAGTAGGCAAGAGGTCCTAGAGGCCAGGGCTTCCTGCATATTCATCTTCACAACAGTCACTCTGAGAACCCCATGTGT
>NW_012100320.1:4625466-4639434 GCF_000951045.1 Mandrillus leucophaeus | reverse complement strand
TCTTTGCTATTGTAAATAATGCTGCAATAAACATACGTGTGCATGTATCTTTATAGCAGCATGATTTATAATCCTTTGGGTATATGCCCAGTAATGGGATGACTGGGTCAAATGGTATTTCTAGTTCTAGATCCTTGAGGAATCGCCACACTGTCTTCCACAATGGTTGAACTAGTTTACAGTCAGGGTGGGCAGATATTCGAAGGCTGAATGATAAAGATAGTAATTCCTGACACACACACACACACACATACACACGTCTGTCCTATCCTCACTGCCCCCACCCATCCTTCCCTCATGATCCTTTTCCATTACCTCCAACTCCATAAGGTTTACCTTGATTATTTGGAGCCTACATTGATCCTTCCCAATTATTTTGTACTCACTGCCTCCACCACATATCTGAACATTTCATTATGAGTCGTCATGGTTTGTAAATGAAGATCTTTTCTCTCTAATAAGGTAAGCTCCTTGGGAAGGGACTGAACATGATTCTTTTCCTTGTGTCCTTTGCAGCATCCAGCACAGTGCCAGGCATGCAGTAAATGTTTCATAATTGATTGTAAAGTGCAGTGCCATTATCAGGCCTGCCTGACGGCAGAGAATGTATTTTATTTGTTTTTGTGTGTGTCTCTCCATAGGAGTTCACCCAGTGCTAAGCACGTAGGCACTCATAGGTACTCAACAAACATTTGTCAGATTAAAATTACCTTTTGCTGTTAGCCATTGACACGAAAAGTATATAAGAGACCTTGGTAGTAAAAGCTGAGTCTACAGAAGGTTCTGAAATGTCTAGGATTTGGGGAAGGCATATCTTCCTTTCTAGCAGTTTGTGAATCATGTCATGGTAGGGCAGAAGGAGCGCTGCAGAAGGAGCATTGCAGAGGGAGCTTGGGGACTTTTCTTTTGAACTGAACTGAACGCCTTATCTGTTATTGCCTCCTAGACAAGGTCTGGAACCAGGTGGCCCTGTGGCTTTTGGTAGAAATCACATCTCCTCTTGACTCAGGAGCCCTTTGGAAATTTTTCACCTGTCAGTGACTCTATTGACAGCTTCTGTGTGTGTTTTTTTTTTTTTTCTGATAGGTTTGAACTTGGCCCATAATCCTTGAATAGACAAAACTTCCAAGGAAATAGATTTCCATTGGACTGGAAGTCAATTGTGCTGCCCCAAGAAGATGAAATTAGGCTTCACGGGAGGTGGTTAATTTTTTTTTTGAGATGAAGGCTGGCTCTTGTCCCCCAGGCTGGAGTGCAATGGCATGATTTTGGCTCACTGCAACCTCCGCCTCCCAGGTTCAAACAATTCTCATGCCCCAGCCTCCCGAGTAGCTGGGACTACAGGCGCCTGCCACCACGCCCGGCTTATTTTTTTGTATTTTTAGTAGAGACAGGGTTTCACCATGTTGACCAGGCTGGTCTCCAACTCCTGACCTCAGGTGATCCGCCTGCCTCGGCCTCCCAAAGTGCTGGGATTACAGGCATGAGCCACCGCCCCTGGTGTAATTTTCAATTATCCACAGGTTGGAGGCAGCAGGGGGCTGCTTATCATGGAATCACCCTGAGAAGGGTGACCAGGAAACTCAGCTAGATCCCCCTCTCAGGGAAGCTTCTGCCCACTCCCCCCGCCTGTCCTGAGGTTCTTTGTCTTTCTGCATGTGTGCCCAGCTCTGGCTTCATGCCCTTCCCGGCCTCCACCTGAGGGAACCCCCGTGGCTGGTGGTCAACAGTTCTGTAGTTCTGACCTTGAGAACTCAGTTCTGTAGGTCTGTGTGCTTGTGTCCCATTAACACAGTGAGTGCTATAGGAGCCAGAGATGTAGCCTTGTAGGCTGGATTTAAGAAAAACAAAAGGCCAGTCACCGTGGCTCACACTTGTAATCCTCACTCTTTGGGAGGCTGAGGTGGGAGGATTGCTTGAGGCCAGGAGTTCAAGACCAGCCTGGGCAACAAAAAATAAAAAAATTAAGCTGGTATGGTGATACACACCTGCAGTCCCAGCTTCTTGCAAGGCTGAGTGAGGCCAGAGGATTGCTTGAGCCCAGGAGTTTGAGCTTACAGTGAACCAAGATTTCCCCACTGCACTCCAGCCTGGGTGACAGAGCAAGATTCTGTCTCAAAAAACAAAACAAAACAAAACAAAAAAACAAAAACAAAAAACCAGCAAAGGCATAACCCAAAGCTCTGATCCTGAGCTAGCTTCATGCAGTTCGGGGGGCAACATACATGGGTGGTCCTAACATACAGAACCAGGGGTCAGGGGAAGTCCTACTCTGCTGTTGTTCCATACAGCCTGATTTTTTTTTTTTTTTTTAAATTTGAGACAGGGTCTTGCGCTGTCACCCAGGGTGGAGTGCAGTGGTATGATCATGGCACACTGCAGTCTCCACCTTCCAGGCTCAGGTGATCCTCCCACCTCAGCCTCCCAAGTAGGTGGGGCCACAGGCACTGCAGCATGACACTGGGTTAATTTTTGTATTTTTAGTAGAGATGGGGTTTCACTGTGTTGCCCAGGCTTGTCCTCAAGCGATTCTCCTGCATAGGCCTCCCAAAGAGTTAGGATTACAGGAGTGAGCCAACGCGCCGGGCCACAGGGTCTAATTTCTTTCAGCCTCTGGTTGCACTGCCCTCAGAGTGAAGGGCAAGGATCCCTCCCCGTCAAGCTCATGAGAATTCCAGGGCAGCGATGCAGCTGTCTGGGAGGGTGCTTTCTGCGTGTACAGTCTGTGCGCTTTCATTAATTCACAAAGCGCTGTCCGTGAGGGAGCCAGGCAAGCGGCATTATTATTTCCATCAATCACCCAATACTGAAGAAACTGAGGCAGCTGAGGACGAGGAAGGCTGCCGAGCTGGCTCATCCAATGGGAGGAGGAGGCGGAGGCTGGGAAGGCCCAGGCAGCCCAGACCTGGCTCCCTCTGCCAGGGGATTGGAGGTGAAGAGTAGAAGCAGACAGTGTGTGGCTTGGCCTGCAGCAGCCGCATTTCGAGTCAAGCACCCCACCGCCGCCGTTTTCTTTCTGGGTTCCCACATCGATTCCATTTTGATTCAATTTGGATGTTCTGGAGTAGTGGAAGGGAACGAGGTTTAAAAGAGGTCAACTCCATTACTCAGCGTTATTAATGATGTTGTCGGCCGTTAAAATCCCCAAAAACTAGGAAACCAATAAATTTTACATATTGAAAAATCACAGGTGGATCAGGCAAATGGATAAATTCTTAAAAGTATTTAATAGCTGTTAAGAGGACAGAATGATAAATTCCATATTGAAAACCAATATCAGATTGACAATTACAGGCCATTTATCATAACCAACTGCACGGACAGCATCTTATTGCGGGGAGCACAGTGTGATTCATACGCAGAGACCCGGAACAAGTCCATATGAAACGAGAAATAAATCTGCTTTACATATTGGAAGCTTATTTCCACTTCCTATCTTTATTGCCAACAATAATGTTAGCTTTCAAGAACAAATTGTTACGCATTAAACCTGTGCATAATGAGCCCAATTGAGTCAAAAACTTCCCTAAAAAGAGCTTTAAATTATTCCAAATTGGGTTATTAGCCTAACTCTAATTCCTCTGAGAAAGTCCCACAGTCTGACAGTGAGTTTCAGCACTTAACCAGGCAGTTGGTTTCCCAGGTTTGGCCCCAAAGTACTGGATTTGTTCTTTCTTTTCCATCCCTCCACCTCCCCTGAATAATTAACAGTCACGCTAAGAACAAACATAATATTTAACAAATGTGTTAATTTAACAAATTGCAAGAAAATTGCAATGTATTTTTTTGATTTGAAAATGAAGTTTTGCAACTTTGCAGTATAAAGATAATAAAGTAAGATGAATTATTTTGCTTTCTTTGAATACATGAGCAACCATGAGTAAGTGAAATGGTTTGAGTTTGGACCCTTGGGTGTCACTGACAGGGTGCCAGCTTGGTCGATATTGTGATCTTCAGACATCCTGGGATCAAGGGCCAGGGAGGTGATATTGCTGTTATGTTTCTCATCCTGCTGACAATCCAGGCTGACCCAGCTGACATGACTGTAATCAAGACACAGAGTGAATTTTTTTTTAACTGTATCTTTTCCTGATTTCAAGAATGAGGTATTCAAGCATAGAAAATTTGGAATGCATAGGGGAAAAAGATCACCTCTAACTTTTCCCAGAGGCCACGGCTAATTACATTGTGAAATGTTTCTTTTTCATTTTTTTTTTACTGTGCGTTTTTTCTTTACAGATTGAGTTTGTATAATTCTATCCTATGCAGTCAAAATTTTAATGATTAAATAATACCCCATTTTATAAGGGACCCTTTCCTAATGTTGGGTACTTAGGTTGCTTTCAACTTTTCTCTGTTATAAATAGCATTGCAATAATTATCTTTATACATGCATCTTTGGGTGAATTTCCGATTATTTCTGTAAGATTTATTCTCAGAATTGTCATTACTGGGTTTAAGAGTGTAAACATTTTAAGGCTTTTGATATGTCCTGAGGCTAAAAATAATTTTATGTAAACCTCTAATTCGTGAATCTGTTTATTGTTTGTACAAGCTGTAGCCATAGCCTAAAAGTTAAGATCATGGACTTTGGAGTCAGACACATTTGCATTCAAATTCCAGGTCCACTACAGACTAGCTGAGAGATTTAACTACTCTTAGCCTCCACTGTCTCATCTGTAATATGGGCATCATGATACTTACGTCTCGGGGTTGTTATGAAGATAAAATGCAATAATTCCTATCTTAGCAAGGCACCTGCCTGGTACAGAGTAGACATTTCATAAAAGACAAATAGTGTATTAGTCTGGTTTCACACTGCTGATAAGGACATACCCAAGACTGGGCAATTTACAAAAGAAAGGGGTCTAATTACAGACTTACAGATCCACACGGCTGGGGAGGCCTCACAATCATGGCAGAAGCCAAGGAGTAGCAAGTCATGTCTTACATGGATGGCAGCAGGCAAAGAGAGAGAGTTTGTGCAGGGAAACTCTGCTTTATAAAGCCATTAGATCTCATGAGACTTATTCACTATCAGGAGAACAGCATCGGAAAGACCTGCCCCCATAATTCAATTGCCTTCCACTGGGTCCCTCCCATAACATGTGAGAATTCAAGATGAGATTTGGGCAGGGACACAGCCAAACCATATCAAACAGTATTGGTGTTTATTCATTTTTGTGTGTGTGACAGAGTATTATAATGTATGTCTTTTTATATAATAGATGCATAAAGGCATCATATAATTTAAAAACTTTTTTTTTTTTTTTTTTTTTGAGACAGAGTCTCATTCTGTTGCCAGGCTGGAGTACAGTGGTGTGATCTTGGCTCACTGTAACCTCTGCCTCCCAGGTTCAAGCGATTCTCCTACCTCAGCCTCCCAAGTAGCTGGAACTACAGTTGCCCGCCAGCATGCCTGACTAATTTTTTGTATTTTTAATAGAGACTGGGTTTCACCATGTTGGCCAGGATGGTCTTGATTCTTGACCTCATGATCCGCCTGCCTTGGCCTCCCAAAGTGCTGGGATTACAGGCGTAAGCCACTGTGCCTGGCCAATTTAAAAACTTTTAAGCTTTAGTAATATTCTCCATTATCTCCAGAATAAAATTCTAGCTTGTTATCATTCAATATCTTTCTCCATCAGAACCCAGCTCAACTTTCTAACCTTTTCCTCTCTCTTTTCTGGCAGTTACATTTTGCTCTAGCTGCCCATGGCATGTCTCCCTCGAGTGTGCCATGTGCCTCCTATCACTGTGCCATGTCAGTCTCCTCTCTCTAGTCCTTTCTTTTCACTGTGCCAAATTCTACTCATCTATTTAGGCTTGGCTCAGGTGTCACCACTTTTATCAAACCTTCCCTGATATCTTTGCAGACAAAATGAACGTGTTGGTCTTCTATGCTCTCATAGCTTCTTGTGTATACCTGGGTTGCAACATCTCTCAATCTCACATGTTACAGTAGGTCAGCTGTGTTTCAGGCTCCCCCACCAAACTTGGAGCTCTTTAAAGGTTAAGATCACATCTTATTAATCTTTGTTTTCTTTAGTGCCTACTACAATGCATGATACAATAAAAGGGCTCAATAAAAGTTTATTAAATGTAACATAGGTCGTGGGTATGATCAAAAAATCAATACATGGCTTTCAAAGGCACATTGAATTTCAACTGAATTGAAAGCTGATTGGAATTTAATTTTTTATTTATCATGAGATCTTAAATACAAAGGCATTTTGTGCAATTGTGTTTTCTAAGCCTTGAAATAATGCAATTTGTAAAGTGTTTCTAGGCAAATTGCTAAGATTTTAAAATGTGCAAGGAATTTCAGAGGATCCTATATAAACATATATCAAAATATCTCATGGGAGACTACAGTATATGTCCATCATGTAGGTGTGGACACTGAAGCACAGGAAAGAGAGCATTGAGTTATTGGAACCCTGAATTTCCTGTATAGGTTTAAATAATATTATAGCCAAAGCTGAAGTTTAAAACAGTCTTCATATTGACTCCACACACCAATTAATTAGTCTGATAAAATACCTGGGTTGTATGTAATGGACAAGAACACACTTTATCATTATTTTTGTGTATTTGGCTTAGCATTGGCTAAGAATAGTGCTTGGCACATCACAGGCACTCAATCAATATTTGCCAAATGACCACATGAATCAGCAATCACATTTGGTGTGACCCAATCTGCATCCACTTGGGCTTGTTCAGTACAACTTGACAAATCTTTATAGAGTGCTCTCTGTGTTCCAGACACCTTGCCAAGGAGCTGAGGGTGTGACGATGAATAGCATATGGTTCCTGTTTTCACGATGCTCAAAGTCTGGAATGGGGAGCAGACACATAACAGATACATGCAGTACATTTTGGTTAGTGCAAAGAGAGGCCTGTGCACATGGTGCCAGGAAACCCAGAGGAAGGGTGTTTGGTCCAACCCAGGGCCTTCAGGAAGAATTATCTAGGAGAGAATATGCCTGACTTAGTCTTGCTGGATAAGTGAGAGTTAGTGTGAAGAAAGAGCACAGAAGACATCACTAGCAAAGACAAAAATATGACATATCATTCATGGACTTATCCAATAGTCACTGATGGCCTGTTATATCCAGGTGTTGTTCTAGATGCTGGATGTATAATGGCAAACAAAGCAAAGTCCTTTTCTCGTGGAGCTTGTGTTCTAGTGGCACAGGGCCCACAAGCCTCTTTCAGCATTGCTGGCAGACAAATGTAGAGAAGGGAATGGTGGCAGAGGAAGCTGAAGAAGAGGAGGACATTTTGCTTAATGTGTGAGAATTGTGTTGATACCCTACCTACTTCGACAAAGGATCTGAGGCGCTTATAAAAAACTAAGAATTTGCCAAGTCAACCTACCACTCAGCCAGAGTCCCAGACCCCCTCTTGAGAAGGAGATTCTTCTATTTCCCCCAAAGTCTGTTGGTTTCTGCAAGGAACCTGCCAAAAGTGCTGGAGAGAAGAGGTTGTTCCTGGACGTTGCCTGCTCCTAGAAATCCACCTGGGTTGATTTAGTGATTTGGGTTGTGAGTCAAGGCAGTGAGCAGGGAGCCTAGCACATAGTAAGAACTTCATAAATGTTTGTTGAATGAAAACATATGTCATTGGGAAACCACGAGGGGGAAGACTTTGTCTGTAAAACAGAGGAGTAGCTAATCCCTTTGAGCTTTGACTTGAGTCTAAGAATAAATGGCATTATGAGCTTCCTGGAAAATAAGATGGCTCCTACCCCAACACCCTGCTCAACCCAAGTCAAAGGATAAAGAGCCACAAATACAATAAAACCCATATGTTTTTATTTCCAAGTCCATCCATCCACCCATCATCCATCCATTCATCCATCCATCCATCCACCCACCATTAGACCAGGCACTATGCAAGACACTGGAGATATTGAAATGACTATGGTACTCACCATACAATGTGAGCAGGTAGACCTGTAAAGATATAATCAAACACAGTGAGGAAAGTGCCAATCAGGGTAGGCAAACAGGTAAGGTAAAGGCACCAAGGAGGGCCTTAGTGATGAGCAGAGTTTTAAAGGATAAGACAAGTTTGGCAAGCTTAAAAGAGGATGGGAAAGTCATAAAGGCTCTGAGAACAGCAGAAATAAGATCATGAAGCACAGCTGGGCACTGTGGCTCATGCCTGTAATCCCAGCATTTTGGGAGGCCTGGGCGGGTGGATCACCCAAGGTCAGGAGTTCAAGACCAGATTTACTAACATGGAGAAACCTCGTCTCTACTAAAAATACAAAATTAACCGGGCGTGGTGGTGCATGCCTGTAATTCCAGCTACTTGGGAGGCTGAGGCAAGAGAATTGCTTGAACTTAGGAGGCAGATTGTGGTGAGCCGAGATCGTACCATTGCACTCCAGCCTGGGCAACAGAGCAAACTCTGTCTCAAAAAAAAAAAAAAAAAAAAAAAAAAAAATCAGGAAACCCAGAACACTATGGAGGATTCAGAATGGGCAAATAAACTGGTGTGGTATCAGGTCGAATTTAATTTAAAAGTTGGTAGAGTATTGAAGGTGAGGAGAAGAAAGAAAAGTGTTTAGAGATGCAAAATTTTCTAATTATCTGTTGCAAATAAAATGAAAACAGTGGCTGAGAACGGTGGCTTAGACCTTTAATCCTAGCACTTTGGGAGGCTGAGGTGGGAGAATTGCTTGAGGCCAGGAGTTTGAGACCAGCAGCCTGGGCAATAGAGTGAGACCCTGTCTCTACCAAAAAAAAAAAAAAAATTAGCTGGGCATGGTAGCCACTCCTGTGGTTTCAGCTACTCAGGAGGCTGAGGCAGGGACATCACTTGAGCCCAGGAGTTTGAGGCTGCATTGGGCCATGATCACACCGCTGCATTCCAGCCTTGGCAACAGAGTGAGACCCTGTGTGTATATGTGTGTGTATATATATACACATATATACATATATACATACATATATACATATATACATTTATACATATATACATACACACACATATATATACACACACGTACACATATACCCTATGTGTATAAATAAATATATATATATAACAATATCCAAGAAGCATGATTACATTGATTTCAGTCAGAAGGCTACTCTCCACCTAATGGTGGTGTTATAATTATTCTTCTTTTGGTAGCATTTATTTACATTTGCTTTGGACCCCAAATCAAAGCAAATCAGAATATAACAAAGGTGTGTCAGTGATGAGAGTTATTTGATAGAGAATGCATTTGCTTGCTCTTGTGAGTAACAAGTTTGTATACTGCCAGGCAATAGCCTGCTGGGGCACAAGGGCTATTTCCAGTGATTTAACTTTGACCTCTAACAAACCACATTTTATAATTACTTATTAGCCAGAGAACATCATTAATATATAACTGTACCTTATGTAAAATCCACACTTATGGATAGTTAAATTTATTCATTGAGTTCCTGAATCTCAAATCTTCCAAGGACTTTCACGAATCCCCAGGATGCCTCTGAAAATTGCATTTTGCATCAGATTCTCTTATTTCTGTAAAAAAAGTTTCAGAAATTCATGTTGCTTGTCTTCAGTCCACAAAGTAGAGTTTCTTCTTTTGGACAGATTGGTCTTGGACAAAGCACAACACAGAAATTGCTTCCAGATCATCTTGTGCCTGTGAGAGGATTGAGGGCTTAAGACAGCATGCATTTCACAGTGTCATATTTGGCCCCTTTTCCTAGTAAACATGGAGGAAGGAGACCAAGAGACCCCAATCCAGGTTTTACTGGATGCAAGGAAGTTCAGTATCTAATGCCACATTTTCTGGGATGGCCTAATAATGCTATAATAGTGGAGCATCATCATAAATAGTGTCATAATGTCATGATGATAACCTATAATTTAAATAAATCCATGAAAATGTAGAATGGAGAGATCTCCAGTACCAGCTACCGAGAATGAGTCACAGACTCAATTCTCAATTCAAAGCAATTGGCACTTCTGACGTTTATGCACAAATAGATCTCCACCAATCTCATTAAATATTCAATCCATATTCAAAGTTATTAAATATTGAACACGATTTAATAAATACAACCAAGTTAATCAAGACTTCGATTGGTGGTTGTGGGTTCATAAAAAGCTTGTGAAAAGAGTCATGCCACTGGGTCTTATTCTGATCCTCTGCCTCCCGACCCTGTTTTTAAGAGTGCAGGAATTGTGTTATATTTGTATGTGCAAGGGGATGTTTCGGTTGTGTTGCTGTGTATGTAGGTGTGTTGGGTTGTCATCTCCCAGTAATTTGTGCATCGGGCAGGATTGTTGTGTGTGGGTATATTTGCAGATGTGTCTGGTGTATATTGCATCAGTGTATGTTCTATCAGCAGATGTAACACAGTTGTGCAATGGTTTCTTCTCTGCACCTCATTGATGGCTAGGACCACAGGGATCCCAAAATTCTCGATAACGCTTTGGGGGCATTTTTCGAAGGTTACTTTCAGATTTGTGTATGTGCATTCGGCTCCTGAGAGTGAATGCCTCCCTAGGTTGCCTTACCTAAGTCCCAGTCCCATAGTGCAAGACACTACAGCATCGAGAAAAGACCTTGAGTTCAAATTCAGATTCTGTCATTTACTGGCTATGTGGCCTAGGGCAAGTTACCTTCTTTGGCCCTCAGTCTGTCCTCTGTAAAAGGGAAATAATAGTGCCTACTATACAGAATTGTCACGAAGTTTAAATGATACCATGTGTGCATCTTATTAATAAATTGTAGATATTTTACTTATTCTTTTAACAAGGTAAGGCCCTATGCTAGGCTTTGTATCAGATATGAAGGTAAATAAGACATGGCATTGACCCCAAATATGTTAGAGTCTGGTGGGGAGGGAGACATTCCCCTCTCAAGCACCCTGACGTACTGTGTACCACTTGAAGTTTTCAAAGACCCCACAAGTTCCAAAATCGTTCAGTCATTCAACAAATTCCAGCCATCCCTGGGTTCGTTTTGTGGGTATTCCTGCTTGGGGCTTTGAGTCAGAGTGCTGCAGGAAGATAGAGAGGGAAAGGTGATCTCTCATCAAGGAATGGAGGGAGAGAGAAGGAAAACAAAGAGAATTCCCTGCCTGCACACTTGATTGAAGGAAAGACCATTGTGGTCTGAGCCTTGGACACTCTGTCCAGTGTCCTAGCCTTCAGATAATTTATTTCTAAGAGGAGGAGATCCTCTCACCTTAGTCACCGGAGTTTTGGCTTCCTTACTTCTCACCCTTGTCCAAGCCAAAGTGTGCAGAGGGAGCAATTGCACTTGCTTGTGCTCATATAGCCAACACATGACAGAGCCAAGGATTTGAACTCAGGCTTCCTCTTCCAGATCCCCTACTCTGCTTCTGCTCCTTATTTTTTTTTTTTTCTGGCAACATCAACCAGGTATGTAAACTTTTTGATAGTAGGGTTTATAGCATAGAATAGTGGATTTTTATCTCAAATATGGCCTTCAATGAGTAGCCTGGGCTTAGATGGCATAGCTTCCAAAATGAACTTGTTGCAGCCAGTTGAAGGTGGATATGGCAGTGGGCTGTGCAGAGTGGCGCCTCCTGTAAGTAGGCACTCAGAGACTGACAAATGAATGATGGATCATGGGCTCTAACGTGACCCCCAGCCAACCTCAGAGATGTTTGCTAAAAGTGTTTCTGGCTCTGTTGGGACATGTGTCCTTGGAGCCTTGCCATCTGGGTAGGGAAGGTGCAGCTTTATAGATCGGTGTGGCTTTTTAGAGTGTGGCAGAAAACCAGACAATCCCTAGCCCAGCGTGGAGGGGCCAGCAATCCTCAGACACACAATTCAAGCCTGGCAGGTGTGAGTGTGTGAGAGAAGAGGGTGGGAGTTGCTTCCTATTTATTGCTCATTGAGATGGGATGAGATGGGAAGACCTGTCTACCTTCCCAAACCTATCAGAACTAAAGTCTGAGACTTATAAGTGGATGGCTACCAGGTAGAGGGAGGGTTGTGGGGCATGGTGGGGATCGAAACTCATAATGAAAATGGGAATGTGAAGATGAAGGAAAGATATGCAAAACCCTACCTTGTGCAGTATTAATTGCTCACAGTAGTCAAGTGCTACTCTGTGTCAGTAACTGTGCTTCGGTGCATTATGTGGTTTAATCCTCACACAGCTCACAGCACTATCATCATTCCCATTTTACTGATAGGGAAACAGGTTAAGTGACTGCCCAGTGTCACAGTTAGTAAGCAGTGTAGCAGGCATAAAAATTTGGCATCTATGATACCCACAAACTGTAGCACCTCAGAGCTGGAGAAAATCTTAGAGAACATCGAATTCAGCCTCTTCATAGTCAGGTGGGGAAATAATGCCAGCATGGGGACAGCCATGGACCAAGGCCAGACAGCTGGTGAACAGCAGCCCACAGATTTGCCTGCAGTCGGGACTAGGGTGAGGCAGGGAGGCTCTGAGGGGAGAATTTAAGGAGGCGCTCACCCTCAGTTGCAGACTCTGAGGGTGAGCACTTCATGTGCCCCACTCGAGTCTCAGCCTTGAGCAGATGCTTCTTCTGGTTTTGTGGTGTGAACCATAGAGGCCCAGGCCGGGCTTTATTGACTTGATTTGATATCCCAAAGAGAGGAATGAATAAAATATTTGTGCAGAGCTTTGCCGGCACCCCAAAGTAGATTTTTACCCAGGGGCTGAGCGGAGGTTCTGCTTCTGGTTGTACTTCTGGTTCTGCTTCTGGTTGTGTACCACAGCAGGAGAACAAACTCTGGCCCCAGAAATTAGGGGTGGAACTAGGAGAATCCTGGTGGTGTCGGGCCGCAGGTGGACTCCATGGGAAAGGAGACCCCACGTCTCTCCTCCGGACTCCACTGGGCTGAAATGAGGAAGTGCCAGGAAAAGCTTCTAGCGGAGGGACTTGCCCCATCAGACCCAGAATGGCCCGGGAGGGCTAGGTGCTCAAACTCGCGGACAGACACACAGCTCCCAGTCTCAGGCATTAGGCCTGTTTTATTCGCAAAAATTCATCGCCCTAGGTGTGTATAACCACCTTTCCAACCCTGGGCCTTTCCGCTACGGTTTTAGTTCAAGAACAAAAGAAGGCAAACCCCACTAGCAAAGGACCCTGCCACCACTCCTATCCCGTGTAAGCGGGAGTCAGCCCACATTTCCTGGAGAGGGGTAGGAGGTGGAGGAAAGGGGGTTCCCCGCACCACTCTTAAGAGCCAGGTCTTTACCCCCGTCTGGCTTGGCCTCACTAGGAGTGTCGCGGGGCAGCCAGGCGGCCCCAGGTGCTATAGCAGAAGGGGAAGGCTTCCTCCCCATGGCCCCGGGGACTTGGGCGCAAAAGCAGGCAAAGGGACGGGAACGAGCTGACCGGCCTCAGGCACCCTCGCACTTCGCTCATCAGCGCAGGAGTCCAGTACCACTCCACCAGGAGCGGTGGGCGTCTCGACCTTGCCTGGAGTAGACCTCGGCAAGGCAAGTTCCTTGCCCTCTTCTCTTTGGGTCTCAGTTTCCTCATCTCACCAGGCACGGCTCAGCCCGACTTGGGTCTTAACATTTTGAGTTCTTTGCTTTTCTTGCCTTTTTCCTGGCCCAGACGTTTCTCGAGCACCTGTCTTGAATCCCTGTCTCCGGCCCTGCCCATCCCTCTCGGTCCTCGGCCAGTTAGAAGCACGGCCTGGGGGTGCCCCTGGCTCCCTCTAACCCCCAGACCCCCAGCCCCATCCCCGGGATCTCCCATCCAGAGCACAGAGGAGGAGGCGCGCAGGCCGCTCCGCTCCCCCAGGAGGGAAAGGAGGAGTAGGGAAGAGAAAGGGGAGTAGACTCGCGAGAAGGTTAGCAGGAGGAGAAAACAGAAAATAGAAAAAGAGGGAGCAAGATAAATAAACAAAAGAACGAAAGTGGGGAGGAGGGAGGTGAGATGCTGGAAAGGGATGAATCGGAGAAAAAGGGGAATCCAAAGGCAAGCTGAAGAGAGAGGC
>NW_012100320.1:4613804-4624779 GCF_000951045.1 Mandrillus leucophaeus | reverse complement strand
TCCGTCCCCTTGAGTCTGGGGACTCCGCTCTCAAGCCGCCCCGAGTGTGCCGGCTGCACTCACTACACTGGCGCCTTCCCCGCCGGGGTCGGGACGCAGAGCCTGCGGGGATGCAGCAGGTTTTCGGCGGCGGCCGCCCTTGCGCCTTGCGGCCGCCAAGCCCCAGCAGGTGCCGTGCACGCTTTTGCTTTTGGGAGAAGAGGGGCGGAACGTGTATCCCCCTATTTCTTTCCCATCCCGTCGCCGTTACTCTATTCCGGGAAGTCCAGGACCTGGGCGGCCTTGTTGGTTGGCTCCCAGGACAATCTTCCTGCCCTAGGCTGCGACCCTGGCTCCCAAAGTTAAAGGAGAAGCAAGTCACTCTCTGCGCGCGCCTGGAGCGTGGTCCCGAAGTTCCCAACTTCTCGCTCAGCCGTGGGCGGTAGTGTTGGAGGTGGGGAAATGGGTGGTGGTTGTGGCTCCTTGGAGCTGCCGAGCGCAGCCGTCTTCCTCCTGGACTTGGTTTATTTTCCTAATTTGTTAGAAAAAATACTACTTAAAAATAGGCAGAATCGCTCCTCGCGGGCGTCAAGGTCCGTGAGTGGGACGCAGCCGTCCCTGTCCTGAGCCCGGGAGCGCAGAGCCTCGGCGTGGCAGTCCCCGGAAGCCCCGAGCCCAGGCGGCTTCTCCCGGACCTGGACTCGCGGGCTCCATCCCGCGGCAGCCGCGTCTTGGGATCCGTGCCCCGCAACCCGCGCTGCGAGGCCAGTGTGACTGTCTCCCGGGTGGTCATGTTCTCCGGAAAAATATTTCAAAGTGGCTCCGCTTCAGGATCACCCACTTTCCATCCCTCCAAGAGCCGAGAGAACAGGGTCTGCGGCGGGTTGGAGGAGACCTTTGGGATGGTTTGGGCTCCCGGCCATCTCGGCTCGCTCGGGTTGGGGTCCTCGCGCACCGGCACCAGCGCCCCTCCGGCGCTCTGCTGGGGCAACAAGGGTTAAAGCCCCGGCCTGGCGGGGGAGAGCGGGGGAGAACCCGCGGCGGCCGGCTGGGGCATTTGAAACCTGCAGGGGACTCCGTCCTGCTAGCTCCCGGAGTCGGAGGGGCAGGATTCGCCGACCTCTGCGGCTTCTCGGAGCCAGCAGAGCCCCGGCCCAGCAGCCCTCTTTGTTGGAGTGCTGTCGGGAGATTCTCTTGAGAGGTTTAGGGGGTTTAGTGGTGCCAAAACCTCGAGGCTTTCCGGAGAGGGTCCCTCTGCCGTCACTCCCTGCAGACTGGGCGGGGTGCCCCGAGGGCGCTGAGCAGACGTTGAGCATCCTCTACTTCTCTGGCGGATTTTCCTGGTGCACACCATGCATCAGCTCTCTCCGGTGCTCACATTTTGTTTAAGCCGCTAGAAATTCGAGGTCTAGGACTGCAATCTCGCCACTTCCTCCCACTAACAGATCAGCAAACTGAGGTCCAGAGAATTGAAAGGACTTGCTTAGAGCTGCTATACGGGAGGAAGAGTAGGTAAACCAAGTCTCCTGACTTCCGGGTCAGGGCCTTTTCTAGTAGTCCACACTAACTTTATTGCTTTCTTCGCACAGGGCAGGTGTTCCCAGTCAGGCCACTGCACATCCTTGACAGGCTTGAGGGCTGAGTGCGTGTGAGGTTAGAGGCAGAGGACCTGTCTCTGGATTTTCGGGTTAGGTGCTGTGCTGGGAGTATCTCCCAGGATAAATCACTCATGTGACAGTTTGTTGTGTACTTGTTCTGTCCCTGCACCGGGCTCTGGGGGTAAATGGAGCCCACACACAGGGTTCAGCCCCGTCAGGTGCAACCCATAGGGAAAGAGAAACCATTGTTTTGTAGTCAAGGAAGTGAGTGCATGTAGACATTCTCAGGTGAAATCACTTCAGGAGGGGTGGTTTTGGGATAGTCCCTGGAGAAGGCAAGATTAGGAGCTGATAGGTAGGTTTCCAGTTGGGGAAGGAGGGTTGTCAGGATACAGGGCTTGAGTCCTAAGAAGGAGACAGGAAAGCTGATTAAGAGGCTAGTCAAAGCACAGCACTGTCAGGGCCAGTGAGCACTGGGCCTTTGAGTGAGAATCACTAGGGAAGTTAGAAGAGCCAGTTGCTCAGAGCTCAAGCGCAGAACCTGGTCCCAAGAGACTTCTAGGCCTACACTTAAGGTGAGCAATTGGCTGGCAAGTCAGTGCCCCATGAGCCAAGGGTGGTGGGGTCAGAGGGGCTATTTTCTGGCTTTTGCTTCTTTTCTTCTTTCTCATCATTCCCAGGGGTTTCAATCATTCTCATTCTTTTGCCCCTTCTCTCTCTCTTTTTTTTTTTTGAGACAGAGTCTCACTTTCTCACTCAGGCTGGAGTGCAGTGGCACAATCTTGGCTCACAGCAACCTCTGCCTTCTGGGTTCAAGTGATTCTCCTGCCTTAGCCTCCCAAGTAGCTGGGACTACAGGTGTGCACCACCATGCCAGGCTAATTTTTGTATTTTTAGTAGAGATGAGGATTTGCCATGTTGGCCAGGCTGGTCTCAAACTCCTGACCTCAAGCGATCTGCCTGTCTCAGCCTCCCAAAGTGCTGGGATTACAGTGAGCCACCACGCCCAGCTCTTTTGCTCCTTCCCAACCATAACTTTTAGCTACTTCAGTGTTCCGAACTTATGAAAGGCAGGAACATGTAATCAGCAAATAGTTCTTGAGCTCCTTCTTTGTGCCAGGCACTGGGCTAGACCCCTGGGATACGGCGATGAATCAGACAGGAAGAGTCCCATACCTTGTGATGTTGACATTCTAGGCTGTATCCTCCATAGGCTTAAAGTCTAGTCATAGAACAGAGGCAAATACACAAATTATGTCTGAAGAAGTCCTGAAATGGGACAATACAATAGAGAATTCTGAACCTCCCCTCTAGTGGTTTAAGGCTCCAAGGTGAAAGGTTTGAAGTTGTTGGCTATGAGATTTGGAGATTCTGTGGGCTTCCATGACCCCAGCTCCTGGTTGCCAGGGGTAACCCAAAGGCAGCTGCAGTGGTGACCTTAGATGCCGCATTGGAGAACTGCTGTACAGAGCTTCTGCCAGGAAGGGAGCTGGTGAGTGTTGGCAACTATGATCTTGCTAAGTATCCATAGAGACTGGTGCCAGGTAACCATGTGCCTCTTAAATTCCAGCATCCACAGCTGTTTGGCGTGCTCTGGAGCCCCACTGTACAGATGGGTAAATGGAGCCCTGAATCTGTAGACTGGGACAGCTGTGCAGTAAGAGGGGCCCAGCCCATATAGAATCCAGGTGTTCCCTGATACAGGATTCAATTTAAAATGCTGCTCTTTTCTTCCTAGAAAAACATTTCTTCCTTGCAGCCTAGTGATTCTCAGATTTCAGCATGGAGGGCTTGTGAAAACACAGGTTACTAGTCCACACTCCCAAGTTTCTGATTCAACGGGTCTGGAGTGGGTCCAGTAATTTGCATTTCTAAACAAGTTCCTAGGTGATGCTGATTCTCTAGTTCTAGAGACCACGCTTTGAGAACCAATGTGATAGAACAAGGGAAAGTGAATGATTTTTTGAGATTATAAGATAGGGGAGCCTGGAACGAAGGCTGTGATTTAGCTCCAGGAGCTCACAGGACTTGCTATGTATATCCTTCTATGTACATCCTCTCCCCCTCACCCCCAGGAGGCCATAGAATTAAAAGAATATTTTATCTTCATCAGCACACACACAGAGAGAATATATTGCAATATAATTAGGGAATAAATAGGTGTTGTGTATTGGATGTAGATTCCATGCCTGGTGGCTCTGTGGGGGTTTATTATAGCAGTGTTATAATTGAAAAGGTGTCATCCACTCCGAAGCCCCTCATGAAACTTTCATGGCCTGGGTGGTCATTGTCCAAAAAAACATGTCTTCTTCATTAAAAGACTGAAAGTCAGAGAGATTGCTTCTCCTGCTAATGGGACTATCTGTGTTTCATTTGACAGTAACTGTGCAACGTGTTCTTAACGAATTGTGCAGGGGGAGCAAACAACAACTGAACAGCCAGTGTGAACAGAGAGGGGCTGAATGAAGTCCACATCACAGGTTCACAGGTCTGTTTGTCTAGCATCTCAAAATGTTTTGAAACTCTGTCTCTCTGTCTTCCTGTATTTCTGATATGAAGCTGTATCTCAGCAGGAAGAGGAGAGTTTGTGTTTCAACTTAGCTGACCGGGTAAATGTAACAGCATACTTTATCCCCAAAGTGTTAATTAGACCCAAAAGAAAAGAACCGTAAAGCAGTTGTTCTCCTAAACGCCGGCATTTTTCATCTGGATTCTATTTATTGATTATTTTATAGTTGAGAGGGAGCAAAAATCCATGTTTTTATAGCCAACAAAGCTGGCTGCAGTAATTATGCAGGCTCAACATGTCTGTTCTGGAACTGGAAGTTGGAATTCAGCCTGACTCTCAAACATTTGGGTGAGATCTAATTGAAAAAGACATTTCAAAGAACAAATATTTAGGAATGAGGAGTTTCGCTGATGGTCTCTCTGGGCCAAATGTAAGTACCTTGCTTTTAGTTTGATCCTCAGAGGTGGGAGGAGATCATGGAGAAGGACCTGGTCAGTAATGTTGAGACCACAGTCAAAATGTGAGGCTGAACTTAAAGATAATCAGTGAGGCTTAGTAAAGGGAAGAAAGATGCTTTCAGGGAATATATGCCCTGTACCTGGTGAGCAAGGGGAAGATCAATTAATCAAATATAGATTGAATACTTACTGAATGCACAATCTTGGGACAGGCACCATGAGGGCAGGGGCCAGGACTTTTACTAGTTATATATCTTTCATAATGATAGTGGTTAGCTCAGGTATCCATTGTAACAAAAACCCTTGATTGGAATGGGCATGAAGGCTGCAAGTGACAGAGAAGCTGAATTCAATGTGCTGAAACAGTAAGGAATTTAGTGTCTCCCATAACAAGAAGTCTGGACTGTATCTGCCCTATAGTTGGTCCTTTCGGTGGTTCAACAGCATCATCAAAGATCCCTATGCTTTTCATCTTTCCTGTTCCTAAGATCACAAGATGGTGGCAACAGTTCCAGGTGTTATATCCTCACCATCATGAGCAGAGGCAGAAAAGGCAGGAGGGAGCCTTACCCAGAAGCCCCTCAGCAGACTTTCACTTTTGTCTTATTGGCCAGAATTCTGAATCATATGTCATGCCTAAGCCAACCACAGGCAAGAGAAGGGAATCATTGTAATTGACCTGTAACAATTTTTTTTTTTTTTTCTGAGACGGAGTTTTGCTCTTATTGCCCAGGCTGGCACCATCTCGCCTCAGCCTCCCGAGTAGCTGGATTATAGGCATGCGCCACCATGTCCAGCTAATTTTGTATTTTTAGTAGAGATGGGGTTTCTCCATGTTGGTCAGGCTGGTCTCGAACTCCTGACCTCAGGTGATTTGCCAGCCTCGGCCTCCCAAAGTGCTGGGATTACAGGCATGAGCCACCATGCCTGGTTGAACAATCTTTTTTTTTTTTTAAAGGGATCTCCCTCTCTTGCCCAGGCTGGAGTGCAGTGCTGCTGTCATAGCTCACTGCATAGCTCCTCAAACTCCTGGAATCAAGTGATCCTCCTGTTTCAGCCTCCTGAATAGGTGGGACCACAGATGCGCACCACAGCACCTGGCTTGGCCTAGAACAATCTTGATTTGTGTATTGGGCCTCAGAGAGGATCAAAATTAGGATTCTTTTGGAAGGGTGAAAGGAGCAACTAACAGTGGCTGCCATAGAGCTCAAGACATGGGCTTGAATTATCTTTCTACTCATTTTAAGCCCTGTTTTTCACCTCTTGTGCCCCAGTTTACTGACCCTAGGGTGGAGATCTATTGGGAAGATAAATCTGAATTAGCACCATAATTATACTTGATTAGTACAAGAGAGTGGAAGATTATTTGTAAATTGATCTCTGAATCAAAGAATTTATAATCATCTAATGCAGGGGACATGTGAGGACTAGACCATCAAGATCATCAAATGGAGAACAGAACTGGAGAATAAATAATCTTGACTTGCAGACCCACTATTAAAGGAGGAGCATGACATCAATGGGAGCCATAGTAGCTAGGGAAGGCTTCCTGGAGGAGGTGGTTCATGGCTCATACTGAAACTCCAGCACTTAAGTATGGATAGGTTATAAAATCTTTCTGCCCAACTTGCTTCCTCTTGCTTTTTCTGTTTTTTCTCAGTGGTAAAATGGGACCATTTGGTCAAGATAAAAATCTTGTCTCTACAATCACAGTGGCTTTGATACTCAGTCCAAATATGGTCAGTACTGACCAGCATGATTCTGGGAGGGAGGTCACAGTGATTCCCTCGCCAGCCCTAGATTCCTGGTTTCCAGTCCTGGATGGCCCATCAGTCTCCATGTCTCAAGCCACGTTTCAACTCCTGATTAGATATTATTATTATTATTATTATTATTATTATTATTAGTTTTGAGATAGAATCTTACTCCTGTTGCCCAGGCTGGAGTGCACTGGTGCAATCTTAGCTCACTGCAGCCTTGACCTCCTTGGGTCAAATGATTCTCCCACCTCAGCCTCCCAGGTGGCTGGGACTACAGGTGTTGCCACCATGCCCAGCTAATTTATTTTTATTTTTATTTTTGGTGGAGATGGGGTTTTGCCATGTTGCCTAGGCTGGTCCTAAACTCCTGGGCTCAAGCAATCCACCCACCTCAGCCTCCCACAGTGCTGAGATTACAGGCGTGAGCCACTGCACTGGGCAGATACTATTATTATTAAAAGCAGTATTTGAATGCCTGGCTGCTATCATTAAACCTGTGTGCCTAAACTGAAATCTAATGTTTTCTCACCTCTCAAGTCATCTCCCCTTCTGGATTCTTCACTTTTGTTGCTGGCAAACCACCTTCCCAGATGTTTGGGCTCAAAACCTGAGCATGTACCCCCGCCCCCAATCCATACACTCTGCTTGCAATACTCAAGCATTGACTTGCCTTTTTAAAAATAATTAATTAATTAATTATTTTTGAGATGGAGGCTTGCTCTTGTCACTCAGGCTGGAGTACAATGGCATGACGATCTCTGCTCATTGCAACCTCTGCCTCTTGGGTTCAAGCAATTTTTGTGCCTCAGTCTTCTGAGTAGCTGGGATTACAGGCATGTGCCACCATGCATGGCTCACTTTTGTATTTTCAGTAGAGACAGGGTCTCACTGTGTTGGCCTGGTCTCGAACTCCTGACTTCAGGTGATCCACCCACCTCGGCCTCCCAAGGTGCTGGGTTTACAGGCGTGAGCCACCATGCCCGGCTGCCTTTTGGTTTTAGGATGTTTCTTGGATATGTTCTCTCCCTTCTGACGTGAGAAATCCTCTCTGCTCAGGTCCTCTCCATCTCATGTCGGGTGATGGCACTGCCTCCTACTCTGCCATCCTCAGAGCATAGTGCATAGGTGTATGTGGGGACTTGTGTCTTTGGGAATAGTCTATGGGGGTTCTGTAAATGGGATAGTTTTTATAAATTCTACTGAGGAGTAGAGTCTCTGCAGTGAGTCCAGAATTCATGGCTGCAAATCCCGTATGTTGCTGTGGGAGCCATTTTCCAGCCTCTCATCGCTTTCCCCTTCAAATCATACTGAAGCATTGGTTTTGGTTTATTTGTTTTTGGAGACAGGGTCATGCTGTTGCCCAGGCTGGTGTGCAGCAGTGCGATCATAGCTCACTTCAGTCTTGAACACCTGGGCTCAAGCTATCTTCCTGCCTCAGCCTCCAGGGTAGCTGAGACCACAGGTGTATGCCACCATGCCTGGCTAATTTTTTTTTTCCTTTTTTGTGGAGATGGCTCTTCCTATATTACCCAGGCAGGTCTCAAACTCCTGGCTTCAAGCAATCCTCCCACATCGCCCTCCCAAAGTGCTGGGATTACTGGAGTGAGCCTGACCTAAAACATTGTTTTAATCAACTCATTACCTTACATTTTTTTTTTTTTCATAGCACTTACCAGATGCAGCCCAATTTCCTCAAATAGACAGTTGAAAGTCTCGACAATCTGCCTGCATCCTGCCTCCCCAGTCCCTACTTGCTCACCGCTGGGACTCACCATTATGGCTGACTCAGCTTCAAGTTCTGTCTTTCCCTGTGTTTAATCCAAATCACCCTTTCCTTTAAGACCAGTGTTAGTCCTGCATCTTCAGGTGACCTCCCCTCACTACTGGAGCCCACAGTGATATCCAAGCATTGATCTTTCCCTCCCGTGAACTTCTGTAGCAATTATTGCCCACACCACAAATTTGGTACTTAATATACTGCTGTTGTCATTGATAACATTTTATTGCTATGTTTATTGTCTTCCCAGTTGGATATAAGACCCCTGGGAACCAAGGCGGTAGGGGAGGATATATCTGTCTTTATACCCAGGGTCATGGCCAGCAAGCACATAGCACTTCAGTATTTATTGAATTAATAAATCATAGGAATAGATTATTTACCTGATAAATCAGTTAATCTTCACCCTTTTTTCTTAACCTCAGTTGGGGGAAGGGACTAAATTTAATGAATTCCTGCTCTGTGCTGGGCACTACTTTAGGTGATTTTTAGGAAAGATTTTAACTGAGCCTTGCAACCATCCAGTGAAGCCGGGATTCTTGGTGTTATCCTGTAGATGAGGAAAGCGTGGCTCTGGGAGAGTTGGGTGGCTTTCCATGCTCACTCAGCCAGCTGGAGAGTAGTGAGGGGCAGGGTCATCTTCTTTCCTCTATGTTTTCTATTGCATACATCTTCCTGAAGTTCTCCCTACCTGTGGGTGCCTGTTCTCCCAGTCTCTTTTTCCTTGTGTCCCACTGTGCCCCACTGCTTTGCTGCATCCCCAGGACTTTGGAATAATTCAGGAACCTCTGGATTCTAGCAGTGGACTCTGAGCTTTCTGGTGGAGCAGGTAAGATGTGCTCCTTGGTGCAGAAAAGAGGGGTAGAGACAGTAAAGAGCAAGAGAAGACTTACTAATGGGCCTCAGGTCTCCAGGAGGCCTTGGATGACAGTGGGCAGGACATAGAACCTTCTTTGGGGGTGCCTGGGAGGAGTGGGTGATGTTTACTGCGGGAGAGATGAGGTGTGAGATCATAACAAGGGCCACCATTGTTAGGGCCTCGCAGTTGAGCAGGCACTTTTCAGGTGCATGTATTTTCTAGACTGTGTCTTACAACAACTTTGTAGAGCAGGTTATTGTCCTCAGAACAGGGTGTTAAAGAGTTCAAGTGACTTGCACCAAGTCACACCCCGACTTGATGCCTGCCTCCCGATGGTTAGTAACCTCGAGTGACAACAACAGGCTTGGTTTTCCAGAGGCTGTGTGGGACCATGTGAGGGTGCCATGCTTCCTGAGGTAGGGGCTTCATGGTATGACCTTTGAAGGACTGTTCTGGAATTGATTCTGCAGGTCAAGGTAGAGGTGACTTAGGGCCTATCTTTACTCAGAGCAAACATTATTTAAAACCTACTCCTGTTCTTCCCCTGCCTGACCTGCCTGGTTTATCATCCATGCTTAAAATAAATACAATAAATAAAAACACCCCAAAACTCTTTCTCCTCCTGCAGAGGATGAGCAACAATCTACATATGCAAATAAATGGCATGCCAGTCTCCATGAATATTAATTTGGAAAGGGAGTCTGAGGCCCTAAAATACACTCCAAATCAACAATTTGGCATCTCACAACTCTTCCAGCTCACTTCCAGTGATCATGGCCTTGCTATATTTTAAGATTGCCTCTTCTCCCAGCTGGCCTCCCTTCTGCATCCCTGGATGTTCAAGTTACCAAATGGATGGAGAGTGTTTCAGGTTGGCAGGATGGAGGTCCAGGGGTGATGGGTGAGTCCTCACCCTGGGGCTGGCCTGACCTTGTCCTGCCTCCCTGGCCAGGGCCTAGGCCTTAGCCCCTCTCTGATCCCAGCATTAGCAGGGAGTCCTCAATGCCAGGGGACAGTTCTGGGAAACCCCACGGGCAACCGTCAACCTGGGACCCTTGTACTGTCAGGGAGCACTCAGGGTGGGGCAGGGCAGCAGCCTCAGGAATGAGCTTCTCCTGCCTCTCAGGGGCAAAGGGGAAACTGAGATCCGGAGGGTAGGTACCTTGCCCAGAGTGACAAGGTGAGTTAATGGCAGGAAGTGAGAACACTTAGTCATTCTTTGCTCTGAAAAGCACATTTCTTTTTGAGTGTGTGTGTGTATGTAGAAGAGAGTAGGAAGGGTAGGGCTTAAAGTTTGTATACTTTGGGGGAAATAGTCATTCTTCTCTTATGATCATTCACCCAGAGACAAGTGGCAACAGAAAATTCAGCCTTGTGTCCCATTTCCATTGAAATAAATGATTTCCTTCCTCTCTCAGTAGATTTTCAAATTAGATTACACATAGGCCAGAATTAACGTGAAGTTGTCTTGCAGAGTACCCTCTGGCTGATGGCAGGATAGGGCAGGAGAGAGAAGGGCCGAAATATCTCCAAGGAAGCCAGGTGGAGAGGACCTTGAGGTGGAAGAGGAAGGAGTTGGCAGTAACTTCTGTGTCCCACTTGTATGGGGAGGACGGCAGAGGGGAATGATGCAGCATAGTGGTATCATCAAGAGTTGGGTCTCTCGCTTGCCCTTTCCTGCTGCTTACTGGATAGGCGTGAGCATATCATCTCATCTTTGGACCTCCTTTTCCTTGTCAATAAATATTGGGGTAATACTGAGATAACCAATCACTTCTCCCTCCCTCCCTCCCTCCTTCCTCCTCTTTCTTTCCTTCCTTCCTTCCTTCCTTCCTTCCTTCCTTCCTTCCTTCCTTCCTTCCTTTCTTTCTTTCTTTCTTTCTTTCTTTCTTTCTTTCTTTCTTTCTTTCTTTCTTTCTTTCTTCCTTCCTTCCTTCCTTCCTTTCTTTCTTTCTTTCTTTCTTTCTCTCTCTCTCTCTCTCTCTCTTTCTTTCTTTCTTTCTTTCTTTCTTTCTTTCTTTCTTTCTTTCTTTCT